>NC_059103.1:199351455-199684089 GCF_020740685.1 Jaculus jaculus | reverse complement strand
AGAATGCAGCCTCACAAGCCCAAGATGCTCTTCCTGATGCCATGCCCTGCTCCAGCCTCCTACTGTGCCCAAGGAGCTGCCTTGGCTCAGCACAGCACTCTCTCTTCTGTGAATTCCAAGCCACCTACTGCCTGTGCCACTCAATGGGTACTGACTCTTCCCCTGCCACTTACATTTCAGTGAATCTGATCTCTAATACATGCTAGACACTATGTTAGGTCCCAGGAAGGGATAGAAGTGTGAGTTGCTAACGCCAGTCACCCAGTGGGCTGCTTTGTGTAGGAGAAAGAGCATGGGCTCTGGAGAGCAGGATGGGAGCTGGGATTCTGCTCTAATGAAGCCTGGACTAAGACTATGCTTAAAGAGTTCAACAGTGCTAAGCCTTGGTGGTGCCATGGAAGGGGTCCAGTTTGTAGGGCACTTGCTGCCTGGTGGAGTTCCAGCTTCTTGTGTCCCAGTACAAAAAAATTGTATCATAGGATTGGAGAGATGGCCTGGTGGTTAAGGTACTTGCCTGAAAAGCCTAAGGATCCCAGTTTGATTCCCCAGAACCCACGGAAGCCAGATTCCCAAAGTGGTACATGTGTCTGGAGTTTGTTTGCAGTGGCTGGAGGCCTTGGCACATCCATTCTCTCTTTCTCTCTCTCTCTTATTCTCTATCTTTCTCAAATAAGCAAAAAAGTTAAAAAAGAATTGTATCAGAGATGCACAGTGATATGATTGAAATAGAGACAGTTCGTTAAAAAGAAGAGAGGCACTACTGATAATGGGAGTAGGATAATGAGCTGGAATAGACATATATGTAAAAGGTACTGGACTATGAGCTGCATGGCCCTTTATACATCCTTTATATAGAACCTCTCTCTCTCTCCTTTTCTCTCTCCACCCCCCAATACACATGTTACATGTAGGCAACGCTGGAAACGTTCCTAGTTTTCTATTGTCATCACCTCCTTGTATATGCTGGCTTTGATGTTACCCTCTCCGAGCCCCTGAGCTCCTGACACAGTGGTTTCCTTGTGTAGTAAGGACTGATCCTTTCCACCACGTGGTTATCAGGAAGGGCAATGACAGCAGGCATGTAAAACATGGCTTCGACTGGAGTCTGTTTGTCCTCCCCTCCTACTCTCAGGGGCATAGTGGAGGAGTGTGTCTCTCACCTCCGGGTCCCTGGCTTTCCAGTGGGAAAGGCAAACATGGAGCCAAGAGCGGGGAGGGCAGCTGGAGGAAAGAAGCCAGGCCATCCCTCTCCCTTCTTCTTACAGCAGCAGTTTCTGGCCACAGTTGGGTCCCTCCTTGGTCCTAGCTGCTTGGAACCCACCATGGTTCCAGCTGCTGCTGGAAAACCTTAATATTCATGACTGGCTGACAGATTCAGTCCCCTGTCTCTGCCCAGTCATGGGCAGTAGGCTCTGCCCACTCTGGCTGATCTCTCCCTTGGCTGGATTCTGCAGCCCCATTTCCTATACAACAAATGACCCTTGGTGAGAAGTGAATTGCACCCACCAGTTATAAAACCCCGAGAACCCCAGAGTATGAACTTGCTGGAAGCAGGATCCTTGCAGATGTTCTTACTCAAGAGGAGGCTGGACTGGAACCAGGAAGACTCCAACAGACACGCAGGAAAAATGCCCTGCAAAGATGAAAGCAGAACATGGGGTGACACGTCCGTGAGCCAAGGAGCACCCAGAGGACCAGGCACCCACAAGGCCTGGGGGAGGCATCCCTCACAGCCTCAGAGACATCGTCCTCACTGGCACCCTGTGGGAGTTTGAGTGCAAAGCATCCCTTGTAGAGTCATGTGTTTGTGATTGGGAAGCCCTTGGAGGAGGAGTCTTGCTGGAGAAGGAGTGTCAGTGGGGCGGGTCTTGAGGTTGATTATCACAGCTCCAAGACCAGTACTTGGACTCCTTGCACCAAGTTTGTGGGCCAGCTCACCTTATCTGCCTCCCGGTTGATGTGGCATGATGCGGTGTCCAGCCTCTGCTTCTCTATGCCGTGAAGAAACTTCCCCTGGAAACTGTAGACTGAATAAACACCTGACTTCTAGGAGCTTCTTCTGATTGGCTGCTTTGTGCCAGCGTTAAGAAAGAAGCCACTGCACGCCTCGACCCTGACTTCTGCCCTCCGGGGTTGCTAAGCACATACCTCTGTTGTTTAGCCAGCTGATAGTGGCCCTTGTGATGGTACCTCCAGAAAGCAAATGGGCCTATTTTAAACACCTTCTGTTTACCTTACATAGTGTTTCTGTTACCTGACCCAGCCTAGGTGAGCCAAATGAGTCCAGCATATGGCGCATGGCCTGGAGCTTACTGGGGATGGAGAGTGGGGGAATCAAACAGAATGAATCCAGAGCCTAAGTGAATCTTACACCAAAAGCATTTGGAATTCACTGAGTTAGATAAGGTGCAGGGACAAGACAGGGTGTGTGTGTGTGTGTGTGTGTGTGTGTGTGTGTATTCACGTGTGTGTGCATGTGTGAGCGTGTGTGTGTGTGTGTGCACACACACACACACGCACACACACACCATCGGGTAAACCCACAGGATAAACACCATTTTCCCCTTTCTGTTTTGGTAGTCGGACCAGGCAAGGGCTCTACCCCTGAGCTATATCCTGAGCCTTCTTTTCACTTTCAAAATTTTTTTGTGATAAAGACTTTCAAAATTGAATGGGTTAGTCTTGAACTTTATAGCCCAGGCTGCAGAGTACAAGCTACAAAGTTGCCTTGAGGTTGAAATCCTCCTGCCTCAGCCTCCCATGTAGCTGAGATTACAGGTTTGTGTCATGAGACCCGGCTCATTATCTCCATTTTATAGAAAGCCAAACAGTGTTCAGCAAAGGCAAGTAACTTGCCCAATAGGCACACTTTTAGTAGGTAAATCAGGGCTTGGCCTGACAATTTTCATCCTATGTCCTTCCCCTAACTCTTCCAGTAAAGACATAGTCTGGTGCCTCTCCCTGGCCCTGCCAGGGCTGGCTGTGGCGCAGGTTCATTGACTTGAAATGCCCAACAGAGAGCAGCTGATGGGTGCAGAAGTCAGGACCCTGGAGAGATGTCCCCAGGGATAACATAGGCCCAAGGCATTGTCAGATCCCTTCCCCAGGCCCTCACTCACTCCCACCGCAGTGCTCATGTCGGTTTCCTATGAATTCTATGCCTTCACCTGATAGAGCCTCCGGGGCCCAGTGTCCAAGGTTAGGGAAAGCCCAGGCAGATGGGAAGATAGGGGATTGGAGTGAGGGGCTAGGGGTCCTTAGGGAAGTGTCTCAAGATGAGCAGATGAAAAGTTCTTCAGGTAGACCGAAAAACAGACTCCAGTACATCAAGCAGTGCTCACAATGTGTGCTTGTGAGTAAATTAGGAAAGCCCTCCAGACTCTGCTTGCTCACCTGCAGAATGGGCTTTCTGGCCTCACTTGTGGGGTTATTCCTAGCATTAAAGGAGTCAGGGCACACCCTGTGTTTAGGACAGTGACCTTTGGTGGTCAGTGTCCCCCTGGCAGCCCATTACCACTGCAGTCTGTGGCATGGGGTGGGTTGATGAAGGTGGCGGCAGTGGAGCCCTAAAGAGCTGACCAGAGCTGGCAAATGCCGGTGATCTGATGTTTGTTTTCATTATAATTTGTTTTCTCCAGAGCTCTAGCATTAAACCACTCCCCAGTCCTCCTAAGGGAGCCACCTACGGGCCACTGTGAAAGTTCACTGTGGATAACAATTCCAGCACAGTTGTAAAGTGGATTCCAGAGAGTGGCCAAGTTCAGCCCAGTGGGAACACAGAGCAGCTAAGGTCTGCTCTCCTGCGGCCACTCTGGCTGGCTATGCCTGAGCCTGGTTGTCCTTGGCCTCCTGGGCTGTCCTGCCACTTAGAAGGAGCCACAGCCTGGGGAGGAGTGCACAGCCATGTGACGGATCTTCCTGCCTGCTGCCTGCACGTGGGCCACACTGTGTCCAGACATTGCCCAACCCACACTGGCTCATCGGCCCCTGTTACCTCACCCCAGCATCCAGACAGCTGGCTGCCCCAGAGAAAGAGAGTCTGTGTATGTGAGTAAGTAGCAAGATGAGAACCAAGTGACTTCCGTTCCATCCCATGCACTCCAGTGGTCATTCATCTTATTGTCAACACCACCTGACTTCAACTTGTCTCAGGTCCCATTTTTTTTTTGTCATAAACAAACACCATCACCCAGACCCGTCTGAGGACCAGTTCTGTTCTTAGCTGCACAATGACATCTTTTCAAATCCGCATTTAGCACACGTTATAGTTCAGGATGATCGTTGTTTACATTCCTGCCTTGTCAGCCCCCGAGTGCGGACGCTCAGCCTCCCAGCAAGCGCTGTCACGAGTATAGGCTCTCGGAGTCTCGAGGAGACAGAGCTAAGTGGGGCTGCAGAGGCCAGATTAAGCTCCGTACAGTGAGTGACCCAGCCTGGTGGGGCAATGGAAGCAGGCTGGAAGGACGGGACAGCTACGGCAGATGGGGACAGGAAGATGCCCCTGGAGACTGTACTAAGGTGACACATGACATGGGAAGAGCTTGCTGAGGGACTTGACCCACAAGAGATGGATCACAAGAATCCAAGGGGGCTTTTGAGATGTGGCTCCAGACTGTGCATTTGGTGGTGGCCAGAGCAGGTGTGTGCGTGTGTGTGTGTGTGTGTGTGTGTGTGTGTGTGTGTGTGTTGCTGGGAACATGGGGTCACACAGGCAAGGAAACAGAGAGAGCAAGTCAGAAGTGCTAGACTCTTGCCTTCAAAGGCCCACCCTTGGTGACTTACTTCTGCCATCCAGGGCCCACGTCCTAAAGGCTCCATAGCTTTCCAAATGGTGCCCCAAATTGGAGACAGAGCATTTTCAACATGACCTGGGAGAATGTTCCAGATTCCAACCAAAAATTCCTGACTTTCCCAGGGCATGCAGCTATGCTTCTTCTGGAGAATTCCAGGTCACCCCCAGGGAGGACATGCCATTGGAAGCACCCTGAAGGGTGAGTGGAATTCCTATGCGCTGAATTAGAGATGGAGGTGGATGAACAACAGCAGAATGTGTCTAGCTAAGCAGAGAGAGCCCTGGGACACCTCCCTAGCCAGTCAGATCGAATGACTCATGTCTATAACATGTCCCACAGGTCAAGATGTCCCCGGGTGCTACACAGTAAGCAAGGACTTATTCGTGGCCTTCCTATTCTGTTCCAATGGCCCCCACTCCTGTATGTGCTTCAAGGCTATCCCATTTGGATTCTGTAGCTTTGTAATATGTTTCAAAATCAGAACATGTGTTGCCTCTGTCTTGTTCTTCTTGCTCAAGTTCATTTCAGCTATACAAGGGTTTTTGAAATTCCACATGAGTTTTAGGGTTATTTATTTCACTTACAAAAATTGCCATTGAAAATTTCATAGGTATTACATTGTGCCTGCTTCATCACCTATGGTTAATTTACAGTGCCCATAACCCCAGTGGTTCCTATCTTCCTACCCTATGGGTAGCCCAGCATTAGGAGGTATTATAAAAGCATGGGTCAACCCTCAGACATACAATATGCAGAAGACTGAGAGCAGGCTTCCAGGGTTCGGTGGAGATGCCCAGTCTTCGTATTTCTGACAGATGACTATTGGGTGGCGCCTGCTTCTTGGTATTATTGGGCTTAAAAAAAATTTTTTTTTTGGTTTATTTATTTATTTGAGAGCGACAGACATAGAGAGAAAGACAGATAGAAGGAGAGAGAGAGAATGGGCGCGCCAGGGCTTCCAGCCTCTGCAAACGAACTCCAGACACATGCGCCCCCTTGTGCATCTGGCTAACGTGGATCCTGGGGAATCAAGCCTCGAACCAGGGTCCTTAGGCTTCACAGGCATGCGCTTAACTGCTAAGCCATCTCTCCAGCCCGTATTATTGGCTTTGTAAAGCCACTTCTGTGTATTTTCTGGATGTGTGACTTCTAACCAGAAGAGTCAAGGATGTATGTCATTATGTTACTTAAAATTTCAAGCAAACCAGAGGAAAAGCATCTGACCAGGACCTTTGGGTGGCTGCATGAGAGCCAGGCTTGACCAGGACCTGGGGTGCCTGTGTGCATCGCAGGGCTGTGGTAACAAGCTATGGAACACTTGGTGACTGTCTTATACTTTCCAAAGTCAAAGTCCCTCACAGTTCTCACAGGGTTAAAATCAAGGCACAAATCTAGGGGGCAGATCTGTCCCTTGTCTTTGCCAGTCTCTGGTTCCACATGCACTCCTTTTCTCATGCTCCTTCTACCATCTCCAAAGCCAGCAGAACACTGACCAGAGAGACTTCCTGCTATGCTCCTCTTGGGCTATAGTCAGGGCAGTGCCACACTTTAAGATCTGCAGGATCATATTGGGTGCCCATGAAGAATTGACCCTCTCTCCTCTTCACAACCCTTGACTTTTGTCACATCTGTAAGGCCTCTCTTGCTATGGAAGGTGACAGCCACAGATCCTAGAGAAGAGGACATGGTAATATTTGAGGGGACATCCCTCTACCCACTAAAGTGACTTCTACCAATAAGCCAGGAAGAGACTGAGACTCTCAGACTAACAACCCACAAGGAAACAGATGTTACCAACACTTAGTCCTGCCCCCCAGCTAAGCCTCAAGTGAGGCTGCAACCCTGGATCTCACCCTTACGTAAACTAACATTGCTTGACTTCTGACCACAGCATTTGTGAGAACAAATACAGACTGTGGTGTTTTCAGCAGGTAAGACTACAGGGCTATCACCATGCAGCCTTAGGTAGGTGATATGCCAAGATCCATATGGTTTTTCTCTTCTGTTCCTCCAAACCCAAGTGTATTTCCCTTTAGCTTGTCCATGTGCATATTCTCTCTCTCTCTCTCTCTCTCTCTCTCTCTCTCTCTCTCTCTCTCTCTCTCTCTCTCTCTCTCCCTCTCTGTCTCACACACATACCACCTGCACTGAGTATGCATTTTTATTTCTTTACACAACACACGTGATGTCTGTGCCCGTGTACCGAGAAAATAAATGAATGCCACCCCAGTGCAAAGCAGCGAAGCCTCCGCAGTGCGGGCTATAAAGAAGTGTGACAGGCAGCTGGCAGATACCGAGATGGCAAAGGCTGAAGAAGCTGCACAAAGGAAGAAGGTGGCTTTGGGTGCGCTGCATTGAAGGCTGCTGGCCTGCGGAAGCTGGAGCTGGGCCAGCTAGAAAGAACGTCTTTGAGGCCACTCACTATAGGGGTCGCTGCTAACAGACTGACCGGCTTGGCTGGTGGAGATGACAGTTTGACTTAAATTGTTTAGCCCTCTTAGATGAATACCTGGTTGACTTCCCAGACTGGCTGCTCATATTGCAGGACAGATCTCTACCTTCACATCTGCCCTGGCATCTTGCTTGTGCACCTTCAAGTGCCCAGCGCTCTACAAGAGCCTTCCTGTTTATCTTCACAGGCTGCCAAGCTTGCCTTTTTAACTGTCTGGACTACTCTTAGGTAACTTCGGTCAAGCTGGCTGCGGTCACTCAGCTCCAACCTCGTCCTGGCGTTAGCACATTCACATCAGCGTCGAAGGCGTAGTAGGGTTATTTGCCAGTGTTCATCTTCCTGGCTCAAGAGTGACTTTCTCTGTTTCTGCTGTGTCTAGCCCAAGGCCAGGTAACTAAATGCTGTGTCGGTGGCTACAGAACAGAATCAAATAGCCATGGCCAGTGACAAGGCAAGTATTCCCACGTTCTCTATCCAAAACAATGTGAGGCCGAAGCCTTGGAATGCTAAGGTCTGGCAGTGGATAGGTGCGTGTGGAGGCCACCATGCTCTCCCGCTAAGGAAGAGAGAACAGCAGACGGTTTTGCCTAATTCCCACAGAAAGAAAGAGTCCAGGTGAACACCTAAGGGCACACCCTTGGCTCATGTGTCCTGGACACTGTGAGCGGGGAGACCCTGGAGATAAAAATAAAAATAGCAAAGAGTCATCCAGGGCTTCCATCCGTGAATGTGAATAAACCCCACTCAGGCACAGGGAGGCTGTTTGCTGTTTGCATAGGCAGTGCGCTCATGAATAATGGAGGATTACACATCACCTAGCAACTATTGTGATTCAAACCTGCAGAGGAATTAAGAGAGTGATCCCACAGGGCAGAGGAAGGAAGGCTGGTGAGCCCTGCCACTGCGGCCATGTTCTCTTCTTCCCCTGTCACGAAGACACGGCTATAAATACGCAAGGGGGTATATGGAATGCTGCTGTCATGTGACGAGCTTGAGAGAAAACAGAAGCCCAAAGCTCTGCCGGTTCCCAGGCTGCTTTAGTCAGTAAGCCAGGTACATGGGCCTGGCAGGAGTTTTCTTTCTCGATGCATCCATTCAAGTCCCAGGATGGTTAATTAAAGCAGTGGCAGTCTCTCCTGGGGTGGAACCGTCCCATTTCAACAATCCATCATGCTAATTAGCAAGCTGACAAAGGATTCGTCTGTTTCCATGTTGTCCACTCTAATGCTCATTAGAATTTAGAAGAGATGAGTCAGGCAAAATTCTACATGTGAAATTAATTTGTTTAGAAAACTGAAGCTTCGTGAATTTTAATGTGCAATTTTGATTTATGTAGGCCCAGACCTCTTGTACTGTCATGGCTTCTGGGGAGTAATAATTAATACCCCAGCAATAACCAGACTTGCAGTAACAGCACCAGCGACAACTGACCTGTCACAATGGCAGCTAGCATCTTTAAATATTGATTTTGATCTACAGTGTCATTTTCCCAAGGTTATTCACAGAACATTAGACTTTGGTCATGGGAAAATGCTTCTGTGAGTCACACATGTACCTGAAAACCAAACACCCTATTTGCCCTTGGAGAATTATAATGTTTACTTTTGGGGGAAATTCACTCTTCTTTTCAGTTTTTGATTTTTTACAAAACTATTCTTTATTTATTTATTTAGTGTGGAGTGGGTGAGTGCCACAGCACATGTGGAGCTCAGAAGACAACTTCAAGACACTGTGCTCCACCTTTGAGACAGGGTCCCTCGCCACTGCAACTGAATTTCCACAGGGAAATGGAGGCCAGACTAGGTGGCCCTCGAGCTTCAGGCTCTCCTGGCTCTACTCCCGTTGCTGTTTTGCACCCCGTTTTAAATGGTGCTAGGCGATTGAACCTGGGCTAGCAGGCTTTGCAAGCAAATGCCATTAACTGCTGAGCTATCTCCTACTCCCTACTTTTCTTTCTTTTTCTTTCTCATTCTAGCCCAGGCTGATCTGGAACTCACTCTGTAGTCTCAGGCTGACCTCAATCTCACAGCGATCCTCCACTTCTGCTGGGATTTAAGGCGTGTTCCACGATGCCGGGCCATTCTTCTGTTTCTAATAGTTTTGAAGTTCATGCTGGAAAGCGCTATGGGAGCTGCTTGGGGACAACAGTCACCTACAGCGTGAATGAGCAAGGGACCCTGCAAGCCACAAAATCAACCAGCTGGGCAGGAAGTGCACGTGTGTGCAGTAGAGGCACACAGCATTGGCAGGTCACCAACCGGAGTCTGACTGGACGTGGGGCCAGCGCAGAACTCACGTCCGGTACTGGGAACCACATCAGACTCCCATGGGCCGGAAGCTTGCAGACTAGAGAGAGAAGCACTCACTGTTCTTTGGATAAGATGAATGGGCTTACACACCAAACAAGTCTCTCAAATAACTATGTATATTCCCTTTATTTCAAGCTGTTCTTACTCTCAGGTAGAGAATCTCTTTCATTTTACAGATGGCAGAGAAAACGGAGGAGATCCAAGATCCATCCGCACAAAAAGAAAAAGATACCCAGCTGTCCATTACGAGGAATGCCATCTCAACCCTTCCGCTGGGGCCCAGGAGACGTTCCAGAGGCAGCAGCCACATGAGCCCTTCCTTCGCTGCCAGCTTGCCAACCAGCTCCAGGGAGATGGCAGCAGACACTGTGGTCAGTTGTCGAGAGCCATCAAAGCAGAAATCCAGAGGCTACAGAGAACTCAACACTACATCAGACTGCTAACGGGCCTGCTGTGGCTCAGGGAACACTGTAGGATGGAAAGCTGGTAAGAGCCACAGGGTGGGTGGGAACACCCTGAGGCATGGTTTTGCCAAGGCTGACTGAGGCCCCACAGTGACCCCACAGTGAACAACTGTGAGCAGCCCCGCTGAGGAGGCCCCAGGCAAGGGGAGCAAGGGCAAAGGGATAAACAAGTTTAACCTTTTACAAAATAAAAGTAAAAAGAGCTTTGAAGTTCAAAGAATTAACATGTTCACAACTGTCTAAAGACCCGGGTTTGATTTCCCAGTATCCACGAAAAGCCAGGTGCGCCAGAGGGTGCATGGATCTCGAGTTTGTTTGCAGTGACTAGAGGCCCTGGCACACCCGTTCTCATTCTCTCCTTGCAAATGAATGAATAAATAAGTATCTCTGATACGAGAGCCGCTTCCACGTGGGATGTGGGCTAGTACGTGAGCACTGGTCTCTCATGGAGTTGATTTTGGTGTTTTTTTTAAAATTTTTATTTATTTATTTGAGAGAAAGAGGAGAGAGAGAGAGAGAGAGAGAGAGAGGGAGAGAATGGGCGTGCCAGGGCCTGCAGCCACTGCAAATGAACTCCAGATGCATGTGCCACTTTGTGCATCTGGCTTACATGGGTCCTGGGAAATCGAACCTGGATCCTTTGGCTTTGCAGGCAAAGGCCTTCACTGTTAATCCATCTCTCCAGCCCAGATTTTGGTGTTTTAATTTGTATAAACAACCTACCATACAGTTTCCTGTTACATATATACATATATATGTATATATATTTATATATACATACATATATATATATATATATATATATATATATATATATATATATGACTTCATGGGGAGTTGATTTACTTGAAGCTAACAAGCAAATTGCATCTCTGAAATTTGAGACTACGTCTGTCTGGTTACAAAGTCCCAGATCCCTAGATTAATGCACCACATGGATGTGGGTTTGGGCATGAAATTGGCAATGTCAGCTAACTCCTCCATGTGAGGGGTTCTGTCTATACATCAGCAAAGCAAAGGGGAATCACATGCATATAAAAACCCAATCTGTATGCTGCTACAATAAATTCTTGCCACTGGGACAAGGCACAAGGCCACCTGATGAAGGAAGAGAGAGGAACAGAGAGAAAACAAGCTCTTGCTAAGGGTGACGCCTATGCTCTGGGCTGGCCTGGGATCCAGGGTGACACAGAAATTGTGTGTGCCACACGTGCTTTCCCAGAGGATGTTCTTCCAGGCTTTTGAATAACATTGGCTCCTGGCCCACAGTTAGTTTCCTAAAATCTAACTTGCCACATTTTTCTTTTCAAGTTTGTCCCTTGCAACCTATTTAAGTCATCTTTGCCTGCAGCAAGGCCATGCCAGAGTTATAAGGCAGAACCAAATATTTTAGGGCTAGGCTTCATCTCACCATCTCCAGGGGCCTTCTTTTTTCTTTTTTTAATTTTTATTTATTTATTTAAGAGTGACAGGCAGAGAGAGAAAGAGGCATATAGAGACAGAGAGAGAGAATAGGTGCACCAGGGCCTCCAGCCACTGCAAACGAACTCCAGACGCGTGCACCCCCTTGCGCATCTGGCTAATGTGGGTCCTGGAGAATCGAGCCTTGAACCAGGGTCCTTAGGCTTCACAGGCAAGCACTTAACCACTAAGCCATCTCTCCAGCCCTCCAGGGACCTTCTTACCAGATGATCTCTCCATGATCCGACTGAAGGTTAGACCTCATAGTCTGTTTTACAGGAGGAAGGTTTCTATGGTACCAATTCATTTTGGATTTGGTTCTGTATATATGTCTCCTAGTCCTTACATTCCCCTACCCTAAACCCTTCCATTCCTTTTGTCTGTCACTAGAGTGGCTTGTCAGATATGCCTGCAACTCAAGTTGTTCCAGTTTAGGAGCCACAGATGAGGGAACATGTGGCATTTGTCTTGCTGTGCTTCTGTGCATTCGCTTACTATAATCTGTTCCAAGTCACTTCATTTTCCTACAAACTTCGTTATATCATTTTCCTTTACTGCTGAGTACAATTCCATTGTATAAATGTACCACATCTTCATTATCCATTCTTCAAACATTGGACATCTGGGTTGATTCCAGTTTTTAGCTATTGTGAATTGAGAGCTATAAACATGGTTGAGCAAATGTCTCTGCAGTGAAGTGTAGAGCCTTTAGGTGGATGCCCAGTGGAGAAATGGCTGGGTCAGTTGGTAGCTCTGTTTTTGTCTTTTTCAGGAGTTTCCATATTGATTTTCATAGTGGCTGAACAAGTTTGCACTCACACCAGCAATGAAGGAGGGTTCCTCTTTCCCTGTATCCTTGCCAGTATTTATTGTTTGAATTTTGTTTGTTTGTTTTGAGGTAGGGTCTCGCTCTAGCCCAGGCTGACCTGGAATTCACTATGTAGTCTGAGGGTGAACGCAAACTCATGGTGATCCTCCTACTTCTGCTTGCCAAGTTCTGGGATTAAAGGTGTGCACCATCGTGCCTAGGTCATTTGACTTTTTAATGATTGGAATTAAAAATAGTTGTTTCAGTTTGCATTTCCCTGATGGTTATGATTGTTGAACATTTGATTTTTCTTTTGAAAACCAACTTTGACTTTGCTGTTTATTCTCATGGTTCATTTGTTTCCTGATTAGCATATTTATTGTTGTACTTGCTGCTATTCCTTCCTTCTACTTTCTTTGTACTAAATTTGATGTAAGGCATTTGGAAGACTAAATGACTAAATTACAGTGTTTCCTCATTTATTACATACATGTTGGAAATCCAGCACTGCTTGGCCCTTCCTTCTTCATGTGAGTGACATGAGCTTTGGCTTCACATTTTAACAGTCTGTCACATACTTTAAAATATTTTCTAATAGTATGGCTACCACTGTCATAAATTATTTTTGATTGTCTTGCTAAATTTTCACACTCAAAAAAGTCCAGCTGGACATGGTGGCACTATGCTTTTAATCCCATCACTTGGGAGGCTGAGGTAAAAGGATTACTGTGAGTTTGAAGCCACCCTGAGAGTGAATTCTCTGGGCAAGAGTGAAACCCTACGTCAAAAACTGATAATGATAATAATAATAATAATAATTCCTCACCATCTCTGCTTTTTGGATTGCAATTTCATTTAAATATTTTACAAAATAGATATTTCATATTTTATGTATCACTTAATTAGCATATAAACAAATAGGTCTTAGGCATTTGCAAACATTCTTTATTTTGGTTGATTCTCCTCTCCTATTCTTCTCTTCTAATTCCTCCAGTTTGTACCTTTCTACTTTTGTATCACATGTTCTATTACCCTCCCCACCTCTCCTTAAGGCCTCTTTTCTCCCTCTTATGTCTTCTTTTTAGGTTTTTTTTTTTTCCTTTTTTTTTTTTTTGCCTCTGCCTTTCACATGAACACACACACACACACACAGTAGAAGTAGGATCCATATTTGTCTCCTTGAGTATTGATTATCACCTATGGTTATTGGGTTTATTTTCTCAGCCACCTAAAAGAGTGGAGAGCAAAGAATGGGTTTAAAAAACTAAAGTTTATTTCAGAGTGAGAGGGACAGAAGGCAGGTAGAACAGACTCCTCCATGTGGAAGGGATTCCAGAACTGGAAAACCCATAGGTCCAGTGGGAACTGGACTTGAATGAATGAAGCTCCTTCATCCAGAGTGCATGATTGGTCAGCTTAAATGAAGGTGCAGCTGCTGGTTGGTCCATGATGCATCCCATTCTGCTCAGGTTTCCTGAGGGAATGGTGGGAAAAGTCACCCAAGCTAGGAAGGAGGAAGTGAAGTCATTCTCTTCACCATCTTGGGATAGAATGTAGTCACTATGCAGGTCCCCTTTTCCCCTATCTGGCTGCCTAGCCAAGGAAACTGTCTATCCTGTAGTATTTCAGTATGAGATTCCTTACTTAATAATTTTCAGATCCATTCAGGTATTTTTACAAATTTTATTTTTCTTTATGGCTGCATAAAATTCTATTGTTCCTATTAGCTACATTTTCATGATCATTCATTCACCTCTTTTTAAAAACATAATATTAAATTTTTATTTATTTATTTATTTATTATTTATTATTTATTTATTTGAGAGTGACAGACACAGAGAGAAAGACAGATAGAGGGAGAGAGAGAGAATGGGCGTGCCAGGGCTTCCAGCCTCTGCAAACAAACTCCAGACACGTGCGCCCCCTTGTGCATCTGGCTAACGTGGGACCTGGGGAACCGAGCCTCGAACTGGGGTCCTTAGGCTTCACAGGCAAGCGCTTAACCGCTAAGCCATCTCTCCAGCCCAAATTTTTATTTATTTAAGAGAGAAAGAGAAAGTGAGAATGTGTGTGCCAGGGCCTTTGGCCACTGCAAACAACTCCAGATGCATGTACCACCCTATATGCATCTGGCTAATGTGGGTCCTAGGGAATCAATCTTGGGTCCTTATGCTTTGCAGGCAAGTGCCTTAACTGTTAAGCCATTTCTCCAGCCCAGTTTTATATATTATTATTATTTCAATCTCTATCTCACTAATTCTGCCATAATCTTTATTATTTCCTACTAACTACTGTTCTGGATTTGGCTTCTTTGTGTGTTTCCAGAACTGTGAAGTACACCATTAGGTTATTTACTGGAGTACTCTCTGATTTTTTTAAATATGAGCACTCACAGCTGTAAACTTTCCTCTTAGGATGAACATTGCCTTTCTCATTCCTTTGAAATCCATGCAAATTTACTTCAAGTCTGCAATACTGTTTGCAAAATGGCATCATCTTTGGCAGATATCCTGTAGGACTGTCAGGTTAGTTGCATTTTTGAGATCCTCTCTGGATCGGTTGATCTTTTATTCTGTTAGACGCTGCAGCTCTAGTGGCAGATGCGTCTCTCTCCTATTATGCTCTATTTTTTTTTTTTTACTTTATCTATTTGAAGCTATAAGGTCAGATGCATCTAAGTTATTTATTGGAATTCTAGATGCACTGTGTGTAGCCTGCTGAATACACCATTTAACCACTGTGAAAGATTACTCTAAGACTTTTGGTCTTAAAATTCTCTTTGTCTAGCATTAATGTGTGTGTCTGGTATTTTTTCTTCTTTTGGGAAGCATTTGCATTTGCATGCTTACTTTGTGAATTATTTTATTTCCAATCCACTTATATTTTTATGTTAAAGAATGTTTGTTACAAAGAGCACAAAGTCAGGCTTTACATATGTTCAATTAGATTAGATTCATTAAAAAATATATTTTATGGGCTGGAGAGATGGCTTGGAGGTTAAGGCACTTGCCTGTGCAGCCTAAGAACCTAGGCTCGATTCCCAAGTACCAAAATAAGCCAGATGGACAAAGTGGTGCATGTGTCTGCAGTTGTTCTACAATGGCTAGAGACCTTGGCACATGCATTCTCTCTCTCTCTTTTTCTCCCTGTTTCTCTTTCAAATAAATAATAAAGAAACTTTTATTAGAACAACATATATGGGACTGGGAAAACGGCTTAGTAGTTATAGCATTTGCCTATGAAGCATCAGGACCCAGGTTTGATTCTCCAGAACCCAGGCAAGCCAGATGTACAAGGGGCCACTTGTGTCTGCAGTTCCTATGCAGTGGCTAGAGGAGCTGGCATGCCCATTCTCTCTGTCTCTTTCTCTCTCATAAATAAGTAAATAAAATGTTTAAATACATAGTTTATTTATTTACTTATTTCATGGAAAGAGAGGCAGACAGAAAGAGAGAAGATTCATTTTTATTTGTAATGTTTAGTCTCAGTATTTAATTTCAATAGTGATATAATTCATTTTAAATCATTTATATTACTATCTATTTTCTATGCTTAACACATATTCTTTCTTTTAGTCCTTATTTTTACTTTTAAAATTTATTTATCTATCTATTTAACAGAGAAAGAGAGAGAGAGAGATGACATGCCAGGGCCTCTTGCCACTGCCAATGAACTCCAGACACATGTGACACCATGTGCATCTGGCTTACATGGGTACTGGGGAATTAAACCTGGGTCCATAGGCTTTGCAGGTAAGTGCCTTAACCACTAAGCAACCTCTTCAGCCCCTTATTTTATTTTTAATAATTTCTCTAGGCACAGTTTAGACAGACAAAAATAATACCCTTTTCAAATGTACCATTTCATCTGTTTTCTCAGTTTGGTATAGCCTCGAAAGCATGCCCCAAACCAGGACAAAGAACATTCCAATCAAGTTTCAAAGATTCCCCATAAGATATTTGTTTTGTCCTAGTTTTATTTGGTACCAGTTCCAGGCATAATAAGTAACCACTAATATCCTGTTTGGCCCTCTAGATTAATCTGCATTTTCTAGAATTATATATACATGGAACCACATAGCTTTAACCCTTTTGTCTTGATTTGGTCATTAGGCACAGCAATTTTGAGAATTCCCCATGCTATATGGATGAAAAGTTGTTAGTTAGGAAATACTGTGAAATCATAAAGTAATGCTAAATCTTCATGTTAAAAAATATAAGTGATAATATAAAGGGAAGAGAAAGGAAGGGAGGAAGGTACTTAATAGGTTGGTATTGTATAGATGTAAGTAGAAGAATAGATTAATGGGGTGAAAAGGCCCAAAGTGAGGTCAGGGGAAGAGATTGAGTAAAGGAAAGGTGGAGGGAGGGCTAATCAAAATCTAAAGAGGGTGCAAATAAATCATATGGAATACTCCAATTTGGGACAATGGACTCAGGAGCCATAGATCGCTGTTAGAAAATTTTCAGTGCCAGGGATGGGATACCTCTGGCGAGTTGTTGGCCAGGAAGGTCCCAGATGCCCCCAAAACATTATAGGCCATTGCCGAGGCCCTTGGTTTCCAACCAGGAATAGATGGTAAGACTCTATTGCTGAAGACTCCACATATTTGGGCTGCAAGGCCACTGAAAAATCCTTATGGAACTGAGCTGATAACTTCCTCCATGTAGACCAGCTGACAGAAAGCTGGAAGAAGCCATTCTACATGTAGTTCAATGGGAGAAAGATACCACCAGTGAAGAAACTCAACAGTGGACACTGCAAGCCTTATAATTGGCCAGCCAGCCCAAATGAGCCAATGGGTGCAATAGTGGTAGTCTGTCATGGTGGAAACCAACTGCCCTCCAATTGGACTGGAGGCTCACTCCATGGGGGGAACTACATCCCTGATACTGAAAACTTAAAACAGGGGTAGTCATGAGCCCTAGGGGTGTAACATCTGCTGATGTCTGGAAAATATATATACTATGCTTATCAAACTGCCCAGTAAGCACTTATCTTACTATTTATACCCTTATATTAACACTACTCTCACTTCAGGTAGAGAATCTTCTCTTTTCAGATGGCAGTGAGTTTGGGATGACTCAGAAGGTATCATTGTGCTGGAAAGAAGTGACTGGAATACTGAGTAACCATCTTGATCACACCTTCCAAGGCTCAGGGTCTAATGCAGAAGAGGTGGCGGAAAGAATGTAAGAGCCAAAGGAAGGGTAGGACTCCTTACAACATGTTCCCTCCAGACATAAAATGGCCTGGATATCCATGACCTCATAATGCCTGACACTACCTACACAAGACCATCATAAGAGAAGAAAAAGACCATGACATCAAAATAAAAGAGAGACTGATTGAGATGGGGAGGGGATATGATGGAGAATGGAATTTCAAAGGGGAAAGTGGGGGGGGGAAGGTATTACCATGGGATATTTTCTATAATCTAATAAAAATTAAGAAAAAAAATAAGTGATTTAAACATTGAGAATAATCCAGTTCAAGCAGCAGAATACATAAGACATATAAAACAATCGTCTACAAAATCCCTGACAGCACTGCTATCTTTTTAGTATTAGTTAGGGACATACTCAGTGTGTGAATAGCACATGTTGGGACAATCCTTTCCCTCATCCCTTCCCCCTCAAAGGGACTCCCCTCATTGGGGATTCAGGTCAACCCCATGGGCATTGTGGGTCATGCTTTGTGGGGGCAGCCATCAGTTATGGGGAAGAGGCAATGTCTCTGTGTATAATTTCCCAGCTTGTGGCTCTGACAATCTTTCCATCCCCTCTTCTGCAAATTTCCCTGAGCCACTCTGGGATCATTTCAGGACTACTTCATTGATGAAGTCTTGGGAGCCTCTGTGTCTCTGGATCTCTGGTTTGGTAGGAGTTGAGTGTTCTCTGTGTCTATCTCCTTCACCCTTGTGCTCGTACCAGGTTTACTGAGAAAGCAGCACTCTTGCTCATTTCCCAATTCCTCTATGGCTTCAGCTGGGGCTCTGGTGAGGTGTGATAGGCTGATTCTCTCCTCAGGTCCTGCGTCCATCTGACAAAGAGAAGCACTGCCATCTTCTTCCATCATTCTTCTGAGTGCGCTGTCTCATGTATGACTGAGCGAGTGACTGAGACCAAGAGAGCAAACAGATATGTTCTGATTGCACATTAGACAAGCTGGGCAAAATGGAGCCCCGGAAATCCAAGAGACGGCACCACCACCACCACCAATATCAACAAGAACAAGAACAGAGTTTTGAGTTTTTCCTAGCCCACACAGCGTGGGGAGGCTTGTGTAGCAGCAATGGATAACTAAATCACCCAACACACACAAGCCTGCTCAAAGCTCCAGGTCAGAAGCTCATTTTATATGAAAAGTGCTACCACTACCTCTAGGAAGTAGCCACAGTGTCTTCCAGGTTACAGATCGTCCTGAGACTTTTCTTCAGCACATTCTGTCCTCTTCTGGCTCAGTAAAAACTTGCCCCATTGTCCCTGGTACAAAAATCTTTGACACCATTCTGTCTCAAGGGGCCTTGAGATGGTGATGAGAGACAGATACATAGATAGGGTCTTTGAGGGCAAAGTGGAAAGTATGATGGTCAAAGCAGGGGTGGCAAAACACTCTGGAGACACAAAGGAAACAGACTGAGGAGTAGTCACAGAAAAGCTTCCTGAAGATGGGGGTTGGCACAGCAAACCAGGACAACAAGGAAGGGTTACACGAGTTCAAAAGGAAGATTTCCCAAAAGGATGACAGACCATGTGGAGTTAGAGTTTAGTGAGTGCAAGCTCAAATATCCCAGCATGTGTCCTTGGCCTTTTAGGCCAGGCATGGTAGAAGATACAGGGTTGGCAGCCTCATACGATGCCCTAGAGGTCTCACCATGCCTCCTTTAGGAATTGGACAACAGAAGAGATGGCCTGTTTAGGAACCACAGTTTGATCTATATACATGTTACCTAAGGACACTCAGCTTCCCAAGCCCAATGTTAGCATCTAGTCTTTTCAGTCTGTGATGTTTGTTGTGATCTTGGAGTTCTGATTAAAAAGAAGACAGTAAACAGCCTCATCCAGGGATTCTGAATGCAGCCACACTGAGGAGAACTGTGTGAGATAAAAGAATTCCATGAGGGATTGATGGCAAAAGAAGGTGATGGACATATCTGATTGTTCAACTGCTGCTTTTAGAGTGGGGAGCAGGAGGAGGCTGGACACCAGTCAGGAGTCTGCTTCCATAGACGGTGCCAGGGAGGGCTGAGAGGGACATACCAGGCCGCCGTGGTGAGGATGGGAGGAGGTGGAGCTCACCCAGGCGGACCTGCATGTGGCAGTTGGTGAGCGGCGGTAGGTAGAAAGAGGAGAAAGCCGTCAAGGATGATAAGCAGGTTTTGACTCAGATGAGACGCTGCACATTGGGGCTGTCAAACAAGACGACCAGTGACAGATAAGACACAAAAGAAAGCCCTGCGCTCAGGGGAAGAAAAGACTGCTTTTGCTACATGAAAAATAATGATTCCTATCTTAAAAATCATGGAACTCAAATTAGTGACAAGCCAGCAAAAGATTCTTTCTGCTTCTGAAACTGACACATGATTTATATCAGTAATGAAAAATAAAACTCTTGAAAAATAAACAGAAAAGACACTAAATGATGTAGAAATATGAGCTGAAGCTATAAATAGCCTACTGACAGATGGGGAAATCTAAATTGCTAGCATGGTTATTAAAAAGGCTCAAACTTGGTAATTTAAAAATGCTAATTTAAACAATTAAAGGTATAACTTTACCCCATGACATGAAAAGACAGTGAAGCCTTCATTAGCCATCCATTTTACAAGTCCTTTGGCTTCAACAAGCTACATGAACTGGCCATGCTTCTTTATCTACTGGAGTCCCAAGTAAGGAGACTAGAGTTTTAAGTCCTTGGCATACTTGTTATATGCAGAGAAGTGTTCTGCTGATTTCTGGTTATTTTGTTTCATGATCAGCCATTCTGCATTCCCCATTTAAAGACCAAGGAATGGGTTTGGAATTGAACCATGATGCCCTGAGCCACATATTAGGCAGAGGTAGTCAGGTTTTCAAACAAGTTGAGCCCAAATATTGAACTTTGGAGGGTCACATTGAGTGACACCTCACTGTCTGAGCTAGGAAGGATGCTAATTAAATATCAAGCTCGCCAGGAGTCCAATCCCCCAAATTTCTATCAATCCAATTTGAGTAGAGGAGATAGTTGCTTTCTGAGGCAAGCGTCATCCCCCCCCCCCCCAACCACCACACCGATTTCTTATTTACCTATGGAGCTAGCTTCCCAGCCATAAGATAGCTGATTTTTAGCATACATTTAGATGTTGGGAATCTACATTTCCAAATGACGAACTCAAGGAAAAGACGGAGGAGACATGCCATCACTGTAACTTAATTTGACTTAAATTTAACAGCTACCATGCCTCTTCCCCTGGGTCCATGATGAGAACTATCCTGGTACATGCAGGAAATTCCATCACTTCAACAAAGAGATAGCATTACACATGCATCTATTTAAAAGGTTTGGTAACATACTTTATGAGTGTCATTCTCTCCTCCTGAAATCATTTACGCAAACATCTTAACTGCAGAGCAGTGTGAAATACTGCAGCATTGTCATAGGCCCAGCAACTCAGTCCACAGTGATGCCAGTAGGAAGACATCACCAACCAGGGGACCATCTGTGGTCTCTGAATGCATGTAACATCCAAAACAACTCTGAATCTGAATTCATGGTTTGAGGATGCTCGGGTGGACAGGTTTGCCTGCAGAGGCATGGTCTGGTATGGTAAACTTTTTAGATCATGATGGAAAGCCGCTGATGGATTCACTCTTCCTGACCACCTCCTCCTGTGTCAGGGACCATTGACAGTAGTGAGAAGAAGCAGTGGTGTGTGCAGTCCTGGGGTCGTTAAACATGGGCCTGGTAAATGGTATGACTCTTTAGTAGCTCGTGATAGGTATACTGGGGGAAGGAGGTTAGAAGGCTCTAGAAAGGGGAGCTACACAAATCAAGGCTAGAAAATAAGCTTTGGGTCTGATGCAGCAGGTATTACTGCAGGGATGGGTGTGGCTGTGATAAGATGTATATGGTCTGTCATTGTGAGATAAACCCAGCTCAGAGGGCCTGGGGAGATATGCCTATGTCACCAATGGAAGGTGCTGAAAGTGCTGGTTATATAGGCCTGGGACCATGTTCAGATTCTTAAGAACTGTGCAGCAAAAAATCACAGACCCTGGTTCCACTCTGCTTCTGTTTCCTTGACCACTTTTAGAACTTCCAATAGCCATCAGAAATCCCAACTCAATGTAGGATTGGGGTTTTACTTCCTTCTCAGGTGCCTCTTCTTTCCATGGGGAAGTCATTAAGGATGGCCAAGTTCTAAGCCTTGTGTTTGCGGACCATGAGCACAGAAAATAAGGACCCTGATTCTCAGGATTCCCTAGGAGTCCTGAGTTCATGAGAGGTGTGTGTCTGGAATGGAAGGCCTCACTTTGTCTAGATCAACCAACAGTGGGAAGGCAGAAAAGTGGGATTAACATTTCAGGCTCACATAACCACATACCTTGGGGTAGATTTGCAAACCAACTTTAAGTCTTCTAGAACAAAAGCATCTTCTTTAGTGTTCTGGGGTGTGGTCATGCTACTCCAGAAGAAAGGGCTCTTCTCCTTTCTTGGGGACAGTATGGCCAAGAATGAGTGACCTCCAGGCAGTGTTGTTGAGGGTTATCAAATTATCAGATGGAAGTTGGAACAAGTTATCTCCTTGTTACTTTGAATCTGTAACTCTGGTATCATTTACTTATTCCCCCTCCTTTGTTGAGAGTGCCCTTTCTGAGATCAGCATTTCTCAATAGTGTCTGCTGGGAAAGAGTTGGCAGCATTTCAGAGTTCAGACGCGGTCAGTGCTAATACTTTTTCCATAATGTATCAGATTTTGTACTTGGTAGAAAGATACAAGAGCAAAAAGACTTCTTGGAGATGGGGAGCCTGATGTACAGAGAGGGGCAGGAGCTTACCTGGGAAGACACAGGAAGTTAGAGGCCAACAAGAAAGAGTCAGGTGTGCTGTGTGACAGGTGATGCATTTTCCTCTGCAGCACAACTTCACAGGACTCAATGACAAGGCCTGTCCCTGACTGCAGTGTATCCTGTCTTGAGCTCTGCCTTGGTCAGTGCTCCCTGGGTATGTCTTTTCACTCATCTTCGGGCCTCCATCAAGGGTTATTATGCTAGACCCTTCACAACCCACAGTATTCTGAGACTTGATTCTTTCCTGTACTGGAGGTCTTTCCCATGCTACATAAATTCCTTTTGGTCTTTGTTGGTCCTTCATGGGATGTGGCTGTGTACAACTGACCTTCTTATTGTTTTCTGCTACTTCCGAACATTCCATTCCATTCCCCTTACATTACATTTCTATAGATGGGTAGTGTCGAGTCAGTGAGAAAGCAAAACCAAACACCACAGCACAGAGGAATGCCTGTTGGGCGCTGATTGAGACAGTGAATGGTTTCAATTACTTACGTGAACAACTGATACCCACTTATGTTGACTGTCCTCTTCCAAGAAGAGACTACGAAGTGAGTAGTGCTGTTGAGCTGGGTGTGTTCTAGACAAGCGCAGAACTGTGTGTGTAGGAAACTTCTAGTTTGAGATAACATGGCACTTTATCTTCAAATAAAACATACTTATATGAATGAGCACATAAAATCTATGCATGTATATGCATCGTATGAATGTGCCATCTACATTTAACTACACCTTAAATTATGAATAGACTAAAATGTTCACTCTGAACTCTGCAGTTCCTCTAATGTGTGCTGGGAAGACATGTGCACCCCTAAGCAGATGTTCTGTGGGAGGCAAGCAGTCTGGCTCTCCCTCACATCTCACGCCTCACTCTTCCTGCACCTTTGGGCCACATTCTGGGGGAGAAGAGGCAGCATGCTCTCCCACTGGTTCGAGTCGTGACCTTTGTGCTTCCTCACCTGCTTACTCGCACCTTGCATTTGAGTCCCTGAGCCAAGCAGATCAGTATGCACTTAAAATCCCAACACTCTAGAGGCAGAAATGCTATAAGATCATGGAGTTTAAGGCCAGACTGGGCTCCTTAGTGAGAGTCTAACTCAACAAACCAAAAATTAATTAATGAATGAATTGACTGTGCTTGATTCTTTTGTACTGTTAGAGTTTAAGTTTCTGGAAAAGATGCATTTTCTGAAGGAGGCCTCTCCAGGCCACACTTCCTGCGGAGTGACACTGACCACTCACTTGTTTACTTCTCATCTGTCCCCATCAGTGGTGGGAACAGGCTGTAAGGGCAGAGGCCTTGCCTGCCAGTTATTCCTGTACCCCGCTATCTTGGCAGAGTGTCCTTGTACACAGTAGGAAGTCAGTAAGTACATGTTGAAGGAATACAAACACAGGTAAATGGCAGCCTGCAACAATGACGTGGAGCACACACTGTGCGTGCCTGCCATCTCTGGGAGTAACATAAGGAGGAAATTAGTGTTTTTTACCACACCCGACAATTCCTATTGAATATTTTACAAGAGTAAATTGTGATTTGGAAGGGGTAATTTTTAAAATTTGTTTCAGTTTGGCTATTTTTTATAATGATATACTTTTATTTTACCCCCTGGAATTGTGACGAGAACCTGATGTACCATTAAGCATAATCAAAAACGTCTCTGGTGATGTAACATGGATTGTGTCCTTGTCATACTTGAAAGCTTTAGTAAACACAAGGAAAAGAAAAATAAATAAATAAAATCGCGAAGCTGGAAGGGGTCAGCCCATTTATCCAATCCAACTTGCTTCTTCTGCTAAAGAGGGGACGGCAGCTCTGGGAGCCTGTGGTCCAAGAGGGGAAAGATTACGTGTGTTTAGCGAGGGTCAATGCTGTCTCCTGGCTACCTGGTGGGCTTGAAGAAGGCACCTGGCTCTCTGGAAACTAGATTTCTATGGGCTTGTCTCCATGACCCCAAAAGTTGGTTCAATTCCACCAACTCATATGGCCGGGGAGAGGTAGGGATCAGTCCCAGTGCAAATGCAAACCATTCACTTACAGATGAGAATGTGACTAAGATCAGCCTTCTGTGATACTGGTTCTTGTGGTTGGAATATAAAATGTCTTCCATAGGCTCAGGTGTTTGAACACTTGGTCCCTAGATGGTCACATTGCTTTGGATGGTTGTGGAATCTTTAGGAGGTGGAACCTTGCTGGAGGAAGTGTGTCACTAAAGTTGGGACTTGGGGATTTATATTCTGACCCCACTTCTTATCTGCTTTCCCTGACTGCAGACACAATGTGACCATCTGCCTCACGTGCCCACTAACACGCCATCCCTCCCACCCAAACCGGAAGCCAAAATAAATCCTTCCTCTCAACTATTAGATCACAACACAAAAGCATAATTAATACATTGACTGGGAACATGGCCACCTTACCTCAGAGTTTAAGGAAGCGAAGAAACAAAGTAAGGCACACACCTCCTGGTCAAGACATAGAATGTCTCTGGATATGGTCCCCACTACCCTAAAACCAAAACCAAACCGAATAAACTAAATTATCATAGTTTAAAAATAGACATGCAAACAAGCCAGAATGAAATTCATGAAAACCTCCTAGAATAGTCCAACCCATGGTCTTCCTGAGTTCTAGAACAGTCCCACACTTGCTCTCCTGGACCCTGTAACAGTCCCACACATGGTCTCCTTCCTAGATTCTAGAACATTCCCATACATGCTCTCCTTCCTGGATTCTACAACAGTGCCACACATAGTCTCCTTCCCGGGTTCTAGAACACTCCCACACATGGTCTCATTCCTGGGTTATAGCACATTCCTGCACGTGGTCTCCTTCCTGGGTTCATGGTAGAAGTGTACCTGATGCAGAAGAGTAAAGGGGAAGCTGGCATACATGCCAGCAGATCTTTAATGGCCACATGTGTGCTAAGAATGGTGATGCCATGGCTAAGTCCCCCTAACGTAGTATCAGCATTTCCCCACAGTTCCCACATGTCCAGTGGCTTGCTGAAGGCTAAAATAAGCAAAAGGCAAGAAGGGAACAGAGGCATAACACATATGGGAAATAGATGGATAATAAGACAGACAAATAGACACTAAATATATACCCAAGTAGAAGGCATAACCTTAAAAATAATGACTATGACATTCAACACCAATAGATAAACAGGCCAGGTAAAACATTAAGATTATTTAAGAAGAGAGCTAAGTATAGGCTGACTACAATAATAGAATTTAAATCTAAAGATGCAGTTTGAGAAGATGTATGTATGTATGTATGTATGTATGTATGTATGTATATATGTATGTATGTATGTGTGTGTATCTGCACATCTTATTCACTGATGTAAACGATGGCAGTACTCAAGAGAGGACAGATAGCTTTCCATCACAATTGGAAGCACCTTGGCTGGTATCAGAGTCTATGAGGAAAGGGGTGTCATGCAATAAGCTGGCTCCTGGAACCCAAAAGTAGGGATGGAGAGCGGTAAGAGTGGAGGTAGGGTGGCATGTCTCTAAGTACTGCTGCCCCTAGAAGCCTAGTGTGGGTGAAGCCAGCTACAGCATGGCCTGGCATCAAGCTGACAAATGATCTGGCCAAGGTCTGGACACATGGCTAAAATTTGCACAGCAGTAGAAAGTCTAGAGCTTAAAAGCCTCGATGTGTTCAGCCACCGGTAAGGGGTGATCTCATCCGTGGGGGCTGATGGAAAAGCTTAATGTCTTGCCACACATTAAGTGTTGACTGAATCAGGCAACATCTACCTTGTCCCAGCAGTTCAGTTGCCTCAGGGCTCAGGTTGTCTGCCACGCTCCTGTACCCTCAGCGTTGCAAGAAGGCTCTGAGCCTCCTGCTCTTATGCCAGAGCCTCTCCAGTGGGGAAGAAGGGGCTGCAAAGAAAAGGTGGCTCCACTTTGGTTGTGAACAAAAACCTGTAACTGATAGCACAACTTTCAGCATCCCTAACACCCATGAGCAGAACCCGGACAAGGGTACTTTTACAGCACTGTTCTAGACTGGCCAAAGGCAGAGGGAGGAAGTAGTTTCTGGTGAGGGTGAGGCAGAGGCTGGAGGAGGGATTGTACCTGCATTTCCCCCACTTGAGACTGTGGGCAGGAAGGAAAGGCATGGAGGATGAGTACTAGCCAGCCAAAGCCCGTGTCTGAGGCCAGGGTGCTTTAGAGAGGTGCTTCTGTGCAAATGGAACCCTGTTGAAGGCTTGAGGAAGTGAAGACTGTGAAACCTACCCTAGGCCACAGACTTGGGGGCTTTGAGTGGAGTCTTGGACTCTGGAATTCCCTGGTGTTCCACAAAAATGCTTATGTCTCTGAGGTAGAAACACGGAAGTGCCTTTCAAACTTTGAGGTGATGGAGTTGCTAGAAAGTAAGCATATGGGCTGGCTCCCACAGACAGGTGGCTCAGGAGGGCCACGCGGGACTGTCAGCATCTACAGTTGCTGTGGTCCAGGCTATGTTGCCTAATGGCAAGGTCACGTGACCCATGGAGAGATTTTCAATTTTTATTAGTGCCCTATTAAAAGTACAAAGAAAGTGGTGAAATTAATCTCGATAAAATATTTTGTTGAACCTAGTTAAACATGCCATTAGTATAAAGTTATTAAAAGGATGGTTTAATGTAAAACTGTCTTTAAAGTGTGATGTATATTTTATGGAATGCCTCACTTCCTGTGGCCACATCTGGACCACTCCAAGTCAGAAGTAGCCAGCAGCTGCATTTCTGAACAGTGGAGTTACGGGCAGGTGTTCTTTGCCTCTGTAGCTGGAGGACCCCCTTCCCTCCTACCCCACAGACCAGAGGAGGGGAGAGCAGCAGGGACCCGAGCAACAGTGCTGGAGCCGCCATGCGGTGCACAAGGGA
Organism: Jaculus jaculus; assembly: GCF_020740685.1. Taxonomy (NCBI): domain Eukaryota; kingdom Metazoa; phylum Chordata; class Mammalia; order Rodentia; family Dipodidae; genus Jaculus; species Jaculus jaculus. Next base: position 199,656,870 of record NC_059103.1, on the reverse strand, counting down.
CGAGCCCCTGCCATTTCCATCCTCTCTCACATCTGTCCTTTGGTTACTTTGGACCTGTTAAACAAGTTCTTTATCTCAAATATTCAGGAACAAACAAAAATCACCCAGTGAGAACAGAAGCTATTTGTTCTGGATTTGCTATAAAAACAAAAAGAAACTAGATAATATCATCTGCATTTGGCATTCCTGTGACATTGAGGGAGAGGCCAGGCGGATTGCAAGGCGGTTCCAGAGCTCTGGGATGGCTGAGCTACAGGCACAGGCTGGGCAGATGTGTGAGAATGCCGTATAGTAAAATACTGGGTTGTGGGCTAGACAGATGGCTTAGTGGTTTAAGGCACTTATCTGAAAAGCCTAAGAACTTATGTCCAAATCTCCAGGCCCCATATAGCCAGATACACGGTGATGCAAGCATGAAATATCACACAAAGGGGCACACACATCTGGAGTTTGTTCACAGCATGCTGAAGGTCCTAGTGTGCCCATTCTCTCTCCCACTTTCTCTCTCTCTGTCTTTCTTTCTCTGCCTCTTTCTCTATGTCAAAATAAAAAAAAAAAAAAAAAGATAAATACTGGTTTGTGCAGATATGGCCTGCCTGGAGGAAGAAGGTCCAGGTAGTTTAAGTCAGAGTTTCATGTGTCAATGATCTGGGAGTGTGTGCAGCTTCACCTGCCTGTTTCTGAGTTGAGTGTAAGGTGTGGAAAGTTGGCAGCTGCTGACTGGGTCCTGACTATCCTGGACAGTTTTCTTCAGAGGTGGCAGTTGAGCTTCTCAGCTGACAGTAGCAGAAATTGTGGGTCAGAGTTCAAGGTCATTTATGGGCTGGACATTACCCCCTCATTGATCCCATCTCTCTCCTGAAGAACAAAACCTTGGTTCTATTGCAGCTATCTGACTGTAATATCAAATGCCAACTGCTAGAAATAATCTTTCTGAAAGCGTGTGGCTTTGGACTTTCCCACTACCTGGGTATTATAGTAGTACGTTGATGGTGGTGGTGGTGGGCATGAGGTGACAATGTTAACAGTATGATGATAGTGATGATATACATGGAGATAATGCTTGTGTTGTTGGTGTGGATAGTGGGGATGATGATAGATATGGGACGATGGTAGTGTGGTGGTGTGGACAGCAATGATGCTGATGGGATGATCATAATTTTGGTGGAGTGGCTTGGTGGTCATGATTGACATGGGATGATATGGTTTTGGTGGTGTGGTTGGCGGTGATGATGGACATGGAATGATCATAGTTTTGGTGCTGTGCTTGGTGGGGATGATGGCAGACATGGAATGATCATAGTTTTGGTGCTGTGCTTGGTGGGGATGATGGCAGACATGGAATGATCATAGTTTTGGTGCTGTGCTTGGTGGAGATGATGGCAGACATGGAATGATCATAGTTTTGGTGCTGTGGTTGGTGGTGATCATGATGGACATGAACATAATGGTACTGTTGGTGTGGATCGTGGAGATGATGAATACAAAGGGATGGTGATAGTGTTGGTGTGGACCTTAATGATGGCACTGGGGCTACCCTATGGTGGTGGATGGTGAGTGTAGCGTGACGATATCCTGATACGGTACCAATGTGGTGATGGTGGTGGTGAGATGGACTGGAGCCCAGCTGCTGGGCTGAGGTATTTACCTGATTTTCTCAGGTTACTTTTGATACCTCTTTGAGCATCTGCTGTGATTATCTGTAAGCGTATGAAAAGGAACTAGAGGATCAGACAAAGAACATTGCTCCAGATCACCTTACTAGCTGGATGTGAGATCAACTTGTCAGTATTTTAGCTCTAGACTAGCTTCTATTGGCTACATTACTCACCTACCTCCCCAAGTTGGGCTATTTTCCAAAGAGGCTGTGCAACTGGAGAGGTATGTGGGACAATAGGAAGTTGCAATCCTGTAGCGCTGGATGCCCCTGAAAAATATATACAAAGATGTGGATGTCCTTCACCCTCTTCAGAGCCAGAACTTGGAGGTGGGTGCTCAGAGCATGACCATCAGGAATTCCCCTTCTCACTGCGCAGCCTGAAGTGTGTTCTGAGGGTGGTGGGAAACAAAGCCGAGAGTGTGAGTGGGGCTCAGAATTAAAACCTCTGACTTCTGTGTCGGGAGATTAAGAGCTCGTTGTGCCTGTGATTTGTTGGGTTGGGGTCAGGGCAAGGCAATCGTGTGATCAAAATTAAGAATGCCTTGATTAATGGCCCCAGACATAAACCGCTGCAGATCTGCCCCTGACAAGAAGGGGCTGCGCTCACTCCACTGTGCACAGTCCCCTCCCCCCTTCTCTTCCAGGATGAGGAGAATCTTAAATGTCCTGTCTTTTCTTCAGGGATTCTAAAGATCCCACCTCACCTGTGTTGTGGAAAGTCACACAACTGCAAAAGAACAAAAATAATGAGGCCTGTGTTCAGCTTCACACAGAGGAAAAGGCCATTTGTTCAATAGCCATAGCATCTGAGGAAATTCTTACTCTACATCCAATTAATTGTCCTAACTATGTGGAACATAGCCTTTCACATTCGTCTCACAAAATTAATTTTCAGCTACTTTACCAAGTTACTTCTTCAAGATGTGAGGCTAAAATTACCTTACATGGGCACCAAACAGTCTTCCCTGGGAAATTGCCAATTTGGTCTACCCTTAGGGTACAGAGCATACAACTTTTAAAGGTCAGAGTTTCTCATCTTCTAACTTCTAGAATCCTACTGAAGCTTGTTCTAGCCTGTTACATTAATGACCTTAGGAAGGTACCAGAAAAGCACAGGTTTGCATTTCAGGTTGGGGTGGTGCACATTGGGTGTCAGGGTCCTAGCTGGAGGTGGGACAAATGCCCCAGTGCTGCTCTGCGTCTCGCAGTGGCCAAGTCACACTTTTCGTGAGGCAGGGACGTGGGTTATTGAGGATTACCACTTGCCTTTCCCTTCCTGTTTTTTGTTGTTGTTGTTGTTGTTGTTTGTTTGTTTTTTCTGTCCTGACCCTGTGGTTTAAGGTCCTTGAGGAGCAGACCCATCTCGGTGCCCTGTGCAGTCTCACCCTCTGCCTGGCTGCGTGGTTGGCTGTCCATTAAAGGAGGCAGAGAAGAAAGGCAGAGGAGACAAAATGTGGGAGGGGAAAGAGCAAAAGAAGTGGAGAAGAGGAATGGAAATAAGTGGGGGGAGAAAGAAACTCCAGGAGTAAATAGCAGCCTGGACCCCAGCACAGGACTTGAGGCTCTTCAAATTCTGAGTCCAAAGATCAGCAGACCCCTTAGGTCAGCTAAGTTCACTTGTGTAACTTTAAGAGTAAACACTTTCACCACGGGGCTGGGGAGAAGGCTCGGCGGTTGAAGGTGCTTGCTTGCCAAGTCTGCTGGCTACGTGTTCAGTTCCCTAGTACCCACAAGCCAAATGCGCAGAGCAGTGCATGTGTCTGGAGTTCATTTGAAGTGGCAAGAGGCCCTATTGTGCCATGTCCTTCCTCCCTCTCTCTGTATAAATGTATTTAAAAATTTAAAAAAAATCACTGTCTTCTAAACATCACTGTGCAAATGGACCCAAGAGTGTTAATAATAATAATATAGTTAATATCCAGTCGATGCACAAACTGACGTGTTTCGCTGTTGTTTTCAGAGAATGTTCACATCAAACATTCCAAAGGCTATTTTCCCATGGAAACTTGGGTCTAGTTTAACTTCCCCCTAAAGGTATCTCCAAATATAAATGCTAGTATTTTTTTTTTTTTAATGTTAATGTAAGCAAACTGAGATGGGTGGTTCACTGACTTACCTAGAGTCGCAGAGCTGATAAGAGCAGACCTGCGACCTCAGCCCGAGTTCCTGTCACAGTAAATGTTGACATCCAAGGTGCAGGGCCCCTACAGGAATCTTCTCCTCAGGCCAGCCTTGAGCGCTGTGTGAATCTTCGCAGCTTGTGCACCGTGGTACTGACGTGGTGTGACCAGACCCTGGTGACCCGTGTGTGTTCAATGATAACTATATTGAACAAGGAGCACGGCAGCAGCCTGACATAGAGAGAACCCGGTGGTGACCCACAGGGCCTCACCTTCCATGCCACAGATGGCAAGAGAGCAGAGTGGCCACAGCTGCCAGTGATCACCAGTTATCAGAGCCCGGCGTGGCCAGGAGCCTGGGGATTAGGCAAGCAAGCCCCTAGTGGAAACCTCTCCAAATCATTCTTTTTTTTTTTTTTAATTTTTATTTATTTATTTGAGAGCAACAGACACAGAGAGAAAGACAGATAGAGGGAGAGAGAGAGAATGGGTGCGCCAGGGCTTCCAGCCTCTGCAAACGAACTCCAGACGCGTGCACCCCCTTGTGCATCTGGCTAACGTGGGACCTGGGGAACCGAGCCTCGAACCGGGGTCCTTAGGCTTCACAGGCAAGCGCTTAACCGCTACGCCATCTCTCCAGCCCTCCAAATCATTCTTTAAAAGTCTGCTCGGCAGGGCTGGAAAGGTGGCTTAGCGGTTAAGCGCTTCCCTGTGAAGCTTAAGGACCCTGGTTGGAGGCTTGATTACCCAGGACCCACATAAGCCAGATGTACAAGGTGGCACATGCATCTGGAGTTTGTTTGCAGTGGCTGGAGGCCCAGGGTGCCATTTCTCTCTCTCTCTCTCTTTTTCTCTTTCTCTGTCTATCTGCTTATTTCTCTCTCTGTCACTCTCAAATAAATGAATAAATGAATGAATAAATAAATAAATAAAAATAAACAAAAAAATCTGTTCAGTGATCCATCACATCCTCCTGCTCAGGGCAGGGCCCGCTTCTCAGAGAGCCACGCACTGGGCACTCAGTGATGGTGGCGAGAGGGCGCCGTGTTCTCCACAGGGCCACATCACAAGTCAACCACTAGGTGTCTGTGCACCTCCAGGTAGGATGGTGGTGGGGAGGCCTAAGGTTGTCACGAGGCCCCGATTAGACACAGACCCCGCCTCTCTGAGTAGAGGCGTACTGTGCATCCGCATTCTTCTGTGAAACGGCAAGGGGCAACATTCAGCCGTCTCACTGAGTAAGTTTTTTTTTTTTTTTTTGGTTTTTCAAGGTAGTGTCTCACTCTAGCCCAGGCTTACCTGGAATTCACTATGGAGTCTCAGGGTGGCCTCGAACTCACAGCAATCCTCCTACCTCTACCTCCCAAGTGCTGGGATTAAAGGCATGCGCCACCACGCCCGGCTTCACTGAGTAAGTTTTTAAAGCCTTCAGAGCCTCATTATGAACTCAGCCTAGATGCCCACCGAGGCTGAGTGGACAATGGGAATGTGGAGCAGTATTAAGCTGTAAGGAATAAAACTGTGTTGCTTGCAGCAAACTGGGTGGAGCTGAGGATCCTCGTGCTAAAAAAAATTCCAGATTGGAAAGAAGTACTGTGCACCTCTCATAGGCAGAGTCAAGATTTTAAAGAGGCGTGAGAGCAGAACAGGGACCATTTGGGAAGAGAAAAGGGAATGCAGTGGGAAGGAGAAGGGGAACAAGAGAGGGTAATGGGAGTGACCATGACCGAAGTATGGTTATGATATACATGCATGAGAATGTAAAATTAGGTTCACTATATTGTACAGATAATATGCACTGTTAAGTAAATAAGACTAGAGAGAGAAAAAAAAGAAAAGACAAGAGGAAGCCAGTGAGAACATCAGCAGAGAGAACCCTGAGCAGGCCCTGAACTTGCTACCCCACGCTGCGGGCACGGGGAAGGCAGGTCCGTTGCTGAAATGAGAGCGAGCTCCAGAGTTCTAGGGAGGGGAGGAGGCTAGGAGTGTGGCCATCGAGCTTGCTCCAGCCTCATCTCACGGCACTGCGAGCCTCAGTAGAGGTGAACCTCCTTTCTCAGTGTGGGGCTTGGATGTGAATGTGAACTTAAACTGGCCCATTTGTGACTGGTCTGAGGAATCACAGGTGCTCCAAGGTCAGGAGACCATGAAGACAAAGAGACTCTTCTATGGAGTCCTCGTGCCCTTGTCCACCCTGCTCGCCAGGCTTCTGTCCTTTGGGATTTATCCTTCCCCCACTGGACCCCAGTGTCTGGGAATATCAGCCCCTCCACCAACAGCCTACAAAGCCCTGGGCTGCGCCATAAAGGGCTCCTGAACAGAGGAGCCAGCCGGACCATTCTGAAGCTAGATACAGCTTAACAAATGAAGATGATAGCAGTCAAAAAAAAAAAAAAAGTCATTTGGGCTAGCCTAAAAAAACACGTTTATAATTTTATTTTCTTTATTTTGCTATGTTTCCGGAACCTGCTTTGCATTCTCTTCTCTACACATAAAATGGGAAGCATCGGTGGGCAAACGCTCTTATTCAAACAGCACAAATCCCCAGGTTACCTTGACCGTAGTACGCCTTTCCAATGGAGGGGAAACACTCCGAAGGATGATCAGGTGGGTTAGAGCTGAGAGGTGACCCGCACCTGTTAACACGCCCTCCACCACCACCACCCGCTCTTTCTCTTGTGTGTGATTTCTCTACACCAAGGCCGTCGCTTCAACTACATATTTGGGGTTCTGCCTCTGGGAATTCAGATGCAAGTTTGAATAATGTCACACTAAACTTAACAGCCTCAGGGGAGCCTTGTGCAGAGTAAAATCCACCCCAACTATATATGGACTGAAATCCTGTGGATGAAGACCTGTTTGTCTGTTTCCTCCCTAGTAGCTCGTGATGGCCAGCAGGGGGCAGCAAAGAGCTTTCTGTGTGTAGTGCTCACCCCTGCAGTGTGGCGGCAGTGAGTCTGTGCAGGGATCGCCGCAGGAGGAACTTTCTGGAAAATATTCACCAGTCTCACGACCTGAGGCTGGCCAGGAAGGCAGAATGCAGATGATGAAGGGCAACCCTTACCTTGCTGGGTAGATGGTTTGAGCAGGGAAACAGCAGGTTCCATTTGTCCCGGGAGCTCAGTTTGCTGAAAATGCAGGTATCTTACAAAGCAAACAGAAAGGGGACTTCTGAGGAAGGGTCTTCTCTTCTCCTTACCAAGGCGTGATCACCTCTTCCTCTGGTTGCACTCTGACGTGTATGATTGGAGGAATGGTGCTGTGACTTCACAAGGTGTGAAGCACATAGTGTGACACTCTGCAAATCCTTAGCCATTGATCACAAGCGGTTGGTAATATCTTCATTATCAATGCACACTTTTGTATTGCAAAGATAGCAGGCAATAGGCTATAAGGTGAGCAGACTTGAAAGAAGGAAGGTAGGAGCAGGTTCCTGGGGAAAGGAGTGCTGCTCCCCCGAATACCTGTGCAGGTGAGGGTGAGTTGTGTGCGGCCCCCTGGATAGCTAGGGGCTGTAGCTGCTAAGCTATGAGTCATCACGGGTGGGTGGCTCAGCACACAAATAGAGAGCTTAGGACAAACTCAGGGAAGAAGTAAGACATGAGCTATGGCCACCTGGGTCATTCCAGGCATGAGGCAAGGACAGCAGTTCAGAGCCAGGACAGGCAGCTGGCAGAGTTAGCAACGGCAGCGTAGTGATCAGGCTGGGTGGGCTGCAGAGGGGACACGGTGGTGGTTTTCCCAGGGATAACTTCAGAGAGGACATTGAGTCCTGGAGTTGGTGGAGGGAGGCAGTGGGAACTCAGAGGAGACTCCTAGGCAGGAAGGTGAGCATTGAAGTTAATTCCATATATTTAAAAAATATTTTATTTACTTTTTTGAGAGAGTAAAGAAGATAGATAGACAGATAATGGTTATCATCCATTTTCTCTACTTTCTGAAAAAGAAAAACAGATTCTCCAACAGAGACTGAGATCAGGATAGCTGATCTCATGTTTTGAGAGATCTCAGATGCCAACTGCTGGTATGTAGACATCAGAAACCAGCAAAAAGTCAAAATGCCAGCAGTTAGTGTACCCAGAATATAGACCTGCAGGCATTGTTCTGAGCATGGGGCCTGTTTCCTCTCTGTTTTCCCTTGCAGCAACCAGCAGAGTCCCGGAACTGCAATGGTCTTGCTTGATGTGGTTTGTGACACAAGGGTTAAGGGCCTTATACCTAATGTGTGTTACTAAGAGGTGGTGGGATCTCATAAAGGTGGGTCATGCTGGGAGGCAATTAGATCACTGCGAGTAGTTCCCTGTAAGGGACTCATGCTTTTAGAGTGTTAGTTCATGCGAGGGAAGGCTGTTTTACATAAGTAGCCCCCCCCCTTGGCCTCTTCTGTACATGGTGGGCTCCCTTTGTGGTCTCTGTCACACTGTGATCTAGACAAAGGGGCACTCACCAGTGGCTGAACCAAAGGAGCAGGAAAGAAAGGACGGACGCAGTGTTTCTCCCAGGGAAGCCAACCCTGACTTGCTGGACTTTGCTTGAGTATTTCAGCGGCGGAAGACCATTGTTTCGTGGTGGACATGAAGTTGGGGCGGTGCAGGCTGTGTACCACCAGGTGTGTAAGACCTGTGCAGCGTGGTAAGAAGCTAAGCGGCCACTCGAAGAGCAGGGAAGGGGTAGGCCCTGGGCTTAGAGGTGCAGGAAAACTCGCATTTTGCCATACTCCTGTGTGCCATTTCAACATTCTTCTTTAACCAGTGCATGGATCCTTTACTTTAAAAAATTAATGTATTTATTCATTTCATAGGGAGAGAGAGAGAGAGATCATGCACGGGAGCACACGCCAGGGCCTCCAGCCACTGCAAACGAACTCCAGATGCATGTGCCCCTCATGCATCTGGCTAACATGGGACCTGGGGAGTCAAATCTGGGTCCTTTGGCTTTGCAGGCAAATGCCTTAACCACTAAGTCATCCCTCCAACCCTATCCTTTGCTTCTCTGTCTTCAGTATTCCAAACACGGACTAACGCAGAAAGTAGTCAGCGTAGAAGCACAAGCTTGCTCCATAGCATTTACAGTGCTGAGGCAAGAGGCGACTATAAATCTACCACCACCCTTACCACACAGCGAGTCCCGACACACACTGTGATGGAGAGTGGAGGTCCAAAGGGGAAAGAGGGGGGAGGGAAGGAATTACCATGGGCTATTGTTTACAATCATGGAAGTTGTTAATTACAAAAAATAATAATAAAAGAAACCAAAAAGTGAAAACAAGCAAACGAAAAAACCACAAACCCTTTTACTTTAATAATAACCACAGATAAAATAATTCAATGTATTATGTAACAAGTTGTATTACATATCACCTTGTCATTTCATTTCATGTTTCATTTTGTTATTATTGTGGCCAGAGAGAAAGGCCCCAGTAGATAGATGGTAACCTCTTTGTACCCAGCCCTAAAGTCCATTCTTATCTCATTCTACCTTGAACTAAACTGCAGCCTAAATGATTTACCACTCATGTGGATGTTCCTATAGCATTTGTTAAAGCTGGTCTGTTTTCATACTCCTCAAATGTGACCTAGTCAATTATAGCTCCATAATGTGTACAATTTTTACTTAAGTTAAGGAAGTTCTTTTTATTCCTATTTCAAACACATTTATTACCCATGCTTCAGGTATACAATTCTTTTCCAACTGTACAAAGATATACCCTATTTCTTTTTTGTTATGTCAATATGTTGAATCTTATGACCAGATTCTTGGGTATTGAGCCATCTTTGCATTTTTGCAGAAATACGCTCTCTTTTCAAATGGGGTCTTATGTAACCTTGCAGTGACCTTAAAGCACATTAATGGAGCTTTGGATTGGAATAGTCAGGCATAGCATCCTGTAGGAACTGCCACATATCTCAGGATAAAACAGCATGCCTAATTACCTAACTCCCGTATTTATCATTCTCCAGTGGCATTTGCTCTCTGAATTTCAAGTAACTCGGAGCATAAACTGTGTCCTTCACACTTTATGATCTCATCTTCGAAATCACTGCTCTCCTCTGGTTTTATTTTTTTTTCCTGTGTGTAGAACCACTGCTTTTATTGAAGTTTCCCTGACCCTTGTCTTCACACTCCTCTAAGTGGGCTCATGGGCGACCTCTGTGGGGCATAGATAGGACCCTGTCACTTAGCTGTCGCCATGGAATAAAGGCCATCTGTGAGCATATTTCTTTCGACTGGGCTCAGTCCCCTGAGAGGACTGTCTGCAAGGACATTTGGGCACACCAGGGCCTACAGCCACTGCAAACAAACTCCAGATGCATGCGCCACCCTGTGTACCTGGCTTTTTTGTGTGTACTGGAGAATTGGACCTGGGTTCTTTGGCTTTGCAAGCAAGTGCCTTAATAGCCAAGTCATCTCTCCAGCCCCAAGACCCCATTTAAATCACTCGATATTGTTTAATTTTTCTTCCTGTGGACTATTGGTAGAATATCAAGGCTTAAGTCCACCATGTGTTGTAAGGAAGCCTCCAGCTCATGCCCCAACCCATGCTCTAGGCGCTGTGGCTGCTCATGGTGTCATCACCTTGCCTTCCTCCTGAACACTCCACAGCAGCTGTCAGGAGCTCTGGGTGCATCTGAGTTCCACACTGAAACGGTGTTCCATTTCCTCCTTGTTTAAGCCATTCGACATGCGTATGTTCAACGTGTCATCAAGAACACTTCAGAATCCAATTCTGGAGTGGGTCGGCTTCCCAGGGCCACTTCTGGTAGCAAGGTGCACAGGATAGTTCCCTGGAGGAAATAATGATGTGCGGTTGGAGATTGTGGACAGTGTTATGCAAGCACTATGGTCAAATTTTTAAGTGAAAATAGATAACCCAGCACTTAACAAAAGTCCTTTCACATTCCCGTGAAGCAGCAGCTCCTCAAGGAAGCCTTTCCTGCTGAGCTCCTTTACAGATACCCCTCCAGCAGCTTAAGCCGGGTCTTTGTCTCCTCAATTCATGGGTATTTGGTGACTAGATAAAAGGAAGATAGAAAATCATGGTTTATAATGAAGCCTAAACACAAGATACACCAACAAATTGAAAATACCATTATTAAATAGTTTATGATCACTGTTACGGTTTGGGTGGGAAATGTCCACAAGAAGCTCATGAGCATGAACACCGATCCTTAGCTGGTGACATTGTCTGGAAAGGTAAGGGAAACTTTAGGAGGGGGAGTCTTGCTGGAAGGAGTAGATCACCGGGGGTTGGCCTTGAGTCTTGCTGGAGGCAGTAGGTGTTGGGGGGCTGGCCTTGAGTCTTGCTGGAGGCAGTAGGTGTTGGGGAGCTGGCCTGGCTCTACTTCTTCGTCCTCTGCTTCCTAGCTGTGTCTGACATGCCTTCCCAGCCATGATGGATTGTATTCCCTCAAAACTAAGCCTCTTCCTTCCTTGAGCTGTGTTAGGCATTGCAGGCACAGGCCAGAGCCTCAGGAGAGGGGCCTGAGCTTCCAGGCACAGCTAAGGACCCTGGGCTACAGGAGGCCACTCCCTCTCAGCATGGCACACATGAACTTAGCAATGTTTTTTTTTTTTTTTTTTTTTTATTGTATATGAAAGGAACAGAGACACACATACTTGTAGAAGGATTTCCACAGCGATCACCTTAATATCTGTGACTGGGTCAGTTGACTCAACATTGTCTTTGGTCTGTGCTACAAGGCATGCTGTGTTTAGCTGTTTCTCATCGTGCTGTACAACTCTATGTGAATGCGCCACATTTACCTACCCATTTCACCAACTCTGAACACTGAATTGTTTACAGCTTTGTTGCAAGTGATGCAGCCACAAGAATTCTTGCAGGCACCTTGGGCAGACAAACATTTCCCAGTGCTCAGGTATTAGGCATCAGTGGAGTGTCTGGTAAAGAAGGCTTCATTTGTTTAGCTTATGTAGCTATTGACAGCAGTCTTCAAAATAAGTGTAACAAGTTGCACTCATTTCCATCTTTGCATCAGCATGGCAGCTGACAAATTTCCGTAACCCTTCGAGTTGTCAGTCAGTTTCGTCTTGGCTCTTGGAATCGTAGGGTAATTGCTAGATCTCATTGTGATTTACATTTACCTTTGAATCAAGAGGTGGAACTTTTTAAAAAATATACATTCTGGTCTTTTTAATATAATCTTTTGCAAAGTGCTTGCACCATCTCCTCTCTCTCTCTCAGGTTTCTGTCAGATCTTTCTTTTTCATATTGATTTAAAAGACTGATTTACTGTGGATACGGCTCCCTTGTCAGATAATCCCATCCCGTCCCACCTGGAGCTTGCACCATTACTCTACTAATGGTGTGTTTTGATGAACAGATATTCATAATTATATTTTAGATAAATCTATCTTCTTAAAGAAACATTTCATGGCTAGGGCATAATATTTTTCTATTTAAATTACTTTCCTCCACCATGGTATGAAGCTCTTGCCCAGAACTGCTCTTGCAAATTATTACAATACTCCTTTTACACATAGATGTTAAATAGATCTGAAGTTAATTTTGTGCAACAATGAAGTAGGAATCAATATACATGTAATAAACAATTGATCCAGAGTCACTCACTTGTTTTATTGCATATGCATATGCTAGTGTGTGTTAATTGAAATCTCATTCTATTATATTTGAAGCACCTGACCCAAAGCAGCTGATCAGAGGAAAGGGTTTGTTTTGGCTTACAGACTTGAGGGGAAGCTTCATGATGGCAGGGAAAGGATGGTAAAGCAGAAACTGGACATAGCTGCTTGCCATAGCAGCTGGCAGAAAGCAGAGGATCGTGAGCTGAGCTGGCACTGGCAAGCTAATAAAACTCAAGGTCTGATTCCTACTGGCATGCCTCCTCCAGGAAGCTTCCGCCTCCCCAGTTGCCATGAGCTGGGACCAAGAATTCAGGACACTTGACCTTATGGAGGTCATCTGCTTCAAACCACCCCTCTATTTGCCTAATTTGCACCAACTGCTGCATTGTTTTAACTATGAAACATCACATCAATCTTAATTTCCAGAGACTGAAATATTCCATGTTTGTTCTACTTCAAGATTTTCTTGGCTATTCTCAGCAATTTTAAATTTATATAAAATGACTTACCTGAAAGAAGCAATGCTCAACTTAATTCATTTGGGGCTCATCACATATTTTTCTTTAATTTCTAATTCTTGTTTCCAAATTCAAACTTCCTTGATAGATAATCTACAAACACATGTGTGTGCACACACACACATTTATGGAGGCACGCATGTATTTTCTGGTCCACACAAACTTTGGTAGCTTTTGTTCTCCTGAATTCTTGGCTTGACTATCTGACTACTCTGATAGTGATGGACTAGAGACTTGGACACTGAGGTTGGTTCCCAGGGAACTCACCCTTGGGAAGCCTACATTCATGAACCAGGCTGTGCTGAAAGCTCAACGTCATCACCTGAAGAAGAGGCATGGAAACCTGAAGAACTGGCTAGGTGACCAACTCCGGGCAGATATGGATCCTGGGCCACCTCATAATTCTCCAACCTCTACTATGTGGATGGAAGGGAAGTGTCCCCACTCAGGCCCACCTAGATTGCAGAATTATGAGAAAATACTGATCTTTGTTGCAAGTTGCTGATATCTGGGTGATTTGTTATGCAATGATATTGAGTTAAAATAGAAATGGGAAAGGATTGCTGACATGACAGAAACCAGAGCCTTGGCATTGCCTTGGGGCTGGGCAGTAGAAAGCTGAGGAATTGCAGGTGGAGGTTGCACAGAAGGGTATCTGGGTTATATACCACCAGAAAAAAAAATAATGAAATGGTCACATGGGCATATGTTGAAGGGGAAAAAAGCATCATCTAATAAGTTTGCAGATCTGCCTACAGATTTCCAGGCAGACTATTGAAAATGCCAACTGACATTTTTAACTGTCTGTGATAAAGTACAGAGGAACAAGGTGACATAGAAAGGCAAACATCCAGCTTCAAGAAGAATTGAAAGAATATGAAGCTAGAAATTGCTGGTCTTAAAAATAAAATTGTTTCACTTCCCTAACCTTTCCTAGCAGAAGATTTGAAAAGTAACAAGTGGCTTCTGGGTGGAAATCAAATCCAGGGCACTGTTTGCAAATTAGCGCCAATCGGGCTCAAGGTGGGATCAAGAGCATTGGCCATACAAATCATGGTGTGGCTTCCAAATCACCCTGTGTATTTGTAGCCTCTTAAGTTCAGCCAGTCAAAAGGGATCCTAAGAACCTACAGACTCTGTCTTGTAGGCCTTCATCTAGATTAAAAAAAAAAAAAAAAAAAAGATCTAAGAATCGTACCAGGACTTTTCCCCAAAAGACCTAGCCTGATAGCTTTGTGGGGAATGGGACTTGTACCTCATGAAGTGAACTGAAGTTAAGAGTCATAGAAAACCCACAGTGATTTCATGGAATGTGAATGTTGCAAAAAGTAAGAAAGGACAAAGGGACAAGGAAATTTATAAAAACAAACCCTCCAGAATTCAGTTTGGGAAGTGAATGAAGAAGGCTGGGACACCTACTCAGTTGTGAACAAAAACTACTTCTGTGGAGAGGCATAAAGACTGAGGAAGCCAGAATCAAGAGCCCAAGAGCCACGGGAACGGTTCCTGAGGCTGGACTTGAAGCAATAAACGAGGAATGTGTGACCAGCTGAATTTTAGAGAACCAATGGATGAGTGACTGATTTGGGTACTTGTATGTTTCCCCTTTTGATTAAAGCATCTCTCATAGTAAGCTCACGTGCTGAGATTAACTTCCAAACAGACACAGTTTATGGGAGGAGGGAATTCATTTGAAGCTTACAGATCCAGGGGAAGTCCCAAAATGGCAAAAGAGGCAGGCCCCCTTTCATGGATCTAAGCAGAGAGAACCCCAGCAGCACCACCAAAAGCAAGCACCCTATGGCACAACCATCAAGGAACCCCAGACAGAGCTCAAGCACTCTATTTACCTTTAGGCTATAAATCAGATCCACCCCCACCCCTGCCAGTGACACCTCCTCCAGCCAAGTGGCTACAATCAATTTTTTTTTAATTTTTAAACATTCTATTTTTATTTATTTATTTGAGAGAGGCAAAGATGGAGAGAGAGAGAGAATGGGCATGGGCAAACCAGGAATTCCAGCTACTGCAAATGAATTCCAGATGCAAGCACCACCTTGTGCATATGGCTTACCTGGGTCCTGGGGAATTGAAACGAGGTCCTTTGGCTTTGCAGGCAAGTGGCTTAACTGCCAAGCCATCTCTCCAGTCCTAAGTTACAATCTTTAATAGAATATCTGAGTTTATTGGGGCACATTCATTCAAACTATCACAGTGTCCATTTCAGTTTTTCGGTTTTAGCTTTGTTGTTCATATTGGATGTGCTCAGTAAGAGGCAGAAATAGCCTTGCTCTTGCTAGTAAAACTTCTGATTGAGAGTCTGAGGTTGTGCTAGAAGTTCAGATGCTACCTGCATCTGAACCTGATGTTGATGATGACATTCTCAAATTCAAGGCCAAGCCTATTGCCACCATTAGGTGAGGATTTGAGGGCACCAAGCATGACAAGCAATTTGTATGTGGCTGAGTCACTGAGGAACTAGAAAGCAGAATGTGGTCAGTGGTTAACTTGGTCAAAATGAACCTCATCACTTGGTACCATGTCCTATGGGAGACCTTCTGACTTCTAGACTTGAGTCCTGAACCTGATGTGACTAGTGTGACATTAGCCCCCATCTGGCAGGTGATTTCACAAACACATGTGCTTCCAGTCATGCTCTGTTGGCATGACTGCTCTCGGAACACTCTCTTTCAAACCTCTGTCCTAAAATTTTGGAAAGCCTGATACACTTATAAGGTCACCTAGAGACAACCAAGGTCCCAATGTAGCCCCAGTGAAATTCCCAGCTGGAATCCAATCATGATTTTCCAGCTATGGTGGGAGCCATCTTCATGGTGATTCTAATTAATTAATTTATTTATTAATTTATTTTCAAGGAGAGAGAGAGAGAGTGATGGGTGTGCCAGGGTCGTTAGCCACTGCAAAGGAATTCCAGATGCAAGCACTCCCTTGTGCATCTGGTTTATGTGGGTACTGCGGAATCAAGCCTGGGTCCTTTGGCTTCACGGGCAAGGGGCCTCACTGCTAAGCCATCTCTCCAGCCCTTCACAGTGAATCTTTAGCCCTTTCAGTCCCCGAGCCGATGTCTTGTGGAGCAAAGGAATCACACTGACCTTTATTTCTGCTCTGATGGATGTCTACACATTTAGAAAGTTGAGTCAAATTCCACTTACTATCCCTGTGGGCCAAATGTCTAGGCAAAGCGTGGCTCAGATAGACTCTCTGCCCCTTCCCTCAAAGGGTTAAAGTCAAGGTGTTAACAGGCTCTGGCAAGAATACTACTCCAAGGGCACAGAGCTAAGTTATGAGTAGAATTTGATTTTGTTTCATGGGAGTGTCTCCATCTATGAGCTCACAGTCCACACTTGCTTTGAAGCTCTCTTGCCTCTCTCTTCTATGTTCTGATTTTGCTTTTAAAGGGTCATGCGATTTTAAGATTGTCCAGAATCCAATCTGCACGTGTTTTAATGTAACAATATCTCTGGGTCATATGGTAGATCTCTTTTTAGCTGTCTTAGGAACCTCCACACTCATTTCCACAATGGCTGGACCAGATTGCATTCCCACCAACAGTGTAGAAGGGTTCCTCTTTATCCACACCCTCACCAGCATTTATGGTCATTTGTTTTCATGATGGTTGCCAATATGACAGGAGTGAGATGGAATCTCAACGTAGTTTTAATATGCATTTCCCTGATGACTAGGGATGTAGAACATGCTTTTAGATGCTTATATGCCATCCATATTTCTTCTTTTGAGAATTCTCTATTTAGTTCTATAGCCCACTTTTTAATTGGCTTGTTTGATTTCTTATTATTTAATTTTTTGAGTTCTTTGTATATCCTAGATATTAATCCTCTATCAGATGTATAGCTGGAAAAGATTTTTTCCTATTCTGTAGGCTGCCTCTTTGCTTTATTCACAGTGTCCATTGCCAGACGAAATCTTTGTAATTTCATGAGGTCCCAGCGGTTAATCTGTAGTTTTTTTTTTTTTTTTTTTTTTGCCTGAGCATTTGGGGCTGTATTCAGAAAGTCTTTGCCAAGACCAGTATGTTGAAGGGTTTCCCCTAATTTTTCCTCTGGCAGATTCAGAATTTCAGGTCTGATGTTAAGGTCTTTAATCCATTTGGATTTCTTATCGTGCATGGAAAGAGAGAAGAATCTATTTTCAACCTTCTACAGATACTTAGCACTCCTAGGCATGTATTCTAAGGACTCATCTCATTACCTCAGAGATAGATACTTGCTCAACCATGTTTATTGCAGCTCAATTCACAATAGCTAGGAAATGCAACCAGCCTAGATGTCCCTCAACTGATGAGTGGATAATGAAGATATGGCACATTTATACAATGGAATTCTACTCAGTGGTAAAGAAAAATGAAGTTATGAAATTTGCAGGAATATGGATGGATCTGGAAAGGATTATACTAAGTGAGGTAACCCAGGCCCAGAAAGCCAAGCATCGCATGCTCTCTCTCAGATGTGGATCCTAGCTACAGATGATTGGACTTCTGTGTGAGTAGGAAGAAACTCAGTAGCAAAGGCCAGTAAGCTAGAAAAGAGATATAAAGGAAAAAGAAAGAAAGGGAGGGGTACTTAATAGGATGGTATTTTATATATGTAAGTAGAAGAATAGATTGATGGGGTTGAAAAGGCCCAAAGTGAGGACAGGAGAAGAGATTGAGTAAAGGAAAGGTAAAGAGAAAGCTAATCAAAATCTAAGAGGTTATAAATAACTCATATGGAAACCTACTTTTTTTTGGAAACAGAACACTCAGGAGCTGTAGGTTGTTGCTAGAAAATTTTCATTGCTAGGGATGGGATACCTTCCAGTGAGTTGTTGGTCAGGGAGGTCCCTGATGCCCCCAGAACATTATAGGCCATTGCCGAGGCCCTTGGTTTCCCTCCAGGAATAAATGGTAAGACCCTATTGCTGAAGACTCCACATACTTGGGCTGCAAGGCCACTGAGAAATCCTGCTGGAACAGAGCTGATAACCTCTTCCATGTAGACCAGCTAGCAGAAAGCTGGAAGAAGCCATTGTGCATGCAGTTCAATGGAAGAAAGAGAAATCACCAGTGAAGATACTCAATAGTGGACACTGCAAGTCTTAAATTTTGCCAGCCAGGCCAAATCAGCCAATGGGTGCAATAGTGGCATGTCTGTCATGGTGGAAACCAACTGCCCTCTAATTGGACTGGAGGCCTGCTACATGGGAGGGAATATATCCCTGATACTGAAAACTTAAAACAGGGGTACTCATGAGCCCTATGGGTATAATGGCTGCTACTGGCTGGCTAAATGTATATACTATGCTCATCAAACTGCCCAGTAAGCACTTCTCTTAATGTTCATACCCATATATCAATGCTACTCTCACTTTTAGTTAGAGAATCTTCTCTTTTCAGATGGCAGTGACCTTGGTATGACTCAGAAAGCATCACGGTACTGGAAAGAAGTGACAGGAGTATTCAGCACTGCAATATCTCTATCACACCTTCCAAGGCTCAGGGTGTATTGTGGAAGAGTTGGCGGAAAGAATGTAAGAGCCAAAGGAAGGTTAGGACTCCTTACAATGTGCTCCCCCAGACACAAAATGGCCTGGATATCCATGACCTCACAGTGCCTGACACTACATACACAAGACCATCATAATAGGAGGAAAAGATCATGACATCAAAATAAAAAAGAGACTGATTGAGATGGGGAGGGTATATGATGGAGAATGGAGTTTCAAAGGGGTAAGTGGGGGTAGGGAGGGCATTAAAATAAAATATTTTTTACAATCATGGAAGTTTTTAATTAAAAAAAATCTTTAGAGTTATATTTTAACATATGCTCAGGTTCTGGGCACTAGGATGGGAGATTTGGGAGCAGTTATTATTTTGCCTATCTTTGGTAAGTTTCCCCCTATTTGTCCTAAGGTCAATACTCAAGAAGATAAATTATTTGGGTTGGATTAAGCCTTTAAATATGAGGTTGGTTAATATATATACATATTCATTTGGCTCATCACATGTCTATTACATGTAACATAATATTAGACATATGTATGATATGCATACATTATATATGTATGTAATATATATAAAGATATATGCTATATGATAGATGCATCCTCTAGCTCTTATACTAACTCTTGGTAGAAACGTTTGCCTGATATTATTTTCATTCTGTCACAAGCAGAGGTAAAAATATAATTGGAGAAAAGTTTCCCATTCCAAGTCCACAGCAGAATGATATGATAGAAGCACTCTGAGTAATTGGACACGATGCCCCATTAATCCCAGCCATTAAGTCCAGACAGGGTAGAGTAGATCATATGAAAATGCATTACTGTGATGGTACTTTTTGCTGATAATACAAGGATGAGATTGCTCTGGGATGCTTATGTGATTAATGGGTAACAAAACTCCTAAACTTTGCATTGAAAATTTTGTAGATATGTGCTTGATATCTGGTTTTCTTTTTCCTGTATCAAAGAGAAATATGTGTGGATCATACTGCATATCTTTTTCAAGATTGTTTTTCTTTCTGAATTGACTTGTTTACCTTCTAGAAATATGACTTGGAGCAGAGCATATCACATACATTCAGGCTTAATAATCTCTTCTGTAACTTCACTGATGTCCAGAGAAAATATGGTAAAGATTCGAGGATATATTTCAAATGATTTAGAAACATATCCTGAGTAATATGAGACTACCACGAGAAGGCTGATGTCAGAAAATGGTATGTTCTATAAATAGAGAAGCTCAAGGTTAGTTCTAGGAACTTCTTTATTGACTTGAACTTCTTTTCCCATCTTAAATTGCTCATTAAACTAGCATACAAAGTAATGTGTTTCACCGTGACACTTTCATGTATGTGTTACAATGAACTTTGCTCTTGGGCATCCCTGTCCTTATTGCCTGGTCCCTTTCTTTAACTGTGTGCTATGAATTGTCCACCTGTGCACCTCTCATCCTCTGTTCATCTCCCTCTCTTCCTTGGGACTCCAAATGTGCAAGTGTGATTCGGAGCACTATGAGGGACGGGCTTGGATAACTTCTGCACCCCAGACATTGCTCTCAGGGAGTTCTGGCAGGAGATGAGAGGGAGGGGAGTGTTAAGTCCAGGTCTTTTTTTCTCCTCACTCTCTGTGGGAGGAGTCCTCTGCAGGGGGCTGTGCTCCTTGACCCACAGTCAGAGCTCCTTAGCTCTTCCTGGGTCCTAGGAAAAGGCATTCATGTCCTTTCTGCAATGCTGATGGTCTCAGCTCATCATTTGTCATCCACATAACTTTCCCTCCTGGACCCCTTCCTCCTGCCCACAGGTTGAAGTGGTTCCTTTATAAACTATTCCAATGTAAATTCTCCTTAAATCTATGAATGCCATCTCTTTGCTTCCAGACGTTAGCTAATAGAATTCAGGATGATTTATCTTCCAGCATCTCTTACTTACAAATTTGGATACTTCATAAGGTTGGAGTATGAACTTGACTTCATTCATCATGTGCACTATGAGAGGGCAAAGTGTTGCCATAACTGGCCTCAGAAATAAAGTTCAACAGAGAAACAATGTGGGAACTGAGAAGACAGCCAATCCTCCCCTGGCAAACCCTCATGGTTCTGGAAAGTACTATGGAAATTATTGAGTAATAACGGCCACCCACAGAAGAAATAACTACAAACCATGCATTCCCCTAGCCAGACTCATGTAGTGGGGGCACACAGCCTTTGAGGGTAGCCAACTGCCTTCCAATTGGAGATGAAGCCTGCTCAACGAGACAGAACTCATAATTGGTACTGTGAATCAAGTCAGCAACCCATGGCTAGGAAAATCACAAAACCCAGAGAGAAGCCCCAAGTGTTATCAGTACAAGCAGAGTGGGAAATCCCATCAAAATGTCTCTCAAGCTCTTAAGCATATCTCCTTTAATCAAAGTTGCTTGGTCATAGAATCTGTTTTACTTTACAGATGACAGAAAATACTGGGGAGATCCAAGATCCACCAACACAAGAAAATTCAGCCAACAACTCTTCATAAGATGAGACACCTCTACCACATTATTGGGGTCCAAAAGAAATTGCAGAAGAAGAAGCAATGACACGGATGTTGTTCCTGATAATAACCTGACATCCACATCCAGGAAACTAGCAACAAACACCGTGATGAACCAAAACACATCATAAAAGAAATACAGAGGCTTCAGAGAAGTCAACACCAACTGCTATCCACCTGCCAAGGCTCAGGGACTGTTGTGGAAGAGGGGGAAGGAAGACTATAAGAGCCACAAGGTGCGTAGCAATACCTGGAGTCACAACTTCCACCAATAGAGGCCTTAATTATCCCACAGTGAACCCCAATAACCCTACTGAGGAGGACCCACAGGGAAATGGGAGCCAGAGGAGAGTAGTTAGGATACAACCTCTCTCTGTGTGTATGTTAAAAAGAAATAAAGCTAATAAAGTCAAAGTTTCAGCTGAGTAATAAATACTTGTCATTATGTCATGTGAATTCCAACATTTGTCAATGTCTCCATTGGAAGAACACATTGTTCATTCATCTCTTCGCTCCTTCCTCTGGGAAAAACTAAGCCTCAGAAAGGAAAATCCCTCTCGCAACAACACCGTGGGAGTGGGCTCAAGAGCTGCTGTGGGGCTGCAGACTGTCTATGTGGTGCAGAAATCTGTGAGCTGAGAGTCAGAGAGTCGTGACTGAGGCTGACCTCACTCCACCCCCATGCAGCCTTCATTCTGATGGCAAAAATGGGAAGTTCAGCATTGATTTAACAACTATCACCTTTCCTTTCTACTGCAAATGAGGCACATAGCTAACAGCAAAGCCTGCTTTAGGAAGCAGTCAGGGAGGGTCTTTCTGCAGGTGTAATATTTAAATATACTTATATGATTCACTTAAATGTAATTATTATCTGCTGTGTACCAGGTGCCATGGTGACACTGAAGAGCAAGCAAAGCATAACACTGAGCAAGAGGCAAACAGCTGTAGAAACTGGGGCCATGAATGGCCAAGTTTATGATGGTGACTGGCAGGGCTCCTTGGTAGTCTGTGAAGGATGCTCAGTGCAGTTAGAGGTCAGGAAGCCCTCCTGGTGAAACGAAAATGCTGCCTACCTCTTGGTAGCAATCTGTGTGTGGAAGAGTAGCATATAGAGCCTTCCAGAAACTGATACCACCCCCCAGCAAGAGAAACCTGTGAGCAATGGTGTGCCAGGACCAGCAAAGAGGCCCTCCTAGACTGGAATCCAAGAGGCTGTGAGACTAGGGTGTGAACCTGACGTGGTGATGGCTGTAGATATGTGCATGGGTGTATGTGTTTACATGTATGTATATTTGTATGTTTTGTGCATTTGGAGATAGACAGGAAAATAGGGAGATGTATGTGTATATTTCATTTTGTGTGTTAGGATGTTTGTCTATGTATGTGTGTGTTTGTATATATGAGTATGCATATGGATGTGTATTTGTACATATGTATGTGTTTTTATGTGTGCATATTTGTATATGTGTTAATATGAGGACATTTTATTGTGCATGTGTATGTAAATTTGTGTGTGTACTTGTGCATGCATTTATTTGTGTGTATCAGAATACGCTTGTGTTTATATACTGCCAGACACAAAGATTTTTCTATGTAGCCCATGAGTGAAGAGGAGACAATGATATATAGAGCCAGAGAGGCTGGCCAGGTCCTTACAACCGCTGAGCAAAGGCCCTGAGAGCAGAGAGGCTTTGAGACAGTAGCTGGGTTGAGCGTCATGACAGAGGCCTGAGATGAGAGAAGGATTATGCAGCAGCCATCGCATGCTGACCTAGGACAGTGAGAAGATCCCTGGAGCCTGCACCCTGGAGGCACCCACACCGTCTCTGTCTTACTGCTTATTTACCGTGTGGCCATGGACAAGGGCCAGGTCCTCTCAGCCTCTCACTATCCTCATTTGTCAATCAGGGTCAATACAGCTGCCAGCACAAGACCACCCGGGGAGACTAGACAAGGTGCCTCATGGGCAAAGGGCTTAGTACAGGGACAGTGCAGTCAGCTTTGTCAGGTTTGACTCCAGGCAGGTCGGTCATTTTGTCCACATGCTGCCACATGGTGAGTGACAAAGGAAGCGTGTGCATCGGAATCAACCAGGTCCTTAAAATACAGACGCCCAGCCCAAGTCTGCTGAGAGGCCTTGGCCTGACAGCAAGGAGCAAGTGGACAAGACATGCTGAAAGGGCTCCTCAGACACCATAACTTCTTTGAGTCAGTGCCCTGACTGGCAACGTGCACGAGTGTAACCTTAGCAGTAGTCTTTGTGGATGGTTTACCCACCCAGGCCCCACAGGTTACCTCAAACACTTTCTCTCCCTTCTCCTCTGTTTCCTAATCTAATTATCACAGGGACCAGATGTGACAGGTTCCCTCTCTAACCCACTTAGCCATTTAGGAGGGCACCCTTCAGGACCAGGCTTTTATCATTTGCCAGGCCCCAACCCTAGCCTGGAAGGTATCCTTATGCTAATTAGCCCTAAATTGTCCTTTACCAAAATAATCCTATTACAGGGTCCAGGAGCAGTTGTATAGCCTGCCACAATCAAACCCACTGGGTGCATATCAGAAATTTAGCCTCTTGAGCACCCTGGTGTCTGAACACTTCTGGGTGTCTGAACTTCTCTCTGTACTGTTGAAAGGGGATGGAAACAAAAGTGTCTTAGGGAAAATAAATGTACATATGCAGCATGTTTTACTCCAGTCTTTAGAGCTCCCAGAACAGAGCAAGTATATTGATGGACCCCTGTCCCAGCACACCCCTCCCAGCACCAGAGCCAATCCACACCCTGAAGTTTACCCCATGCAGTGTATGTATTCTCTCCCAGACCTCCCTTACAGTGTGGCTTTCTCTGTAGTTACATGGGATTATACCATGCCTATGGTCCCTCTTTTGAATGGCAGATTCAGTGAGGAAGAGCACAGAGTTTAAGAGGCAGTGCTGAGCCCATAATCCAGTTCTACCTATCATTAAGCTGAATTGGGACATTCTGCTCTCTGAAAAGCAACACATCCACCCATCACCATGGGGCCTGGCAATATGGCACAGAGCTCTTTGTCTCAAGGAAGAAAGGTATAAGGGGAGCTTCATGTAACATCGTTGCATTTTGCATTTGCTTTTATTATTTTAATGGGTGCCAGTGTTGACCGCAGTTGAATGCATACTCCATTTCTTTTTAATTTTTTTTTGTGAATTTTGACTTTTTATGTTTACTTATTTATTTGAGAGAGAGAGAGAGAGAGAGAGCACATGTCAGGGCCTTGAGGCACTGCAAATGAACTCCAGACACATGGGCCACCTTGTGCATCTGGCTTACATGAGTCCTGGGGAATCGAACCGAGGTCCTTTGGCTTTGATGGCAAATGCCTTAAGTGCTAAGCCATGTCTCCAGCCCGCATACTCTGTTTCTATTAATGGGTGACTGGCTTCAGAGACATCAAAGAATACCATGGCAAAATAACTGAAAAATAGGAAATACCAAAAACATAACAAAACAAAAACCCAGGAACTTTGTAACTCATCATTATGAAAGCCTTGCTAGAGACAGTATGGAACTATTTATAACTTTCATTCTTTTTTGATGAATATTCATGTATTCCTATAAAAGCACTAATTAGTTGTGTTATAGTACCCTGCCCTTGACCCTGTGGGGGCATGTCACAAAATTTGAAACATGTACCATATTATATTGAGCTTCTATTATTGGAAAATACATCAGTTGCACAACATTTTTGGGATTAATGGTTTTTGCATACAGAATACAAACCTGCAAGAGCTGTAATTATTTTAGAGACAATGGAGCCAAGGCAAGAGATGATGTAATATTCTCCAGAGATCAGCTGACAAATACGACAGCCGAACTCTGAAGCCAGAGTATGTCACACAGCGATCACTTCTAGTGCAAGGGATCCACAGCCAAAGCAGGACCCAGACTGGCCCTTCCACATCCTCTCTAGCCCTGAGGTCTATGGAGCATAGGCTAAAACAGCTCCTGTTTCTCTTTCTCCAGTATAGATAGGCATTATCTATTTTAAAATTTAAATGTGTGAAAATTAACAATTTTCATAATGTGTTTTGATCATAATTTCCTTTCAGTACCTTTTATCCACTTTGACCCCCTTTTGCTGAATCCCTTCTCCTTCCCGACCAGCCTCTTCCTTTTGAAGTCTTTCTGTTGTTGTTTTGACCTGCCTCCGCCATCCATGACCAACTGTGGATGGGCCTATTATCACACAGGACTCGTGCGGGTGATGGTCGTCACCATGGGAGCACAAATGCAGCACACTCATCATGTCCAGAAGACAGTGTTCCAGAGCACTGCTCCCCATCTTCTGGCTCTTACGTTCATGCCCTCCCCTCTTCTGAGATGTCTCCTGAGCCTTGGAGGGCTGGTGGGAATGTCTCACTTAGTGCTGAGCACTCAACAGCAGTCATTATTCTCAGAGCTCTGAGTTTTTTTTTTTTTTTGTTTTTGTTTTTTGTTTTTGTCTTCCCAGTAGTCTCCACCATCTGCAAACAGAAGCTTCTCTGACCAAAGGTGAGGGCAGTACTATTCTATAAACCTAAATATTTAGAAGGCATTTTTATGGGCACAACATATTCATTTGGTTAAGCAACCTGTTTTATCTTAACAAACTCTTTGGCCACCCTGGGAGCAAGAAAAAATGATCTTGAAGTTTTTCTAGTATGTTCTAGGTGAGGTATCTGTCACATTACACTGTATTATAAAACAGATGCACTCAGATTATCCACAGAATACCCTGTGGAGAAGGAAATATTTGCTTAATGTATCAGTTATTTTCTTGTTTCTTAGGAAAAAAATGACCAATCAGAAGAAGCTTTGGAAGGGGAGTTTTTATTTCATCTTATGGATTTGAAGGGAAAATTTTATCATGGCAGGAGCAGAAAGCAACAGGGAGAAAGCAGAGCAAAGTAACAGAGAGTAGAGCCTGGTTTTACAACTTCAAGTCCTGTGCCCAGTGACACTCTTCCTCCAGCAAGGCTCCATTTCCTAAAGATTCCACCCTCTTCCTGAACAGCGACTCCGAGTGGGGATTCAGTGTGCAGACACAGGCATCTATGCCAGACATTTTGCATTTAAAATAACACACAGAGGTAAAGGAAATGCTGATAGAAGTGGCATAAAATGTTACAGTGCCCTCAGACCACTACCAGAGGTCAAAGGGGCAAAGGGAAGACATGGGTTAATCTAAGTCCAGCAAAACTGGAGCTATGCAGGAAAGACCAGAAAGGAAGGAGTGGTGGATGGAGCAGGTGCCCATTTACTGCCAGGCTGTGGTACCACTGTGGAGAAAGAGACCAGCCAAGAAAACCCATCCATCCACTGTCTTCCTGCCCTCTGACCTTCTGCCCTCACTGCCAAGAGCATAACCCATGCGCCACTCTCCCTTGCTGCTCTATATGCTCTTTGGGGCCAAACCTTGAGGAAAGCCTCCTTGACCCTACACTCTCCTGAAGAAAGAGTGGAGCATGGATCCATGGCCAGCATGGATAGACACTAGCCAGTCCCAGCAAGCCAAGGGGGCCTTTGTGAGCTGTGAGGTAGCATTATCCTGGATATAGTATGCTTCATGTATCAGTCATCTCTGGTGACTATAACAAAATGCCAACACCTGGGTGGCTTAAACAATAAAAACTTCCTTTTCATAGCTCTAGAGGCTAGAAGTGCAAGAGTTGTAGTCAGGGCTCTTTCTGATTCATGGATAACTATAATCTGACTCTGTTCTTGTACAGGAAGAAGAGGGAGATGGTGAGACAGAGAGGGAGTGAGAGAGAGAGAGAGAGAGAGAGAGAGAGAGAGAATCCTCTCTCTTGATCTAATGTAATCTAACTATCTCCCAATGACAGTGGCCTCCAAATGTAGCTGGAGTTGGACAGCCCCTGGTGGTGGTTAAAGTTTCAACATGTCGTTTGGAGAGTGGAACACATCTTCGTGTATAGCTCCCTTGATTGGACTTGAAATTCCATTGGTAGTCATTAATTCACTTGCTCAGAGAATTATTTTTTGGACATTTTCAGTTGCCTTTAACCTCTTTTCTTGTTTCCCTCTACTATAGAACTTTCAGTGGGTGCCATGTATTTTAATGTCATTAAGTTATGAATCATCTTATGAATGAAGAAGAAACAGGGGTTCATCATATTGTGCTTACTCATTGACTTAAAAGGAAAATATTTCATTCAAGAGGACTGTTCTTACAAAGAGTATGTAGCAATTGTTCAAGAAAAAAAATGTGTTTTGTGAAAGACATGAAGACACACACACACACACACACACACCAGTGTGCGCTCTCCTGAGGTCAAGCCTCCCAGGGAAGCATCCTTCTGTAGCTCCCGGAGCCACGTGTTTGAAGAGCCCCTGCAGGCGTGGAGACACTGAGCTGGCGGCAGTAGAGGCTGAAGGAGAGCCCGCTGCATGTGCTGCCCGTGTCAGGGGAGACAGAGGGAAAGGTATGTGGCTGGAGCTTGAAAGGAAAAAGAAGTGGCTCAGGCCTATGTCCACAGGCATCAGGGAAGGAATACAGGAAAAAATGAAGACAAATCAGCTCTTCAGAAGAAGTAGGGAGGGAGCTGTGGAGTGTTTTGCCATGTTGGAGAGTTGTTTGTCCTTGCCCGCCAGGGAGCTTCAGGGAAGTCAACCATGGTCACTGAGCCTTCAAGGCAGAGAGAATTCTGCTTCCGGGTTGACAGGAAGTGAAAGCTGCCCTGGTCATGTGAGGCACAGGACAGAATACACACTTAGCCTGTGTTACATAGGTCGTGGTGGCGGAGGAGGAGCCCCCGTGCCTCGTGGGGCTCAGATCTGTCTGAGTTCTGTGGCTGAACTGTCTACACGTTGCCAAGTTTCTAAAGCATTTGGGATGACTGCTATTCACGTACGGTAGGTGAGTCACAAATACTTCTTGCAGTCACTGGAAACCACTCCAGATCTACCTGAAAACCAGGGTGACAGAAAGATCACCGCCCCTCCCTCCCAGGATTCCCTGGGACAAAATTTCTTCTGCAAAGTAAAATGAGTGCTCGAGTCCCGTTTTTAGATTTGTGACAGCTTCCATACATATAAGCACTATACCACGGTCAAAGTCCACTCCCATCATCCACCCTTTTTCTCCTCCTGGGTCCCTTGTCCACAGAAACCCGTATTCTTTCCAATTTTTCTCTCTTATATTTGGATGTCATTTTTTACCTCCTATGATGAATCTTCTAGTTTAAGCTCAAATGATGAGAAAGTCTCCAGTTCATGGTAGAACAAGTCCTCACTCTCACGACCCTCCCCACAGGGCTTTTTGTTTGTTTGTTTGTTTACTTTACTCATTGTTTTGACCATCTAGCTGGCAGGAATCTGCTGAAGAAAGTAAAGCGCTTATTTTTTAATTTGCAGTTTCCAGGGGTTACATTCCACCTTGGAGGAGAAGGCATGGCACCAAGGTGTGGGTGGGCCGATGGCCTCGCATTTATTTAGGGAGCCAATGAACAGGAAGCGGGCTCAGGGCAACTTCAAGGCCTACCCCCAGTGGCCCACTTCTTCCAAGGAAGCGCTACCTCCTGAGGGTTCCACGACCTTTGCAAATATCACTACCGGCTGGGGACCGAGTGCTCAAGCATGTGGCCCTATGGGGGCACATTTCACAGTCAAAGCACAAGCTAAGTCACAAGAGGGTTCTGAGTGAGTCTTTGCGTAACAATTCTAAGTTTCTTCTTCAAAGTTTGCCTCAGTGACCACCCCTAAAGAATAAATAAACATAATTTTAAATGAGTATATATTTTAAACCAATTTACATGCACAAGATAGCAATCACCACCAACTTGCCTTCTACAGAACCAAAGACATTTTGGGGAAGACCTGGGAGAGTTTGGAATGCCATGCTACCAAGGAAGAGAGGGAAGAGGTGAGAAATATGGACTTGAGAGACACTGGGAGAAGGAATTCTGTCTGCACTAGGAGCAGTGGTTTGGGTGCAGCACAATTAAGAGGGAAGAGGAGTCAGGTGGGGATGTTTGCCCCTAGTAAGGGCACCAGGCAGCCATTGCAGAGTGGCAGTCCCCCATGCAGCTCGGAGCTTTCTGGGGACACTGTGGATATTGGCTGGCATGTTTGGCTGGGAAGGTTGACAAGAGGCATCTTTTCTCATTTCCTGGCTGTGGTCTCTTCACAGCCAAGGTCCAAGTCATACTGAATCATCGTCAAAGCATGGTTAGGTCCCTGCAAGGAGCAGAGGCAAAAACTGTTGTCAAAGACCATGTGGAAGAGAGGCGGGGACTGATGGCTGTGAAAAAGCCACTGACTGATTTCTAGGGGGTTCAGTGGGGGAGACAGAAGGTTCAGCCTGGGAGTCCAGGGTCTGCTGCAAAGAGCTCTCATATCCAGCAGGGAGGAAAAGCACTGAGCAATCAAAATGCCACTGAAGGACAGCAGGGCAGTGGCGGAAATTTGATTATAAGATAGGACAGACATTGGTTGGACTAATTTCTGCTCCAGGTGTGCTTGGATCCCTCACTGGTGTCACTACAGCATCATCTGTCAAAGACCGACAGTGAAAAATACAAAACTACCTGTGACCAACGTTAAAACAGACTTTTCTGATAACAGGCTAAAGTTTAAAAATAATCAGAGAGTTAGTCACTCCATGATCCTGAGGAGGGCTATTCGATTTTGTTATAATGATGATCTGTCCTAAATTAATTTATAATAAATGCAGTCTGAACCCAACTTAAAAAAAATTTTTTTTGTTCATATTTATTTACTTATTTGAGAGAGAGAGGGAGAGAGAGAGAATGGGCACGCCAGGGCTTCCAGCCTCTGCAAACGAACTCCAGACATGTGCGCCCCTTGTGCATCTGGCTAACGTGGGTCCTGGAGAATCAAGCCTTGAACAGGGGTCCTCAGGCTTCACAGGCAAGCACTTAACTGCTAAGCCATGTCTCCAGCCCTGAACCCAACTTTTGACACAATATTATTATAATTTGGCCAAGGGGCACCAAAGTAAACCTGAAAATACAATAAACATAATGTCGTATTGAAGACCTCTTTCCAAAGGAAGGTCCCAGGAGGAAGGCCCATGTGCTCATAATGCTTGCCATGAACCTCAAACAGTTTACACCCTGCGGGGCTGCAGGAGGAGATGGAAAATGTAGCAGGAGGAGATAATCTGTTATTAAACTGTGGTACACAGAAGGGCAGCTGTTTCAACCTGAAGAGAAAATGACAAATAGTATTTTGCAACCTGGTTCAGGGAACTAGCATGTAGATATCCATCTAAGGTGTAAGTTCATAGTGGAGAGGAAAAACTGCAGTAGATGGTACAATAATAATGTGAAATATAGACCTATGTGAAAGCACGTGTGAGTAAGGTTTAGAAAATGAGTGTTTAAAAATCACAAGGAAAAAGTATCTCAAGTAAAAAGATAGATGGATTTACTTATTACTTATAAATATATAAGTAGAAACATATATATATATATATGTGTGTGTGTGTGCATATATGGTAATGCATTGCATTAACAAAATTACACAGTATTACTTGTAGGATATAAGGAAAATGCTCTAAGAAGTAATGATAATGATAGAGGAAGACTATTACTTTGAGAAGTAATGACCATGGAAATTTCTTTATTTCACTAGTATATATGGTGTTGGAGGATGCTGTATGGCATTATTTAGTGACCCTGTAGGAAAAAAGGCATGTTGGGAGAGACCCTTATTCAGTAATCTATTCAACAAGAGACCAGGAAACAGAGCTATGGGGCTTCAGGTCCATTAGCATACTCTGATTGCCCACTGTGGTTTAGTATTAGAAGCTGGTCTCTAAAGTCTTCCTTTAGTCAAGCCATAGAATGACCAGGATACATGAAGAAACATCTACTCTGAAATCCCAATGGCAAAACAAAAGCAAAACTGATTTTTCAGTGATTCCTATATCTTGGGAAATATACCATCAAATATGCTATTTTTATAGCTTACATTGTCATTTCTGTAACTATGGTGTGTCTAACTTGTCAACCATTTTAATAGTCTATATGAAAATGTGTGTACATGAGGAAACTTACTGTTATAATTATAAAAAACAAACAAACAAGCAGGGTTAGTAAGATTGCTGAGTGGTTAAAGGCACTTGCTTGCAAAGCTTATTGGCTTGGATTCAATTCCCAAGTACCCATTTAAAGCCAGACACACAAAGTCACAAAATTATACATGCATCTAGAGTTCATTTGTAGCAACAAGAGGCCCTAGTGACCCCATTCTCTCTTTCTCTCTCTCTCTCTAAAATAAAATAAACAAGCATTCACAATTTGATACTTGAGAATAATCATATATTGTTAGTATCAGCTAAAGGTTTGTTTTACATATCTACTGATATAAAATTTATAATTATATTGGTTTTATATTAATAAAATATAAAGAAAAAATCTCAATACATAAGTGATGCTTATGTTTGGTGAAGAGAAACAAAATTGTCTTAGTGGTGAGTTATGCCAACAATGTGTGTTTGCCTTTTCAATAAAAGGAATTAGAAAGGTAAGGAGGATGTGAAGTCACCAGACACAAAGAAGTAAAACATGTCCAAGTCTAAACCTTCCCAGACAGAGGTCATTGCCACAGTCGTGTAATGCTTCAAATAGGCATTGCTTTTATAGCCGCAAAACAATTCTGTCTCATTAATATTGACTTAATGGCTTTGTTTATATTTCTGCTATAAGTCTTATTTGATTTTATAGTTTACTCAAGAAATTTATGCCCAATTTTCTGTACAAAGGATAATGTTGCTTTCAGATTTTCAAATCTCTTTGTACAGAGCTCAGTGGAATGATGGATGGGTTATATCTTAATGTACCCAGAATATAATCCTGTGCCCATGCCTGATATCTGCAGTCAGTTCTTCCCATTAGAGGGGCCTCAGCTTCTCTTGCATAATAAAACCTGAGGTCTGAAGATGAGCAGTGACTCTTATGCTATAGGGAACCATATGGTCACTGGGGAGGTTGTGGAGACATAGAGTCACTAAGGAGATCATGGAGACATGTTCATTCAGGGCCTCGACCTTCAGAAAGTCGCTTTAGTAGTGCAGGAGTCCAGAACCTCCCTTGCTTGAGCATCCAGAGCGGGCAAGGCATTTTGGCCTCGGGAAAAAAATGCTACCTTTGGTAAGGGTCTCACCCTGGGCTATATATCAACATGAGATGATAGATATAAGGGACACCCAAAGTGTACAGATCCTGGATTATAACCCACATGGATGGAGATATGCCCTAGCCAAGGTTTTGATTGGGGTGTGGGGGGGGGGCTTCCCTCTGTGTTCTGAGAGGAAGCTGTACTGGCAAACAGATAGGTAGATTCCTGGCAACTTTGCAACTTGACCCCATGCTGCAGACAGGTACTTTTTGGCCAGAAGATCAAATGGGGAAGAGATGTGGGCCATGTCACAGAATGCTGAGGGACAACAGCAACAGAGAGGCAAAGTCGGCATCCCCTTTACTGAGGATGGCAGAGAAATTTTCAGTGTACTGTCTTGTTAGTCACCTGAAGCCTGGTGACTGACCAAACTGACTTTACATTAGACACAGTTGATATAGAAAGGGATGCCTGTAATACTATTTCATCATGTTGCAAACTCCCTGTTTTTCTTTCTTTTTTTTTTTTAAGTGCTGTAGGTTCATGAGAGTGTATTAAGCACAGTATCCTTTATTTATATAAGAGTAATGATACTCAGCTCCTAGGAACAAGCAAGATGGCCCTTCTCATGCTTAAGCAGGCAGTTTTATCTCATCTTGGAAAGAAGTTCAAGGGGCTATGAGACAGCAAACATTTAAGTGGCGATTATGGCATGGCCATAAGATGTGGACGGGAAGTCATGGGAACCAGAGGAGGGATTGTGCAGGCATTGAGGTGACCCAGACACGGAAAAGGATGAAGCCTATGTACCATATATGTAGTGATCCTATTCATGTACATATGAGAAAGGAAATCCTGAGGGAAATATGTACATATGTCAACACTGAGCATAGCTGGAGACAAGCATCAGCACAACTTGCTTTCCACTCAATACCTGGCCATATGTATAGTAATAATAATAATAATAATAATAATAATAATAAAACTTTTCTTATTTGGGGGGGAACAAAGGAAACTGAGAAACTTTTATTTTTATCTTACTTCATTTTCTATAGGACTTGAGAGTTGACTGTAATTTACTGCAGCCCTGGAGATTAGGACGAATTCTCTAAAGACTGGCATCATGTTTGTCTCTTAGAAACAAAGTATGAGTAATTACCTTGCTTCCCCAAAAAGGTGAGAAGTGATATGAGTCATCCAGCAGCAGTGTTTCAAATAAGATGAGATATATTATTGTGGGGATAAAGGCTGTGTCCAACTGGATTTGAAGGAGGAAAATGCTGGTGACTAATAGTGACGTTTTCCTCAGTACATGCTTCAATTATGCTCAGGATTCTAACCAAAATAAATGTCGCTGTAATTAGTTATACACAGGGCTATTACTTGCAAAGAACTTTTGCTACTTGATGCTGGTTTTTCTTACTGGTTGTGGACAATCTAATACTCATAGATAGGGAATTAGGGAAAGTAGGATTGAGAGAGTGAGAACAATGGGGATTACAGCTTGTCATGACCACGGTGGTGGGCAGGTGGGTGGGGGCCCTTGATTCCTGTAGGAGCTGCTGTTATATATTCACAATACCTTCTAGTATTATTCATGTGAAAGGACCAGGAGGGAGCCGCCTGATGCCACTGGTGGGTTGCCCTGTGGGTAACTTAAGCGGTTCCTCCATGAAGACTCAGAAGACCCTGGGAAGGGAGGCATGAATTGCTTTGGGTGTAGATGATTAGATGATTCTATACATGGATCTTCTCCCTGCAGCCAAAGCAAGTGTCACAAGGGCAGGGAGGTCACTCTTGGGGTGTTTGGTGTACCAGCAGCATGTGATCTTAGAATTTACCATTTCTGAGAATGTCAGCTCCACTCCTAACTGTTGACACCAATCTGCGTTTTATTCATTCAGTTTGGCTTTGGTTTAAGTCTTCAGGTTTCTTAGACTGTCCTGCCAATGGGAACAGTGGGCCCAGAAGCAGATTCCTTGCAAGCTTCCCTCATCCAGTGACTGCAGAAGTTCATATGTGAAGCTGCTAGCATTTTGGGGGTTTGGAAGGAAAGAACAAAGCCTGTAACCTCAGCACTCAGGAGGCCTCCCAGTCACAGGCCAGCTTTGGCTATGTAACAGGATCTCTCTCAGTAGCAACAATATATAGCCAATACATAGGCCTGGGGTTTTGCACTGAGTACAGGTCATGGTTTCTCACATCAGTAGCATGGTTACTGTGATGATCGTCAACTCGACGGGGTTTAGAATCACTATGGTGTGTCTAGGAGGATATTTCCAGAAAGGTTAACAGAATAGGAGTTATTCACCCTAGCTGCGGTGGTACCATCCCATTGGCCCGGGCTCTGGACTGACTAGAAATGAGAATGCAAGCTAGGCACCAGCATGCACCACTCTGCTTCCTGACTGCAAGTGCTATGTCATCAACTATTCATACTTCTCAGCCACGCCTTCCCTTCATACTGTGAGCCAAAATAGACCCTTCTTTCCTGAAGTTGTTTCTGTCAGGTATTTTGTCTCAGCAATGAGGAATTCACGGCATGGAAACAGCTGAAGCAATGGCTGCATCTTTTCCATGTCTCTGTGGTAGATCACGAGCTTCCCAGTGGAGACAACCCTATCTAAATGACTATGCACTCACAACACAGACAAACAGCAAATATCACTTTTTGAAAAACACAAAAAGAAACTGGTGAAGATGCAGGAAATAAAAATAGCCTCTCCAAACCAAGACTATGTAACTGTAAGGACAGATTCATTTAGGGTTTACCTGCTATGAAAGTCAAAGCTCACTTGAGAAGGTTTTGCAAAGAGAAACCTCCAGGACTCCCTTCCTGGGTGTTGGCCCTGTTCCTGGCTGGGAACTTTACCACGATCCCAATACCTGGCCGCTCTCTCCTGGAGGACATAAATGTGTCATGGAGCTCCCACAATTATGAACCCTGGGTGTAGGACTAATCCTTATAGTTTTCTGATAATTTGCTTGCATGTGGTACACTGTCCTTTTAAAATCATGTTTTAAGTTATCCACTGAGTGTATCACCTATTTCCTGTCATGAATCTAGCACAGAGTGTTCTTTCTCACAGGTATCGATCTGTTAATTTGTGTCATATAGTGCTAAAAATGAAATACAAATAAAAACACGCACTGAGCAATGAAAACCCTTTGGTGTGGATGGAAAATTGTGATGTCATCATGGAAAAAAAGTACAGCAGTTCCTCAGAAGCTTAACATATGTAACAAGCATATCATCGCAGGTCCCACTCCCAGAGACAGACCAAAAGAATTACAATCAGGAAAAGATCATGACATCAAAATAAAAGAGAGACTGATTGAGATGGGGAAGGGATATGAAGGAGAATGGAATTTCAAAGGGGAAAGTGGGGGGGGAGGGAGGGTATTACCATGGGATATTTTTATAATCATGGAAAATGTTAATAAAATCGAGAAAAAAAGAATTACAGTCAAGAACTCAGAGACATCTGTACCTCCATGCTCACTGCAGCACTAGGAAGAGATGGAAGAAACTCAAACGACCACTGATAAAGTAATGGATAAATAAAATTTTATACACAGCAGAGTACTGTAAAACATCTTCACATGATTGTTTAACCTCTAAAAAGAAGGAAACCCAATGTTTATGACAGGATGGATGGACTGGAAGGATGGTGGTAGTGAGGGAAATAATATAATCACAGAAGGACAGAGGCTGCATCATTCATTATAAGAGTCTCTACCACAGACAGACTGAAGGAGCAGAGAGTAGACTCATGGTCAACATGTTGGGGGAGGTGGAATGACAGTTTTTTGATGAAAGCTGAGTTGCAGCTATACAATATGAATAAATTCTAATGATCTGCACAAAGCACGGTGCCCAAAATTAACAACATGCTCTGTGAACTTAAACTTGTATGGGTCTTACTTAAAGTATTTTTACAACTAAAATGCAGAAACACCAGAAATACTGTGCAAGTCCTAAGTATGTTTGTTATCTGCTTATGCATATGCTCAACTTCTAAAATTGTGTACACTGCATATTTATATTTTTATATAAA
Organism: Jaculus jaculus; assembly: GCF_020740685.1. Classification (NCBI taxonomy): domain Eukaryota; kingdom Metazoa; phylum Chordata; class Mammalia; order Rodentia; family Dipodidae; genus Jaculus; species Jaculus jaculus. The sequence continues at coordinate 199,620,739 of NC_059103.1, read as the reverse complement.
TCATATTTTGTAAATTACAAAATAAAGAGATGTTTCAAATAAATAAAATGTGATTAATTTCTAGTAGAAAAATAACAAGCAAATGTTAGCATGTTAAACATGTTCCATTTTCCAAGTAACAAATTGAAATTCAAGTGAATATTTTGATGTGAATGTTTTCTAAATGAATTATCAGCCTAATTTAGAAGTTATGAGCCAGGTAATCCTCTTTTTACCCAGTAACGAAATGTTTACTAGGAATCCAAAGAATATTAGAAGAGGTCAGAGTGATTTTCTAAGAGAACATTTTCTGCTGGCAGGTCTGATCTTCTGTGATGGGTACAGAGGCTCAGAGGTGGGAAGATAATGACAGGTATAATAAATCTTGACTTGGGCACAGTTATGAATTCTGTACTACATGGCACATCTGTTTCATATTAAAAATATATTAAATGACAACTTCAAGGTATATACCCACTCATGTTTTCTTAGATAATACATTGTGGAGGAAGGTTTTTCACTATGTATAAAGAAGAGTTTTAAAAAGGATGGACTGAACCCTTGCAGTGTCAGAAACTGAACTCACCTTTGACTCGTCCATCATGTTGCCCGCCTCACCCATTTGACCCTCATGTCCAGGCAATTTTACCACAATGCATTCTAACTGAATTTCATGTTATGTAAACTCAGAATGTTTATGGCAACAGACTCAGGAAAATAGACATCTGACTAAAAGCCCCTATATGCATTACCTCCAAAGATGATGAAAGGCAAGAATATGTTAAAGATTTTAAATTAAATGTCGAGAATTCCTAGTCTGGAAACCTGAGATCCAAAGTGCTTCTAAATTTGAAACTGCTTGAGCATCAACTGATGCTGCAAGTGGAAAATTCCATAGATATACATTCATAAAACTGTATGAAAGTACTTTTAGGATGTATATGTGAGTTGTGTGTGAAATAGAAATTGATTTCATGCTTAGATTTGGGTCATATCCCTATGATATCTTATTATGCAAATGTAAGCACTTCAAAGTAATAAAAAATCCAGGCTTCAAAGAATTCTGGTCAAGAGCATCACAAATAGGGGATTATCAACTTTTGTTTGTTTGAATATCCATGTAAATACCTGTTTCCCTACAACCTCACTGCCTGTTTTATTTAGAGGCTAGTGTGAATTTTTGGGAAATGTACATAATGCATCATCATAGCTTGAGTTCTTGGTGTCATCAATGACCTCTCCGTGTTTAGTTTTTATAACATCATATTGCCTTTCTCTATCCCTCCAGATATTACCCCTCTGCCATGCTAAAGTGGAGGTAGGCTCATTGGTTTCTCTATGACACCTTAGTTTATCCCTTGTATTCAGATTATTTTTCAGAGTTCTGATCACATTATGCCCCTGTGAATATTTGTTTCCCTCTGGTGTGTTATTGTCTACAAAATATTCAAGAGCAGCCAGGCATGGAGGAACACACCTTTAATCCCAGCACTCGGAAGGCAGAAGTAGGAGGATCACCTTGGGTTTGAGGCCACCCTGAGACTACATAGTGAATTTCAGGTCAGCTTGGACTACAGAGAAACCCTATCTCAAAAAACAAACAAACAAACAAACAAATCTCCAGAGCATTCTATGCCAGCTTTCATGATCTAGTTCAAAGCTATAGATTTGAGTCTTCTGGCAAAGTTTTCATGTATCTATGGTCATTTTCTTCCTCAAAAAAAAATCACAAACATTCTGCTTCTATTATAGCCTCCAATTTATTATGTACCTTTCTGTTGTTTCTGAGTCAGTGTCTCACTCTAACCCAGACTGACCTGGAACAGACTCTGTAGCTATAGAATGGCTTTGAACTCACAGTGATCCTCCTACCCCAGCATCCTGAGTGCTGGGATTAAAGGCCAGCATACCCAGCTTTACTCTATCCGTGATGTTGGACAAATGCTTGTACTTTTTAATATCTATTATTCCCAAGAATATACCATCCTAAAAGACAAAATAAGTGCTCCATACTTTTTTCATGTATACTGGTATTTGCACACATTTTTGTATGTTTGGGCACTTTTGTATCCAGGTACATATGTCTACACAGGTGAAGAGACCAGAATTCAATGCCAGGTATCTTCCTGATTTACTTCACATTTTATTCTTTGAGACAGTGTACTATAGTGAAGCTACACAGTACTAATCCAGCTACACTAGCTAGCCGGATCCCTGGGGATCCTCCTATATTCACCTCCCCAACACTGGGATTACAGACATGTACTCAACTTTTATGTAAATTCTGTGGATATGAATTCAGACCCTCATGCTTGCAAGACAAGTACTTTACCCAATGAGACATTGCCCCAATCCCCGGGCATTCAATTGTTGCAAATCACCTTCTCTGACTCTTCCACTTTGGAAAATTCTCATTGAATAACTCACCTTTTCTCTTCTTAAATCCAAAAATAAAACATCCTTTGGCTTCACTTGTAACATTAGGGAATTAACATATTAATTAAAATATTGATTTCCTTGCTTCATTAGGACCATTCTTGTGATTCATGACAGTATTTAATGGGAAAAAACTGGAAAAGAGCAGACAGGATGCTTCTTAATGATGTAGATAACAGCTGAGGAGAATGAGTTCAGAACAGCAGAAATGCATGGTGGGATCAGATTCATGATGTATTTTTAAGGTGTTGATAATAAAAGTGCTAATATATGGGTAGTGCTGCATGATGGAAATAAAATAACTTAGAATGACCCTAATATTACTACCTTGAATAGCCATAGGAGGGGGTTTGCATAAACTGCTGGAGAAAATGAGGAGAGATAATATTTAGAGTGAAGACTGGGAGTGTGGACTTAGGCTTGTAATACATATGTAAACCTGTTGATGCATAGCTGGAAAGTTTGGTAGACAATGGGATATGGAAGTCTGGCATAAATAAGAAAGGTCTAGTCTTGAAACAACATGTGGGAAATTGATGTGTCATTGCACTTGAAGCCTTGCATTAGCCAACATCACACAGAGAGTGGTTCTGTTGGGGGTGGGAATAACAACACAAGAAAGGAGATGGAGCTCCAATAACACTAATGGTGTGCATGGCAGATGGGGGGTAACAACCTGGGGGGCATTCAGTATAGAAATTCAAGGAGAGGAAAAGAGGACTGACTGGGCATGTTGTCCTAAAACACTGAATAGCACTGGCACAGAAACAGACATGTAAATCAATGGAACAAAATAGAGCACTCAGATGTGAACTCAGAGAAGCTTCTCTTTTTAGATGGCAGTGACCACTGGGGAAGACTTAAAACTCAGCACAGTGCTGAGAAGAAATGACAGTGGATTGTTCAGCACTAAGTGAGACATCTCTATCATACCCTCCAAGGCTCAAGGATCCTTGTAGGACATGTGACAGAATGAATGTAAGAGCTGAAGGAAGGGAGGAGTGTTTCGTAATACTCTTTTCCATAAAGGCCTGCAGAGATGGCTTAGCAGCTAAGGTACATGACTATAAAGCCTAAGGACCCAGGTTCAATTCCCCAGGACCCATGTAAGCCAGATGCACATGGTGGTACATGCGTCTAGAGTTCATTTGCAGTGGTTAGAGGCTCCCTCCCCCTCTTTTATCATAAATAAATAAATAAATAAATAAATAAATAAATAAATAAATAAATAAATCTTTAAAAAATGGAATAGAAAGTAGGGTGGTGCTGCATGCCTTTAATCCCAGCATTCGGGAAGCAGAGGTAGGAGGGACTGCAGTGAGTTCGAGGCTACCCTGATACTACATAATGCATTCCAGGTCAGCCTGGGCTAGAGTGAGACCTCACCTTGAAAAACCAAAACAAAAATTAGGGGAGAGACCAGTTCGAAAGAAGAATAGATTCAGTGCTGGAAGAACAGGGGAGGGAAAAAAGAGAAGGTGATAGGAGAGGATTGTGTTCATGGTATATTGTGTATGTATACGGATATTGTAAATAAAAAGTTCAAAAACATCAAATAATATGTGAATTGTAACCTGTCTGTTAGATTCTACAACATGCCAGTCCTTGATTACTCCAACAGGAAGTAAGCAACTTCTACCCTTGAATGCTTTACCAGGAGACATGGAGTTTAACGAGTGGGCATAGAAGAATTGGTGGCAGTGAGTGCCTTTAACCACTGAGCAATCTCCCCAGGCATGGCATAAGCATGGTTAAATGAGAAAAAGTAATTGTGTGAGATTAAAAGAGTAGAAATGGCAGAGTGTTGTCCTTGAAGAGGAAAGAGTGGGCTTGCAGTCCCAAAAGAAGGAGTTGAACTTGGACAAACATTGCAGCAGGAGAAACATGAAGTAGTATGGCTGTAGACAAAGGCAAGTGGGCGGTGTGGCAGTGGAGCCTTGGTTGAATTGCTTTTCTTGTTGCTCCCACTTTTTTTTTTTTTGAAAGGGTATAGAAGGATTAGGATGGATGAAGACTATGCTCAAGGTTTGGGGAAAAGAAGGTGATGGATGTGGTAACAATGATTCTGACCCTAACATGGTAGGAGAGGAAAATGATGAAATCTGGGTTGTCTGCTACCTACCTGAAGTCCATGGTTACTATAATTATGGATGCCAGTGGTTTTCCTTCAGTCACTTCCACTGAATGAACACTAAACAAAGAAGCAAAAGTAGGGATCCAGCCAAATCTGAAAGTAAAATTGGAGGCCTTGCCTAGGATGAAGGAATATGGAGGTTATGTAAAAAGTTACACCAATAATTGATCAGGAAGATGAAGCTGAGCTGGCTCCCCGACAGATGACTTCGAGAGGGAGACTATGCAAAGCTGGTTGCCCCAGCCAACAGCACATCTGACGGGCTGAGTGAGTGTTGGGGTGGGGATCACCCTGAGAGACTGAAGGCGGACTTAGATATGCTGAATCTATTTTGTGTTATCTCAATAAGTGTAAAAGGAGAATAATGTGTCATCCCCATTGTCATCTGATGGAAAAGGAACAATCCTGTGTGAGGAAAGTAGAGGAGGTAACTGGTATTTCATGCATACTTTTTTTTTTTTTTGCCAGAACCTTCCCATGAAGTAAAGTATTTATGCCTTGAAAGAGTGCCAGTGAGCTAGGCATTGCCATCCATGGTACAGTGAAGGAAACTGTATCTCAGAAACTTCCTGGGGTTGGCAGACAGACTCAAACCTTAGTCATCTGACATTCTTACCACTAAGTCTGAGCAGATAAATTCAAGATATACTCATAAAGGGAAAGATTAGCAAATTCTCTGGAAATTAGCTTTAACATAAGCTTTTGAGCTCATTCACTAATATGCCATTGTGGTGGTTTGAATATAAAATGTCCCTCAAAGACATATGTGTTTGAAGATTTAATCCCCACTTGCTGGCACCATTGGGAAACTTTGTGGAAGCTTAAGGAGGGGAGCCTTGTAGAGGAAATGGGTCACTGGAGGAGGGTCTTGAGGTGTTCCAGCCCAGCCCTGCTAGAAGTAGTCACTCTCTCCACGCCCTTCCTGGTGATGTGATGCAGGCTTCATTTTCCTACCATGTTTTCCCCATCATGATGAAAACTCCTTTGAAACTGTGAGCTGAAATAAATTCTTTCCTTCCTTAAACTTCTTCTGGTCAGGTGTCTTGCCACACCAATGAGAAAGTAATTGATACAGTCATATAAAGGGTATATCTTTGATGCATCCAAATTATGCCTTAGTGCTGGAAAAGAAGGATGATGCAGATATGCAATACTAACATAGAGACCATGGTAAGGCCAAAATATCAGGAAGATAAAACCCAAAGAATACATGCATGTTGTGATATTATTTACATTAGTTGATACTAGGTGTGTTTGTAAATACAGATAGATAAACAGCTGTGAATAACATGCAATGAATTTGTAATAAAAACTTTAGTAGTGCCAGCCAATATTCTTTTGTGGATGAGGAAGGGGTACAGAAGGCCTCACTCCTTTCTGAGGATCCTGTTGATAGTTATTGATGGCTGGCAAAAAGTGGGGAAGAAGCAGAGGTTCAGCATGCATGGAAGGGGGTAAAAAAGGGAAATGGGAATATAGATGATCAAAATACAATATGTGCTTGTATGAAACTGTCAAAGAGCAAATACAATTGAATAAGAAAAGAAAATTTATTTTATTGGGGAACTAGAGTTGATGTTAAAGGGTAAAAAAATACATTTTTTATGTATACCTTTTTAGTCTGAAAAAATGTATGGATAAAGATAAAAGAGATAGTTATGATTCCTCAGTAAGTCAACAACATTAGATAGTGGCCATGGTTTTTCAGCTTAACCAAATATTAGAATTGGTGTTTAGCATTACTGATTAATAAACGAAAAATTTCATCCTGTTTTGCAAAATGTCTGTATCTGCCCTCAGTGCTCTCAGATACCATCTCAGATACACAGTGAAATGTAGTAATGTGATAATGTCGAACCTTATTTCTTCTGTCACATACTCTGACCTCAGTATTACGAAATATCCTGATGCCCAAGCCCAGGACTTTGTTAATTTTTCCTCTGATCCTAATTCATGGAGTCATCTTGGAAAGTTTCACTTTTCTTCCTTTAGTTTTAGTCGTGCTGTTGAGAAAATAAGAAGCTTGAATTAGATCAACAATTTCAGCTTGGCCTCTAACCACCTGGGCCATCCATTGCTGGGGTGAGTCACCTCATCTTTATAAGCTTACCATGTCTGAGGATGATGGACGAGGCAATGATTTCTGTCCAGGGTTTCTATGAGGATGACCCAAAATAACATTTATGAAAAAGTACAAAGTGCAACACTGTCCCTGAGTAAAGTCTCAGCCCACAGAGTCCCGACAGTACAGCCGAAGTCTGTCTAATAATCATCTCTGCTACCTCCAACCCCCCTTGGCTTTCCTTCAGGGTGTGGTCCCCTGCCCAGGCCTCCATAGTCTGTTTTGTAAGTGCAGAGGTAAGATAGGAAGGAGGGTGATTTGGGGGAAGAAACTGTGAGCTGTGAAGCAGAAACTTGTTCAAATTTCAGTATATTCCAATGCCAAAGCCACCTTTTTTTTCTTTTTTTTTTTTTAAAGAGGAATGGGCTTTATTTTGGCTTACAGATCCAGGGAAGTTCTATAATAGCGAAAACCAGAAAACTGAAAACCCACCACCAAAAGCAAGAGCAAAACCCAGCAGCCGATGGCAGGAGCCCAGGTCGTACACATTCTGCGTACCTTAAAGCTGGAATTCCAGGTCTGCCCGCAAACATACCGTAGGGCTGGACCCTGGGACAGGCCCACAGTGACTCCTTACCCAGCAGTAGCTGAAATCTAAGTTGGAAGCTTTAATGAAACTCTTGAATCTCCTGGGAGCAGCAATTCAAACTACAACAATTATAATAGCAGGAATTTTAAATTCAGCAATGAGTTTGATAACAGGTGATGCACTGTGTATGTATGTATTTCAAACAGATACAAATAACTACTGCCATTATTAAACATGGAAAAGATTTTACAGCAATATGGTCTTCATGGGGAACAACATTTACTGATTGTTTAAAGCTGTCAGTTGCTATGCCCATGGGTTATACAGGTGTTATGGTATTTTTCAATCGAATTGAGGAATTATTGAACAGTGGAAATATACATATGCATTTCATGACAATATGTAAGCAAATAGGAGTTACATGTAAACAAATAAACAAATAAAGCTGTTTTTCACATGAATATGAAATCAAATTTATCAGACATTAAGAATTTAAAGGTCAAAGCTACTTGATCTTTTTTTATGCTTTGTTTTAATAACTAAATTCTGATTAAGCATAACCCTTGAGTACTGCATAGTTAGAACTCACTGATGGCTGGCTTTCAGATTGATGAATTTATATTATATAATATAATGAGTAAGGATGTAGAGGTAAAAATTGTGTCCATCTTTACCAGAAATGAGCCCTGATTTTTTTTTCTGTAGCTCAGACTTACAAGCATTTTATGTTTCCATTATAATTGTTGCTAACGTATTAGGAGATAATCATTCATGACAAAAAACTGAATGACTTGAACCAGGCGTGGTAGCATGCCTTTAATCCCAGCATTCTGGAGACAGAGGTAGGAGGGTTGCTGTGAGTTTGAGGCCACCCTGAGACTACATAGTGAATTCCAGGAAAGCCTGAGCTGCAGTGAGACCCTACCTCAAAAAAACAAACAAACAAACAAAAAATTGAGTGACTAGTTTGGGTTTTGGAATACACCAAGTTCTCTTTATCCTTTAGTTATCATGGTGATCTCACTTCCTGTAGTCATCAATAAGTATTTTAAATGCAACCTGGAAAATAGCCTTGGGGTTTCCTGGAAACCTTCTGTGAGGAGTTCTAACATATGAGTGAAGTGAGGCATGGCCAGTCTTTGCTCTGGGCAGCAATGAAAAAAGTGAAAGGTGAGTGGAAGCAGCATTCTAGAAAGAATGCGCTAGCACGAGACCATTATGAATGGGTAAATGTGCCTGGTATGTTTGTAGGGTAATGTATGTATATGTTTGTTGTCTCCAGCAGTTAATAATGAAATACAACCATTTAGAATTCCTCTGTCTTTTCTCTTAATCTACAATTCACACAAAGATCTATGGAGGCAGCTTCGTCCTCTATTGATGGAACTTACCTTGGACCTGTAAGCTGAAGTAAACCCCTTAACCTGTGTCTGGTTTGGGTGTCCATGCCAGTAGCATGAAGCATATACAACAATGTCCATGTACAGATACACACATAGAGAGGATGCATACACAGACAGACTGCAGGATAATAGCATGATTAGAAGGTTGGTGGATCCAGAATGGTGCATCTTCTCTCTGTTGATCCATGTGTGAATTACAAGGAAGAGTAATGTCCAAGAGAGGTAAGCAATGTGCATCTGGTGCAACGAGAGGCTGCAGGAGGGAAGTAACTGACTTGAACCATAGAGGTTAGAAGAGATGAGTACAGTAAGACCTAGAGCTTGCCCTTGAATGACCTCAGCACTGTTAGTATTTGTTATAGTCAGCGCCAGGGTGCTGGGCTGAATCTCCAAATCAGACACAGTTTATGGAGTATTGTTTCAGGCTTACAGATCCAGGGGAAGTTCCACAATGGTGGAAGAAGCCCCTTCCCCTCCCCCCACTGCTTTACCAAATCCACGCAGAGAGAAAAGCTACTACCAATTACACCAAAAGCAAGCACACTCTGGGAAACCCGGCAGAGCTCAAGCACTCTGCATACCTTTAAGCTGGAATTCAGGTCCACACACACCCCCAGCAACATTCCCTCCCGCACCAAAAGTCTGTCTGCTAGGGACAGAAGCTGCAAACTCAACTTTAATAACACGTGAGTCTATTAGGAGACATAGATTCAAACTATGACTGTGTTGGTATTCAATATGTAGACATTTTAAAAAGTAACAGAAATAACATGGCTCCGGGAGATTTGCGGAAGAGCGGGTAGAAAGATGGTTAGAGCCATGTTGGGTCATCATGCACAGAGACATGGCCTCTTCCCCATAACTGATGGCTACCCCCACAATGCACGACCCACATTCCCCAATGAGGACGGTCCCTGTGGAGGGGGAGGGCAGTGAGGAGGCTAATGATGGCACACCATATGGCTGTACACACACTGTGTACATAACTAATTAAAAATTAACAAAAATAAATATGAAATAATGAGGTATTTCACCGAGGAAAAACACACAACGAATAAACTGTCAGAACCACGGACAGCTTCAAACACATTATCAGCGATGAGCATACAGACTGTCATTCACCTGTAGCTCTAGGAGGGTTTCTCTAAATTCAGTATTCCAAGAAAGGCACTTTATAACCACATTTCTATTGGTTAAAAAATGCAGTTTAAAATACCATTGCTCAATAATGGGCTAAAGAGACCATTATTTTATTTATGAACTATAATTGTATTTCAATTGGGAATTAAATAGTTTATCTTTTCAAAACATGGGAGCAGAGCCTCTTTAAAGTGGAACAGATGGAAAAGATGATGTAAGAAAAAACTTTAAGACAAAACAGTCAACATGGATTTCTCTGCTCTCCTGTTACAGGTGCATATATCCTCCGCATTCCCTCTTTCTCCCTTCTCTGTCTGGTGTACAGCCCCCTTTTCCTTTCTCTTCTTCCTCTCACCTCTCTTGTCTCTCTTTAGTAGTCTCCTTCTCCCCTGTTACAATAAAGTACAATGTCCAGGAATAAGTCAACAATATTATGGTTAGAAAAAAAAACAAAAAAGAAAAAATTTCATACTGGAGACTAAAATTTGGGATGTAAAGTTATGTAGGATCAAATAAATAGTATGGACAAACTATACTTTCCGGTTTCAGGAGAAAAGAACCACAATTAAAATAACTTATTTAAATTAGTCATTTGAAGATAATACACATATGAATTCATAACTTAAAATATGTAAGATTCTTAAATGAGAAATTGTTTCAAGCTTGTCAAGAAAATTTGTTTCTTTAAAATAATGAATATAGATTAATGAAAACATAAGATTAAAACATCTTGCGATGCTAAGAAGTGTGACTATGTACTAGGTTAAGGGAATTTCCATTCCTTCTATTAAAAACCGGGTTCTTAACAAAATTGCTTACATAATTCTCCTAATAGCAACCACCGAGGCTGGACTCTGGAAATATCACTGTTTGACTGGAATTTGAGTGTGAGGACACTTAGGTGACCAACAATAAGCGGAATGTGTACTGCATCAATGAAATTTCAAAGGACAAAATACGGCAATCTTTCCAAGGGTGAAAGAAGGGTCTTGGAAGACCACAAGGGGATAAGAGATCTAGCAAGCACTGTCACCAGTGCCTAAGTCTAGATGCTTGGAGTAAGACCATGCCCATTAGTGTGACAGCTACTTTCACCAAGATTTTGCATGTTGCTGGGAGGAACCTCCAAGCCAGACACAGTTAATAGGAGGAAAAGAATTTATTTCAGTTTTCCAGATCCAAGAGAAGTTCCATAATGGTAGGAGAAGCTGGCTCCTTTACTAAATCCACACACAGAGAAAACCCACCAGCAGTACTACGCCAAGCACATTCCAGGGATCACCAGAAAGAGCTCAAGCACTCTTTATACCTTTAGGGTGGAATTCAGGTCTGCCCCCATTGACGACCCCAGCCCCATAGCAAGGAGTCTGCCTGTCAGGGGCAGAAGCTGCAAACTCAATTCTCATAACACTTGAGTCTATTAGGGAACAGATTCAAACAACCACAACTGTCAAAATGAGAGTTTGATTGGAGACTTCCTGTTAACTATCAAGAGTATGATATAAGTTAACTGTGTAAGTCAATGCGAATTCTATAGCTACTTAGAATTTTGCACTTCCCTAGGTTTTCTAGTTCCTTCCTAGACGTTCTATTGTATGTGCCCTGTGTAGCACTTGCAGTGTGTTCTCATCTTACTGTGTCATGATGATGGGTAACCTGAGACGCAGAGATAAGGTCTTGTCCTGGGCCTCCATGGCTAAAGTAGTAATGGTCAATAGCTAGGTCTAACACCAGCAAGGCACCTCAACCAGACTTGTATCTTTTGCACTGTGGATACTGATGGTTCTCATAACATTTCCATGCTGAAAGCTTACATACCATAAACTCACTCTATTTACTTCACATATTATTACAAGGATTATAAGAGTGAGGGATCCAGAGGACACCTATATTTCCTGAACATGAAATTTTGGCACCACCCATTACTTTTATATGAACTTTTAGGGAAAAGAGGAGGTTGAATAACTTAGTAGCAAACACGTATTCTGGTAACATCTTTTAAAATTTCATTTTATTTATTTATTTGAAAGAGAAAGAGAGGCAGATACAGAAAGAATGGGCATACCAGGGTCTCTAGCCACTGCAAATGTACTCCAGATGCACTCACCATCTTGTGTATCTGGCTTACTTAGAGTCCTTGGGAGTCAAACCCGGATCCTTTGGCATTTCAGGCAAATGTCTTAACTGGTAAGGCATCTCTCCAGCCTCTAGTAACTTCTTTATTAAGCCATTCAGCAAGAACAAACAGATTATAGCCATCTTCTAGCACCTGCCATTTCCTCTGCCCCACCTGCTAAAAGTCTCGGTCTGTTGGAATGTTTTCCCTGGCGGTGTGAATGATGCCTTTATTCACACAGAATCCATACTCTCATTGACTCTCTCTTTATTGTGTTGCTGCAATGTCCTTTTCACTGATCCTTTGGGATACAAGACATCTAAAAATAGCCAGGTGCATCCCTTGAATTTCACGCTGTCTTTCTTTATGGTATGTTCTTGATGATGAATGAATACCAGCAGAATTTATCCCTTGACCATGTGAGTCAACCATCCCAGTAAGGTCACATATTTTCTTCTCTTTGAGGAGGCATTCCATCATAAGGCCACCAAGGTACTACTGAAGGAGGCTCAAATTCTGGTTGAATCCTGCCTAATTTTTATTGCAGTTCCTTGTCAAAATCATCATCCCCTGAACATTGCTCCATGAAACCCCATTTGTGTGTATGGGAATCCAAGCCCATGACAATGACAGAGGTAGCTGCTGCTTCTTCCACTTCTTAGCCTTCCGTGAGGCGACCATGAGTTTAAGGTAACTTATCTCCATGGCCACCTTTCTGCCGTTCATAATCCGTAGGCCTTTCTCCACTACAACTGGTGTAATGCTGAAGGGTTACTGTGGGAAGCAGTTTCCACACTAACACTGAGGAATCTGCTCGTACACTTGTAGTGTGTAGCACCCAGCTACATGCCGTGGTGTCCCAGAGTCAATTCCCTCTAAAACCTTAAAGGTTAGATTCCTGACACCTGCCCATGGAACTGGCTTCAGAATGAGTTTCATATTAAATTCTTTTTATCTTTGATTTCCCTAGAAACCCAGAAGGCATATTTGTAAATCTAAGTGGGGTACCTATTGCCAGGTTTTTACCGCACATCATAAAGTGGCATTGGTGGGATAGCTATGGTCAGGTTTCCAGTGCACACCAGAAAGTGGCATTGCAGTGAGTACCATAGCCTAGAATCTTCCAAAGGTTGAGTTTCTCTAGCATCCAAAAAGAAACATTTTCCCAGTGAACTCAACTAGGTAAACACTGGACTTTTGTAATCTAAGCTAATGTCATTGCTGAATGTCTGATGTTCTGAAAGAAGACGACATAAATAAGCCTCTAATGTGACACAGTTCCTAAGGGAATCATATAGCCACCTGGTGGCAGGTTGATTACATGTCTTTTTCCATAATGGAGAGGTCCAAACTTTCCACCCACGAAAATAGAAGCATTCTCGATCTAGGTTTTCCTTTCCTGACTGTAATGCTTCTGTTCCAATATTATCCATCACAGTGGCATTCCAAACAACACTGTGTATGAAAAAGGAGTTCATTTCATAGCAGAAAAGTACCATGGACTCATAGCCATAAACCCCGCCAGTAACCCTGATGTTATGTGTCTCTGACAATTAGCATATCCAGTTATGGACCACAATGACCAAACATTCTGTAAAGAGGGTGAGAAATTCCATACTGGAGGGAAGGATGGATCTTATTTGGAGGAGTGTTTGCAGTGCTGTATAAAGGTTAGAATGTGTACAGAAGGGTGGCTAAGGGCACAGCAATGCAGGCTATCAACTTATTGTCTCTGGTCTCTAAACAGCTTTTATTGCATTTCTGTAATCACAGCTATTCCATCCATATTTCTGGTTTGTCATGCAATAGAAGGACACTGTAAGAAGAGGCAGTTTCAGTTCCTGGCTCCAGAATTGCCCGCTTCATAGGTTCTTGCAGCCCACATGCTGCTGTACTGCCGCACAGGAGGCTTGCATCAACATCCCAGAGGCTATCTTTTCAGTACATCACCCCACCAGCATCTTTCTTAGGAAATCTAATGGTTGTGGCTTTCTGGAACCAAAGGTGGACGTTTCATAGCATGTTTCTTCAGGGAAGCACCTCGACCATGGGTGAGCTTCTCCCAACCTCTGGACAGTGGGTTCACAGTTATCACTGTGGTGTGCTTCATCCTGGAAGACAGTCCTTTACAGTGTCTCAGAAGGCAGACCCCAGGGAGTCCCTCCAGCATGGCAGCTCCGCGAGCTTCTCTGTCCTCCACTGGACTTTGGATGAATCATTTCCAGTGAGGTCTCTGTCATAACCTAAGTAGCTAGATGCCCAAGCCCTCAGTATCTAAATACCCACATACCTAAACACCTCTCAGGGGTGCTCTGAATAAACCTTAGTGGTAGTTTCTTCTCTATCTATCACTACTGTTCAGATCCTCTAGTTCTATTTGTCTCAGAGATAATCCCCTATTATAGTTAATAATTCTTTATGATATTTAGCTTTTTCTGAATGCTCTGTGGTTTCTCTCTCTTGTATTTGGATCCTCATCGATAAAATTAGCTATCAACCTAAGGTATTCTGTGGCATAGCATCTCAAGTTTGGGGAATGTTACCTCAAAACTGTACCCCAAATCCCAAAAGTCCATTCCATTTTTATATCAAGTCAGTGATTTTATTTTATGAGGCTCACAGTGGAAATAAATTAATTTTCTGGTTTGAGTTCATTACAAATTCTTCACAGTAAAATAATTTCCTTAGTTAGTGTCACTGCAAATGGGGTTACCATGGTGACGAATAGGTATTTTATAAGTCACTCAATGATGGTTCATTAGAAAATTTTTCTGCAGGGTAAATAAATCTTCATTCAGAATATGTATATTTCCACCAAACTATATTGCTGCCCGTTCCACCATGGAAGGGAAAATATACTAGACCTATCACCTACTGACAAGATGATTCCCTAGGTGAATGGTACAATATCAGTAGAGTGACCATGTGATTTATTATCTAAGAATGAGAATGGAGGGAGTAGCTAATGGAGTGGCAGAGGAATAAAGAGATATAAAGCAAGACTATTAGGAGAAATGTAAATCCTCTACACGTTAGAAGCTTAGTTGTAGCGTCTGCTGACAGCAGAGTTAGTGCTCACCCTGGAGTAGAGCATGCAAGTTGCAGAGACTAGGCCAACTTTTCACTGCTCATGCTGAAGATTCCCTGGACACAGGCCCACCAAGCAAGTGACAGAGTGGCTGAGACCGATGCTATCTTGAATCACAGGACACTGGCTGCATCCACACTGATGATGTTTTGTCTGTTGGTGTCGCCTTGGGGCTCACCTGGTGTCTTCACAGTACCTTCATTCCCTGTGCTCATTTAAAGATGTCTAGCACATAACTCTCCTCTGTATGCCATTCAAAGAAGTATGTGTACCATCTCGATTCTGGTTGTGACTTTCTTCAAAACCCCAAGCTATTTGTAATCACTATTGGCTGTTTATTTTCCCATTGCAAACTGAACACTCAAAAACCCTATGCAGCATAGGCTGAGATATGTGGATAACCATGAGTTCAAGGCCAGCCAAGTCTACATCATGAGTTCAAGGCAATCTAGGAGACAGTGAGTGACACCCCATGTCAAAACACCCCTGCTGATTATATATGTGTGTGTGTGTGTGTGTGTGTGTGTGTGTGTGTGTGTGTGTGTTGCTTTACCCTAAACCATAGTCTATTGCTGGTTAATTACAGTGTCAGAATTAAGTGTCCCCACAACAGTGAGCTGTTGTTCAGGGAGACAAATGAGGCTCCTCAAACAGCATAGGCCATTGCCAAAACACCAGAAGTAAGACCCTACTGTTACAGACACCACTGGCCAGGGTTGCAAGACATTGAGATATCAAGCTGCCACTGAGATGAAAGCCAGCTCCCTGCTTGCTCGCTCCCAGAGTGCTGGAAGTGCTATGTAAGCTGCTGGGGGATAAAAAAACCATCAACTGTGTGAATGAGATGTGGATCCTCAAGCCAGCCAGGCAAGATGCACTGCCAGTGCAATAGAGGCACATAAAATATGGGGGTAATCAACTGTGCTGACTGGATATGAGACCGACTCAGTGGGGAGGAACTGATGCCTGGTACTGAGAACCAACTCGGAAGTCTATGGCTTGAAAAGTCAAAGTCCTTAGAGGGAAGATCCCACTCTTCTTTGGCTAATGGAGAGGTTATGTCCACCAAAAATGTTTTTTTCAATGCGTATGTTTATCCACTTTGATCCATGCACCTCTCGCTGTTTGTTAGAGAACCTACTTTTTTACAGTGAAACCCAAGATTCATCAAAATGATGAGAAAGCCAAGTGCCTAGCAGTAGAAGAGTCATCTTCACCACACCTGCAAGGTTCCAGAAAACATTACAGAGGAAGTGGTGGGTTAAGTATGATTGCTACTCTCTCTGCTAGCTGGAGACCATTTGCAATGGAGATGGGGGTAGGAACTGAGGAGACTCAAAGCTCATCAAAGCAGAAAATCAGGGGCTGTTGAAATATCTACAATATTTTTTAAACTTTTGCTGTAAAATCCAAAGAAACAAACAAAAACAGGTGGTAACTTTAAGAAGTAATTAGGCCACAAGGATTCTATTATCAAGAATGAATTTAGGCCATTATGGTGGGAATGGGTTACACTTATAACTAAAAAAAAAAAAAAAAAAAAAAAAAAAAAAAAAACCTTAAAACATAGCTTTGGTTGCATTTACACTGTCTCTCTTTCATCTTCTTGCCATGTTATGTAGTTCTCCACATCAGAATGCAATCACAAGGCCCTCACTGGACACAACCCTGCGTGGCGCTAGCTTGAAGTAACCACTCACTTATAGTGATATCAGCATGCTATAAGCCTCTGTTGCTGGGACCTGTCATCTTTCCCCATTAATGTTAGCTAGAATTAAAGGGCTGCAGTAAGGCTGGAGGTAAGGGTTGAGGGAGCAGAGAAAGCTTAGGAAAGGATAAGCTTGAATTGGGAACCACCTTCTTCTATGGGCTGCCAATGCCTCTGAGTTGGCTTTGGCCTGGTGTCATAGTCATTTCTCTCTCACCAAACAGTTGTTTTCATGATTTATTGGTTCAGGCCAAACTAGGCTGGGAGCAGCCTGGGATTGCAAAATCACTAGTCAATATATCCACCAGTACCCCGAATGCAAAAGCCACTGCAGTCGAACTCCAGACATGCACCCCTGGTGCACATGTGTGACCTTGCATGCTTGCATCACCGTGCAGCTGGCTTATGTGAGAGCTGGAGGGTTGATCATGAGGCCTTAGGCTTCAAAGTCAAGTACCTTAACTATGAAACCACATCTTCAGCCCTATTTTATAATTTTTATAAAAGGACTCAAAAGAAATCATAGCTGTACCTCAAACCCTGAAAGTCTGTTGAGATTCACTAAGGGGCACACTCAGTGACATCATATAATGACACTATCTTCCCTAGATGCTAGTGAAAATGTAGACATCCATATGACTTATTCATAACATTTTTAATTATAAGTATGCCTCCTCCCTCCCTCTCCTCTCTTTCATCCCCTCCTCTGACCCCCACATAGACCATTTACCTCCAGTATTTTTTTTTCTTCTATTTCTAAGCATATTTTCCAACTCAAATATACCACCAGTGCTACATTAACATCTAAACACTATAGGTGAGATCAAAATCATGCGATTATATAAAAATTTGCAGTAGCCGTACTTGAAGGTTGGGGCAATGCCAATGGAGAGTTTGCTATAGGATGCAGAGGCTGGCGCTGCTGCCATGGTGTCCTGCTTTGTTTGTCAGTGGGTGCTGCTCTATCAGCAGGAGTTTTCATTTACGAAGGACTCACTGTGGGGCAGGCTCATGTCAGTGCTTTAAATTAATTATCTTATGTAGTTCCCTCATCATATTGATCAGTCCAATTTTACACTAGAAAAACTTGATTCAAGATGAATTAAAACATCCAAGGTCACTCAGCTTATAAATTGAGATGGAGATTTTTATCCTCAGACTCCTAAGACAAGAGACCATGATTGAAATTTTTCATTTTTTCCAGCAAAGACATGTGAAGTCAGCTCAACATGGATTAAAGATTTCAACATAAGACTAGAATTCCACCCCCTCCCCGGCCCCAAATTCCTATAAGAAGCAAGTGAAAAGCTTCATGTTGGTTTCCATAATGTTTTTTTTTTTTTTTTTTAAGACACAGAAAACACAGAAGTAAAGTTAACAAATTGTATTAAATATCTCAGAAACTTTTCAAGAGTATATTTTGGGTGCTATTACACACACACGCGCGCACACACACACACACACACAAATGTGACTGCATGATTTGAATTTTATGTTACATTGCTCATCTATGCCAATGATTCATTTATTACCATACACACATATTGCTGTACATTTAAAAGTGGAACCTTTAATATACAAACATCCTTAATTTGTTCATGTCCCCATCACATTGTCCACTTCTGTCCCTTCTCCCCACATCCACTCTGCCGAGGCCTCTCCTCTTTCGGAGTGGTCTGTCCTCTGTTAGTTGTCTCATCCCTCTGGTCCTTCCGTACGTCAGAACGTACATTTGAAACTTATTTTAGAAACAAGAAAGATATCATACCCTGCCTTAGAGAAATAACTACAATCAGTATATCAGGTAGTGAAGTGTATGGAGAACACTTGTAAAATCTTAAATGTTTGACGAGAGGATTATCAGCAAGCCAAGCCCACCCCAGCTGCCAGTGGCAAAACATAGTCACCAAAGACAAAGTCGTCTTAGCAAGACTCCAGCCTATTACAGCCTTGCTGATTGACTGAACCACTGGTTAAATTCTCCCTAGAAGTCAGCATCCTGCCTGCAAGTAGACACTGGAGGACTTTGTCTAATGTTGTGCAGGACTGACAAAATGACAGGTTTTCTTCGGGTGACGCACATCTTTGTTCTCAGGATGGCCAGGCTTCCCTGGGATCTGCCTGCTGCCTGTTACATGCTGGATCCACCCACCCTGCGCTGCACCTCGATGGATCTCAAATCCAGCTTTGGTTCTCTCAAGAAGCACACATAAGTGCTTCCCTGGAGAAGTCCAGATTTGAATTTGGAAAGGCATTAGTAACAAATAACACCATATGGGATTGTTTGTTATGCAATAAACTTATGTGAATGGTATAAGCCATGGGACCTCTTGCAACCACTTGAGGTATAAACACAGATTCCTTCTATAAGTATTGCAGACCCCAATCCTAGAAAAACCACATATCCTATTCTTGTCTAAAAGATAATGAGCATTTCCAGAATAAAGGCATGTTTCCTGCTTGCACACAGGCAATTTCCAGGACCTGGAGTAGCCTAGAACTCTTGATTTGCAAGGAAGTTGCATCATGCAGAGCTCTCATGTGTGTTCATGACCTGGGCACTGTCCTGTGCACTGTGGTCCCCACCCTTGCTTTGTGGACACTGTTATTGGATGTCTTGTGTCCACCAGAATATGTCAGTATGGGTGTGGGAGTAGGACAGACCCCTGTTTCTGGCTCCTCCCAGCTCCCTGGTCTGAGTTCCCTGTACCAGTCAGTGCGTGGGCAGGTGGGCATGTGGGTGAGACTCAGAATGGGAGCAGGCTGAGGAGATAAAGGACCCAGTGCACTTCAGCCCCACCCCAGCTGAAACCACAGAGGAACTGGGGAAATGAGCAAGAGTGCTGCTTTCTCGGTGAACCTGATATCAGCACAAGGGTGAAGGAGACAGACACTGAGGACACTCAACTCCTACCAAAGCAGAGATCCAGAGGCTCCTCAGAGCCCATCACTGAGGTAGAGTTAAAATGCACCCAACATGGCTCAGACAATTTTGCGGAAGAGAGGACAGAAAGATATTAGAGCCACAAGTTGGGATGTTATGCACAGTGACATTGCTTCTCCCTCATAACTGACTGCTGCCCCCACAATGCATGACCCACAATCCCCATGGGGTTGACCTTCATCCCCAATGAGGAAGGCCTCTTCATAAAAGGGGTAGGAAGGAGGGAAAGGATGGCACCAACAGGTATTGATTACATAATAAGTATGTCCATATCTAACAAAAAAGTCAATATGGATATGATGCCACTATGAATGTGATCTTGAGAATGGAATCTTCACAGATGTGACCAAGTAAGGATGAACTGGAGTGAGCCCTAATCCAGTAGCCTGAGTAAGTTTGAAGGAAGACGGGAAAAGACAGACACATAGAGAAGACATCATGTGACAGGAGGCAGACCCCATTACACTTCTTCAGAAGTGATTCGGGGCTCATTCTGGTAACAGCTAACCTTCACAGTTGGCTATGTACTTAAACCACTGCATGTTCACTGTCCAATATTTGACCATTGATGGCAGATCTGGGCTTGAAAAGAACTAAAAATTAACAAAGTAGTATACTGTAATTGTAATATATGTTTCTGTCAAAATGTTATGAACAGCAGGCTGACATAAGTACACATGAAAATAAATAATTGCACTCCAATGCGAAATGAACTCAACCAGAAAGAATACAAGTGTACAAGGGCAGAGCTTTCAGAACAAAGGGGAGAAGGAGAGAGTACCTGAATGCAAAGGGCTGTATTTGAACTGCTTCTTGAAGGAAGGTTATATTAAGCACAAGATAGCTGAGGCTCTAGGAGAAAGAAGGGGTGAATTGAGGTGTGTGGATGCTCAGGGAATGATAAATTAGTAGCTTTGGCATAATCACAGAATGGAAGAGGAGGGAAGGGGGGAAGGCAGGAAACCAAATTACAACAGACCTTCAAAGCACTGTAGGAAGTCAAACTTGTATTTGAAAGGTAAATCCAGTCCATGAGGGAGATATGGTTCAACCAGCCAAGCATTCAGAGGTCAAGAAGAAAAGTATCATTTCACGAGAAGTGTGTAAATGTGTGGGAACCAGTGTAAGCAATGGAGAAGCTTTGGAAGTTTCCATGTAAGAAAGAAACCAAGATAATGTGCTTATGGTGGAAAAAAGGGAAGAAAAATAAGCAGTATTTGGGAAAAGAATCAGCAGGGTCAATGTCTAATAATTGTGGGCTATGAATTCCACAGTGTCCATCTCTTCCATACCAGAGAGTAGACCTGAAGGGGCTGAATAATAAATGATGTTGACAAGGTAAGTTAATAAGAATATTTTAAAAAATATTTTATTTCTCTATTTATTTATCTGCCAGAGAAAGAGAGAGGGAGAGAGAGAGAATGGGTGTGCCAGGGCCTCCAGCTGCTGCACATGAACTCCAGACGTGTGTGCCCCCTTGTGCATCTGGCTAACGTGGGTCCTGGGGAACCATACCTGGGTCCTTTGGCTTTTCAGAAAATGCCTTAACTGCTAAGCCATCTCTCCAGCCCACAATAAGAATATTTTAATGAAAATTTTAGGATTGGAAGATCAATTAAGAGAAAGAATATAGACAGGTGTTTGCACTAAGCATCCTTGTTCTGTGTTCTGTGTGTGTATGTGTGCATGTGTATGTGTGCACATAGTTTGTGATGAGAGAGGGGGAGGTAAAGGGAGACAGAGAGACAGAGATATTCAGGTTTAGACAGTAGAAAATGCAGTTAGAGTTTCAGAGCCATACTAGACACTTGGGACATATCCTATAGAACAGAGCCAAATACTGTTTTAGTTTTAGTTACTCAACAGGAAACCTCTCACCTATGCAGGAAGATATCTATGAGTCCTGTCACCTTTCTCCTTCCAAGGACAATGGATGGTTAGGTAGGTTAGTAATGTCAGGAAAAATGGTCCTAGGCGTCATCAAATAAAACTGTACCCCTGACCCCAGGTAAGTGTCCAGTGTTTGTCTTGCACACACACGGAAGTGGGTGAGATCAAGCCTCAGCAGAATGTTCACATCCCCGCCTTGCCATCTGAGAAGATCTTGCTATTGTTCTCTTGTTGAACTATCATTGATATGCCAGCCAGATAAGCCATTGAGGATATTGATAACCATATAATTATATTGTCAGCGACACAAGCCATAAAAGCAAAGTCATCAAAGCGGGATTTTGTATCTATTGCTGTCTGAGAGGGAAGCTGGCCGCTGGCTCTGGCAAGGCCACGGTGAGATTAATGAACCCCGGCTCTGCCCCACAGCCTTTCTGATCTGCAAACAGCACTTAGAAGTGCTGAGAGCTTACTTCACTGCACAATGACTCATATTTACCAAACAAATGAGACCAGATCGGGGACCAATTTATTCGTTTTCATAGGGAGACTGAGCTGCCAAAATAATAAGCTCATTCTCTCGTGCTGGGAAAATCCATTCAGGAAGCCAAATCGTGAAACATGACATGATGACAGTTGATCTGATGTGAGCTTGAGTCTCCGTGACACACTGGGAACTGGACATTGTATCGATGGCACCGTGATTTGCTCAAATAAAGAGTACATAAAATTAAATATCCGAAGACTTACAGAGTCTGCCTTTCCCAGAACTTGTGGGTGGCCAAACCAGAACTTGAACCTCCTTCTGTCTGTGCCCAAAGACTGTGGCTACTTCCTCAATAGTCCACTTATGAGCATTTAAAATATTTCTGCAATTAATTAAGATGCTGTATATTTAGAAGGATCTCTTCCATTCATGTAAGGTGGAGACAGAAATGTATCACATCTTAGAAAGCATCATCCTCAGGCTGTTCACTGTGTTCTGGCCTTTGACCTGTGCCCCCCTTCCCAGGGACTGTACCATTTTGTATTGCCATCAAAAATATATGTGAGGATCTTTTCACTCTGCATCCTCCTTGTCAGAATTTGGCACAGTCAGTACATATATTTTTTGCATTTAGAATTTCATTAAAGTGATATATTATATTGTATAAAAATACCATAGGGAAAATAAATTATTGGTGTGTGTCTTTTTTTTTTTAAGTGATATAATTCATTCATTCAGTAATAGCTGGTGGTTTTCCATTCTAATGGTATCTCATTGTTATATTCCTTGACATGATTACGTATAATTTTTATTAATTACATATATTTAACATCTTTTTCATATGCTTATTAGCCATTTGTATGTCAGCTTTGAAAAGGTTCAGATGTCTTGTAAAACTTTAACTGGGTGTTTATTTTTGAGTTTTTTTCTTTTTAAAATTATTATTATTAACAATGTATTTTGTATGGACATATCATGTGTTGGTACTTTCTTTTCCCTCATCCCTACCCCATTCCACTGGGGACCCTCCTCAGGGAGGTTGCAGGTATCCCCCATGGGATTGTGGATTATGCATTGTGGGAGCAACAGTCAGCTATTTTTGAGGGGGAGGGAATGCCTTTGGGCATAATGTCTCAACCTGTGGCTCTTACATTCTTTCTGCCCCTCTCCCACAAAATTTCCTGAGCCATAGTGAAAGATGTTTAAGTCTACTTCAGTGATGAGCTCTTAGGAGCCTCTGGATCTCTGCTTTGGTAGGTGTTGAGTATCCTCAGGGTCTGTCTCCTTCATCGAAGTGCTGATTTATCAGGTTCAGCATGAAAGCAAAACTCTTGCTCATCTCCCCAATTCCTCTGTGGTTTCAGCTGTGGCTTGACTGAAGGGCAAGGGGAAGTTTATCTCTTTGTGTCTCAGTACCTTCTGAAAAAGAAGAGATTCTCCAATGGGTACCATGTCACCATAGTTTAAATGGGATCAGCCTTATTAATTTAGGGAGAATTTGATGTATGTAACCTTTCTTTTAGCCAAACACTAGTGAGAGCTTGACACTAGAGAACAGTCTTTGTCTCCATAGGATTCTGATCTTGTTTGTACTTCCAGATATGAGTTCTTTTATACTGAGCAGATCTCTTAGCCAATCAGAAAGCTGTTGGTCACCCACCAAGGCTGTGTGTCACTATTGCACTGGCATGTGCATCCCATCAGGGTGCTTACTTCTGAGTGGGTTAGACCCCTGGTTGCTCAGAGCATTGTTGGCCACTTTCCCCCAGTAGCTCATGTAGTGCTTTCCAGCCCTAGATGGACTAACTGTCTGGGGACTGGCTCTCTTCCGGATTCCAGTGAGGTCTCTCCAGGCTCTGTGTCAGCAGCATATGGTATCTTCAGCAATAGGGTCTTAGCTTTTACTCAGTTGGGTAATTAAGTGCTTTGCCAGAAATTTGCCTTGTTTGGGGTACCTCGTATATCTCTGTGATGAACAGCTCACTGTGGGTACCACCTGATTTCTGGTACTGGGAGTTAAAGGCCAGAGACAAATAAAACATTTTTTTAAGCTTAGGCTTCCTCCCACTCTCTCCAGGGCCCTTCTTTTCAGGTGCTACCCCCCCCCCTCCGTTGAGAGTTATAACTTTTAGTCTATCTCCAAGAATAAGGGCTTCTATGGTACCAGTTCATATTGGATTTGGTTTTATGCTTGTTTTCTCCCACCATTCCCTTCTCTCAAACCCATCCAAGCCTATTGTCTGGGCCCTGTAGCTTGAGCTGGTCCAGATTAGAAACCACAGATAAGTGAGATCATGCAGTGTTTTTCTTTCTTTGATTGTGTGAGTTTGCTGAGTATGATCTCTATCAAGTCTGTCAATTTTTCTACAAATTTCATTGCATCATTTCTTCTTACTCCTGAGTAGAATCCCATTGTCTAAATGGACCATGGCTTCTTTATCCATTCATCCAGCGATGGGCACCTGGGTTGATTTCAGTTCTTAGCTGTATTAAATTGAGCAACTATAAACATTCTTGAGCAATTTCTGTACTGGATCATGGAGCATTTAGGATAAATGCTCAGTAAGGGAATAACTGGATCTGTTGGTAGCTCTATATTCATCCTTTTCAGGAATCTCCATATTGACTTTCATAGTGGTGGTACAAGTTTACCTTCCCACCAACAATGGATGAGGGTTCCTCTTTCCCCACATCCTTGCTAACATTTGTTGTTGTTAGATTTTTTAATGATTTCTATCCTTAGTGGAGTAAGGTGGAATCTCATAGTTGTCTTAATTTGATTTTTACTAATGGATAGGGATGTTGAACATTATCTTAGGTGTTTGTTATCCATTTATATTTCTTCCTCTGAGAACTCATTATTCACCTCTCTGCCCCATTTTTGGAGTGGGTTTTTTTTTTTATTGGTCAGTTTTTTTTGAATTCTTTGTAGATTCTAAATATTAGGCGTCTGCCAGTGGTATATCTGGCAAAATATTCTCCCATTCAGTGAGTAATCTATTTGCACTGCTTATGGCATATTTTTCTGTGCACAAGATTTTAGCTTCATGAGATCCAATTAGTTGAGTGATTGTTTAATTTTCTAGGCTACTGAGGGCTTGTTCAGGAAGTCTTTCCTCATTCCTATATCATATAGTGGTCCTCTTATTTTTTATCTTCCAGTAGGAGAAGAGTTTCCAGTCTTAGATTGAGATCTTTAATCCATTTGGAGTTGATTTTTGTGTATGGTGACATGAGTGGGTCTAGTTTCATTTTTCTACATATGGTTATTCAATTTGTCCCACACCATTGGTTGAAGATAGTGTCTTTTCTCTAGTCTATGTTATTGTCACATTTGTCAAAGATCAAGTAGCTGTAATTACTTGACATAAGGTCCAGGCCTTCAATTCTGTACCATTGGTCTACATTTCTGTTTTTATGCCAGTACCATGTTTTTATTTTTTGACTATGGCTTTGTAATATAGCTTTAGATTGGGTATGGAACACCTCCAGAGGTGTTTATTTTTGCTGAGGATATGTTTAGATATCTGAGGCCTGCTGCCTTTCCATATGAATTTTGAGATCATTTTTTTCTCTCTCTGTTAAGAATTATTCTGGAATTTTTATTGGTGTTGCATCAAATCTGTATATTGCTTTTGGTAGAATTTCTACTTTTACAATATTAATTCTACCTATCAAAGAGCAGGGGAGTTCTTTCCATCTTCTCAAGTCCTCTATGATTTCTTCCTGGAGTCCTTTTGTTTTCATTATATAGGTCTTTCACATCCTTGGTTAGTTTTATTCCAAGGTATTTATTTTTTTGTTGCTATTGAAAGTGGGACATCCTCACTGATTTCTTTCTTTGCATATTTGTCCTTTGCATATATTTGTGTGTTGATTTGTGTATACCAATACATTACTGAAGGAATTAATCACCTTTCAAAGTTTTGAGATGGAGACTATCAGGTCACTTATGTATAGGGTAATGTCATCTGCAAATAGGGATAAATTGACTTCTTCCTTTCCTATTTGTATCCCTTTCATGTCTTTCTCCTGTCTTATTGCTTGGGCTAGGAATTCTAGTACTATGTTGAAGAGCAGTGGTGAGAGTGGGCACCTGTCTTTTCCCAATCTCAGTGGGAACTCCTTGAGTTTTTCCCCATTAAGAATTATTTGGGCTTTAGGAGCTTTATATATAGCCTCAATTGTGTTGAGATATAAACACTCCATATCTATTCCCTCCTGCATTTTGATCATGAGATGGTATTATATTTTGTCAAAGGCCTTTACTGCATCAACTGAGATGATCATGTGGTTCTTGTGATTAAGTCTCTCTATTAAGTCTCTCTTTATGTGTTGTACTTTTGAGTTTTAAGAGTTCTTTGGATATTTTGGATCAAACTTTTAACCAAGCATGCATTTTGCAAATATTTTTATTCCAACCTGGGACTTGTCTATCATTTTCCTTGATGACTCTTCCTCTTTTCACGTGGAAGGTTTCCACACAGGAGATGTGTCTCTGCAGAATGTTCAGTAAAAGTCTGCTCCCGTCTGGAGGCTCATTACTCACACTCATCCCCTCAGCCATGGTGGCTGTCACCCTGCAGCCAACCTGACTCCCACTGCAGGACCCAGAGCAGGGTGATCCTTTCCTTAGAGATGGCCCCTTTATTCTTCTAGTACCATAGCAACCAGAAAAGAGAGGGCATGGGTGGAAACATGGCCAGAGCACGTAGTACACCTGTGCAAACATATGGTGATGAAAACAATTATTTTGTCCAATAAATATTTATTTTTTATTTTTGCTTGTTTTTCGAGGTAGGGTCTCATTCTAGCCCAGGCTGACCTGGAATTCACTATAGAGTCTCAGGGTGGCCTCAACGGCGATCCTCCTACCTCTGCCTCCTGAGTCCTGGGATTAGAGGTGTGCGCCACCACGCCCAGCTGTAATAAATACTTTTTATTGAAAAGTCAGTAATAGATTCCTTTTCCTAAGTCCCTCCAGTGTTCCATGTGCATCTCTTCTGCGCTCTCCTTACTGCTCCCTATACTAGTCCCTATACCACTCTCTTTCAACTTTCTCTCTCTGAAATCACAGTCACTTTATGGGCTTTTGTCCTTTAATTGGCTTTTCTTTTATGCAATTAAACATTCTTCATGTCAGTTTATTTTTTATTGTTCATTGTTTATCATCTCACTCTGCTACAAACTAACACTTAACATAAAAGGTTTCACCAAACTTTTTGAATACATGGAGTCAGGTAAAATGCTCCAGGTAAAGGCTGGAGAGGTGTCTTAGCACGTATGGCACTTGCCTGCAAAGATAAAGGAAGCAGGTTTGATTCCTTAGGACCCATGAAAGCCAGAGGTACAAGGTGGTATATGTGTCTGGATTTTACTTGCAGCAGCTGGAGGCACTGGTGCACCCATGCTCTCTTTCTCTCTATCTGCCTCCTTCTCTCTCTCTCAAATAACTAAATATATATTTAAAAATAAATAAATAAAATGTTTGTAATATTTAGTACTTGTTAGTATTTAAGAAAAGAACTAGGTATTCTGCCACTCTGGCTCTCTCTCTCTCTCTCTCTGTATTTCTATATTTCTCCATATATGTGTATGTGTGTTATGTGTATATGCTAGATGTATGTGTGCATGTTGCTCTGTAATCATGTATAATGTATATACTCTTCCATGTACTCTTGATCAGGCACTATATCGCAAAAACCTCTTGCAATTTGAAATAATTAAGATACGGTCTGACTGCAACAAAATTAAGTCATTCATCAGTACTGAAAGAAAATGAAATAAGAACATAGATAACATCAAGCAAAACCCCAACAACCACATGCCCAGAGCCAGTAGTTGCTGAGTAAGCCCCTTATAGAGAAAATCTAAGTGTGAGAGTTAAACATAAAAAATAGTTTTAGCAAAAACGAGTTGGCTTCATTAAAAACAAGTCGATTTGCAGAAAGCAGCGAAAACCGGGGGGAACCCAAATCCATCAACATGACAAGAGGTGGTACCTGACTCCCTGCCACAAGATGAGACACCTTGCACAGCTGCCACGGTCCAGGTGAAACCACCGAGGAACTGGCAGGTTAGCATGCATCGCTGCTCTCAAGGTGGAGCCTCACAACGTGCAGCAGGGTGATCGCTGGTAAAAAACCCTCCTGAGGAGGGCCCTCAGCAGAGTGGGCATGGGGAGGGGATGAATGGCACTAACACATGATTTGTCTCCATAGCATTGCTGTTAATTAATGAAAAAGTGAACTGCAAGCAATTCATTTAAATAAGTACATATAAATTGATCCAGTAAATTATTATTTTAATTAAATAACGATACTCCTATTCATTAAGTGTGGAACAAAAAACAAGTGGAGAAGCTATTGGCTTTAACTACCTGAAAGATTATTCTCAGTTATCAGCCTGAAATGTGTGACTCTTTCCCTGGGTGGTGTGAGACAATGTGTTTAAAGCTCCAAGGGCTGGAACCCAGCAGGCACTACGTAAACAATGGTTGCTTCTAAGTTTGTCTCTAGGCCCCTGTTGGCTGGACTGGAGCTTTACCCATGGCCTGTGTTGTGACCTGTGGGGTTCTTGGCCCTGGGGAGCATTTCCTTCTGAACAAGCAGTTGCGAGCCAATAGGCCTGAGGATGGAACTGTGGGGTGCAGAGTGAGGAGAGCACGGCGCTGCTGACCCAGATGGCGCAGAGGAAGGCAAGGTGGCTGTCACAGCAGGGCTGCACCTGCCAACTACGCTCATTTCGGCTGTGAATAATGTCCATGCCGCAAACGAGTTGCCTATCTGTGAGTGAATGTAACATTTGCTTTTATAAAAGAAATACAAGAATTTATGATTCATATTATCTATAAACACAGCATCTAAGGTTACTGCTCATCCAGGCAACACTTCTGTCCTCCTAATGACTTAATTTCAAGATAATGAACAAGTTAGATTTAGTGTGACTCTGTTCCCATTTATGTTTATAAAGAAGAACTAAATTGACATTAATCATGTCTGATTGTGAAACTTCAGATACTAATAGACTAACAGCCGAATCAGGAAATCATATAGACTCCATATTTATGCTACACATGATGAATTGAAAAACCAAGAGATTCAACAATTATCAAGTCAGTACTTCCACTTTGGGGAGCCAGTAATAGAGTCTATGGTTCTCAGGCCAGAGCATGTTCATCTCATTTCCACTGGTTCTGATTCCTCTTGCCAGCCAGAGGAGTACCACAGCTTGACCCCCAGGTACTTCTCTATGTAGAAGTACCCTAGGGTTATCCACATGCCCCTGAGTGTGTTGAGCACAGGAAGCCCATTATAGGAAAGGAAGTGAAGCGAAGGCTTAAAATGCTTTATTTTTATTTCTATTTATTTATTTGACGGAGAAAGAGAGAGAGAGAGAAATAATGGGTGCTCCAGGGCCTCCAGCCACTGCAAAAGAACTCCACAGGCATGTGCCCCCTTGTGCATCTGGCTAATGTGGGTCCAGGGGAATTAAACCTGGGTCCTTTGGCTTTGCAGGCAAACCCTTAGAATATCAGGTGAGAAAGAAAGTCCGTGTGAACCGAAATAAGCAGCCTCAATCAAACTCTGCTTGCAGTCTTGGGCAGATGGCTTAGTGGTTAAGCTATGCTCACAATCTTGCGTAGATTGCTCAGTGGTTAAAGTCCCTTACTCTGTCAACCTGATGAGCTGCATTCAGATTCTCAGCGCCCATGTAGAACATGCAGTGGACAAATGTTCTGTAGTATCAACACACCTGTGGAAACATCAGGCTGAGTGAGCACACTTGCAAACCAGCTGGTCTGACCCTCCCAGTAGCAAGCCACAAAAGAATGTTGTCTCAAACAACATGAAAGGAGCAGAGCAACATTGCAAGACCTCAATGAAGTAGTAACAATGGACTGTGAGGTTTGGCTTATGAGAGTGAGAAAGAGCTTTGCCTGGACTGGGCTTGAATCAGTTTGTGTGAGAGGCTTGCTGTTATTCCTGTGTCCTGAGACCTTGTCCAGAGTTGCTTTGTGTAGAAATGGACTGATGTGAGTGGAGGGACATGGCATCTATCAAAAATAAACAGATAGCTAAGTAAATAAAGTTAAAGAGAGTTAACTACTTTTCTAAATCCATACCACCGGCCAGACATGCTGGTGAGCAACTGTAATCCTAGAACTCAAGAGTGGGAGCTGAGAAAGCAGGATTGCAGTGTATTCAAACTCAGCCTGGGCCACACAGTGAAATCCTGCCTCAAATATTTATGGAAGAAATAAAGAAATACTGGTACTACCTAAGTCATAATTTACCATGTAAGCCAATCTTCTAGGTCAGATGAATAATGTTGTGGTACGGCACTTGCTTAGGAAATGTGGAGCTCTGGGCTCAGTACCTGGCACTACAAATATTTTAAATAACACAATGGTTAACATAAGGATAAATAAGAGTAAAGAGTAGACATTTACATACAAGAAGTCTGTATGAGCTGATATTACATTCCAGAGTCATGGACAGTGAATGGAATCAAAAGCTGGTAATGTGAGGACCTGTGGTGTTGTTGCTGGCTCCTCAGTGGGCCGTGTCTCCTCTGTGGAGTATAGCCCGAAT
Organism: Jaculus jaculus; assembly: GCF_020740685.1. Lineage (NCBI taxonomy): Eukaryota > Metazoa > Chordata > Mammalia > Rodentia > Dipodidae > Jaculus > Jaculus jaculus. The sequence continues at coordinate 199,590,169 of NC_059103.1, read as the reverse complement.
TCCCAAGACCCTCCATCTCCACATGAATACCTTTGTGAGTCGTTGCACACAAGACCCAAGATGCCCATCCACAAAGGAACAAGCGTGATCTGTGCGTGCATTCCCATATACCATGGCCTCTTCCTGCGTCCTGTCCCCCACAGGAGCTGAACCTATCACAGTGACCTCTGCACATGTGGCAGGCTCCTTCTGGTCCCGTCTATGGAAGACCTACAGGGACTAAATGAATTTCCAATAGAAAAATAGAGGTACGAGATATTTTGTGGGGTCCTGACTATGAGGCCATCCCAATGTTTTCTTTATTTGGCAAATTTCATATCCTTAAAAGGCACATTTAGGTATAATAAGAACTTGTGAAATAAAAATGCTATGCTGCACATATAAACACATATACCTCCACACATAAGCACATTCCCACAGTCATATTTAACCATGTGGATTATTATAGGATATAATATTTATTTGAGGTAAGATTTCTTTCCACTCTCGATTTTTGGTTCTCTCAATTCACTTTGTTCTGCCATCTTTAGGAGGCTAATGAATCACCAAAGAGTTACCAATAAGAAACCCCACAGTTCCTTTTCTTATGCCTGCATAGCATCTTTAATCCCCAACACTATAATAAACAAAATAAAAAACACTTCTACAGCATGATATCCACATTGTATGGACTCTTCTCATTCCTGATCTCTGTTCTCCCACAGGACCCTTCTGTCCTTTGTGGTCCTTGCTTGGTTCCTGATGGTGTCCTGTTTGCCATACTTCTGGTTCTTTGCTTGCCTCTCCCCCTGCTCATCCTGCCTGCAGAAGATTCCAGACATTTCTTCTCAATATCCTGCTCATCAACCCACAGGAGAGCCTTCCTCCTGGAAAGTGGCTCTACAACAGCGTACAAGCGAGTATTGCGCAACTACCAACAAAGAGCCGGCAGTCCCAAAGATGCTGCGGCAGGAGGGACCCTTTCCTTCAGCATTCACAGCACACGGCCCGGGAGCTCTTTCCGGCCATTTGGCATCTTGGGTCTTGGTTGGTCTTCATAGCCTTTATTTTTCTAGGCAGCATGAGTGTAGGAGAGTCACAGAGATTCCAGGCAGCAGTCAGCAAGAAGCAAGACTCAAGGGAAAGGAGCCTGTGTGGAATTACCCCTGGTGCTCTGAGGAATGGGCTGAGTCCCTACCAGTCATGGGGGTGCCTGTCTGTGTCTGCCAGCCTCCACTGGTGGGCAGCAAAGGGAACATGCTGCAGGTTGCTCTTCCAGTGACTACATAGCCTGAATCATCAGGGCTGCAGAGCTTCACTCATCAGCTGCACCATGCATGTTTCTTGTCCATTGCTCCACTATTCACAATAGCTAAGATACAAACATCTCCTAGAGGTCCAACACAAACAATGAACAGTGACCTCTGGTTTATATACACAATGGAAGATATCCAGCAATTAAAAACAAAGAAATGCTATCCTTCCATTTGCAACTAAATGAATAAACTGGGGGCAACGGCATAAGTGAATTATGTCAGATGTAGAAGGACAAATTTCAACTGCTTTCTCTCATATGCAAATTATTTTTTATAACATGTAGATCACAACTTATGGGTGACGACTACAGGCTGGGATGGGGTGAGACCGGAAAGTCAGAGAGCAAGTATAAAACTCAGTGAGACACAGGAACAAGTCGTAGTGTTCCACAGGGATATAACTCACCAGCACCCATTACATATTTGATGGGTAACAAGAAAAATGGATTTCAAAGCTCTAAACAGCAATCAACAATGAGGTGAAGCAACATTAGCTGCTCTGACTTCATGTTTACACAGCCTACATTTATTCACATGTTACATGTACCCACAGATATGAGTCATTATTTTATCTTAATCCAAATTATCCAATTAAAACTGCTTAAAGAGGGGCTGGACAGATGACTCAGCTGTTTAGGGAATTTGTTCTATAAATCTGCTGACTCAAGTTTGATCCTCATGTAGATGCAAAGTGGCTCACACATTTGTAATCCTAATGCTTCAGTGACAATAAGAGGTGGGGCCAGGAGAATCCCAAAGATATCTTGGCCAGCTAGAATGACCTCATAATAATAAAAACAAGAGAGATTCTTCTTTAAACAAGGTGGAAGGAGAAAACCAACTCCCCAAGGTTTTCCTAAATCCCCCCACCCCAAACAGAGAGATTAAACATTATTTAAAGAGACGGAAGTGGTAACAGCACCGATCAGATCATTACACAATGGATACATGCAAAATATTATCAGATGTATGACATAAACTTGTATAATTACACAATAGTTAAAAATATATATTCATAACTTAAAAACCCTGCTTGGTGCTTAGAGAGCTACTAAAAGAACATGACTATGAGATGTGATGTCCAGGTGATGTGATTATGAAGTTCAAAGCTAGCAAACCAGCAGTGGTCAGTTAGGTGGGATTGCTTGCTCCTCTCTGCATCACAGCCACACGGAGTCTGACCCCTGTGACAGGTGTGAAGGGCTGGGTGCTCACCAGGAGCCTGTCCTCAGGGACCAGCTGAAGGAATGAGCCGCAGGGTAACAGAACATATGCCTGAGTGGGACTCAGTGATCACAGTGGCTTCCTATTAATTGGGCTTATACCCAGACACATCACTCATGGATAGTGTGGTGGTTTGATTCAGGTGTCCCCAATAAACTTAGGTGTTAAGAATGCTAGTTTCCCAGCTGATGGAGATTTGGGAATTAATGCCTACTGGAGGTGGTGTATTGTTGGGGTCAGGCTTATGGGTGTTATAGCCAGTTTCACCATGCCAGTGTTTGGCACACTCTCCTGTGGCTATTGTCCATCTTATGTTGGCCAGGGGATGATGTCCACCCTCTGCTCATGCCATCATTTTCCTTGACATCATGGAGCTTCCCCTTGAGTCTGTAAGCCAAAATAAACCTCTTTTTCCCACAAGCTTCTCTTGGTTGGGTGATTTCTACTAGCAATGTGAACCAGACTGCAACAGTAAAATGGTACTGAGGAGTGGGATTGCTGCTGGATACCTGACTGTGTGGCTTTGGCCTTTTGGAGCTAATTTTCAAGAAGAATGTGGAAGGATTTGAAACCTTGGCCTAAGAGATGCCTTGCAGTGCTGTAAATACAGCTTGATGGACTATTCTGGTCAAAGTTGAAAGACCTGAAATGCAGTAAGAACTATGGACTGTGAAGTTTGGCTTATGTAGGTTAGAAAGAGCTTTGCCTGGACTGGGCTAGCAGTTTGTGTGAAAAGCTTCTTCTTATGCCTGTGTCCTGAGAAGTTGTTCAGGGTTGCTTTGTGTAGAAATGAACTGGTGTGTGCAGAGGGATATGGCACAGAAAGAAAAATCTTTGGGTGAACTGCTGCCCATTCAGCTACAATTGAGAAATTACAACCTTTGAGATTGGGCCAGTTGACCTGCATTGGGGCAACAGGAAGAATGTAGACACTTCTGAAGGGGCCTGAGTGTTCAAGGAGTGTCCTGTTCTTCAAAGTCTGCTTTATTCCTCCCCTCCCCCCCCAGATTAAAAAATTGGCACCCTACCTTGTATTGTGGAGTATAAGAAATGCAGGAAAGAGAGTCATTGAGTTTGCACCACTGTCTTGTGTTTTGAAAATGGCCATGGGAAGTGTGAAGCAGTTTGCTGGTTGCCTGCATGAAGACCCCATGGGGCCATGAGGATGAACCGTGGCTTGCCGTGGAGACCCAGTGGAGATGCCGGGACCATGAGATGGCTGCAGAGGAGTTTTCCAGGACTTGAGTAGCCTAGCTGGAGGGGTGGAATTGGAATATCAGAGACTTATTACTGGTTAGAATCATAGGTTTTGGAGATTTGTCACTGGCTAGAGTTGTTGGACTTTGAGCTACAGAGTTTGGTATTTGCCCTACTTACATCATGTATTTCTTTACTATGCCCAATGCCATCTTTTGCAGTGTGTTTTTCTGTGCCATTATGGGGTTTTTGAGGATTTTTTTTTTTTTTTTTTGGTATTAGGGCTCAGTTAAAAGATCTTAAATTGTGGGATGTATGAAAATCATTGGAATTGATAAAAATTATGGGGACTTTTAAAATCATGCTGAATTCATTATATTTCATATCATGTATGGATATCAGTTTATGGGGGCCAGGGATGGAAAGTGGTGGTTTGATTCAGGTGTCCCCAATAAACTTAGGTGTTAAGGATGCTAGGTTCCCAGCTGATGGAGATTTGGGAATTAACACCTCCTGGAGGGAGTGTATTGTTGGGGGCGGGCTTATGGGTGTTATAGCCAGTTTCCCCATGCCAGTGAGTGGCACACTCTCCTGTTGCTATTGTCCACCTTACATTTGTCAGGGGGTGATGTCCACCCTCTGCTCATGCCATCATTTTCTCTGCCAACATGGAGCTTCCCCTTGAGCCTGTACGCCAAAATAGACCTCTTTTTTTCCCACAAGATGGTCTTGGTTGGGTGATTTCTACCAGCAATGTGAACCTGAGTGCCACAGATAGCAATGACATCATATGGCTATGCCAAATTATTTATGATATATGTTGTCACCTTGCCAATATTATGGGATGGCTAACATCTATTAAAACAGAAAAGCAAAGTAATTTTGGCACTTTAGAAGAAAATTAAGTACCAGACATGGAGGTACATAATTATAGGACTGATGAGGTAGAAGCAAGGAATTCCTGGGACTCACTGGCTGGCTAATGTAGCCAAACTGGTGAGTTACAGGTTCAACAAGAGATCACGTCCCAAAGAATAAAGTGGAGAGTGACTTAGGAAGACCCTGACTTGTGCCTCTGGCCTTCACACACATGTGCACCATATACCTACAAATATACACATACAGGCATACCACACACACAAAAGAAAATTAAAATTAAACCTCTTTTTAAATGATTGTGTAAAAATGGCACTAAGCCTGGGTGTGGTGGCTCACACCTTTCATCCCAGCACACTAGAGGCCGAGGTGGAAAGATGGATGTGAATTAAAGGCCCAGACTGGGTTATAGAGGGCCACCGACACTTTGGCATAGCTCAGGAGAACTTGTGACAATGTTGGATGAGTGTGGGGCACATCAAGCCCCATTCTTAGTGAATTAGTGAGACCGTCAGAGGCCATCTTCATAAAAAGTAGTTGAAATGATGTTCTCTGTCTCTTTAACCCTTGTCTCCGAGGACCTCAATGAAATAGCCGCTCACTGTCCCTGCTGTGGGGGCCACAGAACTGGCCCTTGAAGCTGGCTCATTGGAGCATGCTCCTGAGCCCTCACCCTGCCCCCAGCCATCCCTACACAAGCCCATCAAGGCAGATGAGGCCGACGCCTTCAGTGTAGGTGTCTGGTGCACAGCCTGGGAACAGAATTGAGGGATGCAGCCGAGCTGGGCTTTGTGCAAAAGGGGAAGGTCACTGAGGGGAGAGTGTTTCTCTACTTGTGTTCAGTGGAGATACAAGTGGGGCTAAGCTGTCTCTGGGCTACGGGGGCAATAGTAGGTTTTATATCTAGACCGTTCAGGGATGTCTAGTCCATGCTCTGTTCTGCATGATGGAACGGCACCAGGGCTCACATGATCTTTCCTATCACTCTGACTTTAGGCATTGAGGATTGTGTGGGGATAAAGAATCCAATCAAAAGCAGATGATAGGAGGAAAGATTCTTGGCTTACGGTCTTAAGGGAAGCTTCATGACAGGTGAGGGCATGGCATGAGCAGAGGCTGGACATCACTTCGGCCACAACAGGTGAGACAAATTCTGGCAAAAGAGAGATGGCTATAACACCCTTTAGCTCACTCCCAACAAACCACCTCCAGCAAGTCTTCACTTCCCAAATTGCCACAAGCTGGGGACCAAGCATTCAAAATGCATGGGTTTACAAGGGGCATCTGATTCAAGCCACCACATTTTGCCAAAACCAACCCTGAACCTTAGTGCTGTGGTCCTGTTTCCTAGTTCTAAGCAAATATCTAATATCAGATTTGATTAGTCCTGCTGGCAGCTGACATCTTGTTTTCCAGGAGAAAATTTTCATGAACACTAAAAGGTTTGAATAGTCCTTGTTACTCCCAAGACCCTGCAGGATATCTCCACAGTAGGGGACCATGATCTTAATACCTCTATGGCAGTATGAAGAAACTGCTCATTTTTTTCTTTGCCCTCTGAGTTAGTGTGGAGTAGTGCTGCTTAAAATGGGTGAATGGGGGCTCTCTTATTGGGAGGTTCTCAAAGCAGCAAAGGAACTCTAAAAGCATTCAACCCTGTCGACTCATTCTAGGGCCTAGGAGGCCTGCCACCTATAAACAGAACAGGCTTGGGTTGTAGCTTTCCTCATCATCTCATTCAAGCTCTTACCCCCCCCCCTTATACCTTAATTGTTTTCTGCTGAGATTCGGGCTCTCCAATGTTAACCAGCAGTGTGTATGTGCTAGGATGCTAGGCAAGTGACTAGTTCTCATGGGGACATCCTGTGTGGTATGTGTGAAACAGGATGAAACATCATTTTAAGAACAGCGCCCAGCTCATGTGCATGGCCCCAGAAGCAGGGCTGTTGTCAGGAGTCTGCCTGTGCAGGGAAGTTCAGGTGGCCCCTAGCATATACTCCAGGAGAAAACTTCCCCATGGAGAGCTTCTCAGCTGTTATTTCCTACAGGGGTACCCTGTCAGGACAAGGCAATTCACTTCCTTTCCCCTGTGCTGGGTTGCCCTCCTTGGCTCCCTCTGGTTTGGGTCTGCATACCCACACAGGCTGAAAGACTCACCATCCAGTCGGGAAGACTGGCACCTTCAAGTGCTTCCTAGCCAGACTGGGGAACACAGATCAAGGGAGGGTGACTCTAGAATTAGGGAAAATAAACCTGCATGCTTCGACTGCTCTAGTTGTTAGAGTTCATCAGAGGCTTCCTGCCTCTGAGCATTTGCACTCACTCACTATGGTCATTGTTCTGTGACTAAGTGGGAAAACCTAGGGAGTCCTTTGCTGGATTTGTGGAGAGTTAATCGGGAGGTGTCCTTTGGTTGAAAGATCATCATGAGGGAGAAGTGTGAGGAAAGGAGGTATTCTAGTTCATGCTGGGCAAAGTGCTCCTAGAGGCAAGGTAGCATGCCCCTCTTTCAGCATCTCCAGGTCCTTCAAACCCCTGACCTGGCTCCTTCATTCTTTCCTGTTCATCTCAAGTGTTGGCTTGTAAAGCAGGAGACTCTCTGGCACTGCAACCAGAATAAAGGTGCTGTCTTTCTCTGGTGCTCATGGAGTAATCTGGTCTCAATTATTTGTGCATGGAGGCCTCATCGCCCTGCAGCAAGGTCAAGGGCGTGGGGCTTCACCTGAGGCTGAGTGGCCTGTCAACACATATGTATCTCCTGAACAGGAGCTACAACCTCATGGGCCGTTTGAGCAAGATTGTGGTCAGAGAAACACCATAATGCTGTGTGCAGTACCACCTCCTGCTTTCCCAGCTTGCCTGCTGTAGAATTTCATTATATACCTATCAGTGGGTCAGGTACAATTTCACTTTGCTTCCTACGGGCAGCTTCTGAATCTCTCTCCCTGTCTTGGTCTTGTGCCCTGGCTAGATTTTTCTTGGAGGCATCTTTCTAGAGGGGCATTAGAACTGAATGTCCAGCTCCTAAAGATGTTGCACACCACCAAGTCTCACAGGATAATGTCCAAAGCCCTGCATCCTGGCACTCAGGGGTGGTAAGCACTATGGATTTTCTCTTGGTGAGAGGGACACAACTTCTCTCAGCCAATAGCTGCCCCAAATGGTTGTCTGGTAGCTGCCTCCCTGGGAATAGGCCCTGTAAGAAGAGTAGCCAGGGACTGGGACTCGAGGGGAGACTAGGTCCACCAGTCTATGGGCGGCAGCAGGTAGGAGGCGACTCCAATTTGGTCGAGGGATAATGCTCACAATGGACAATCTTTGGGGAGCTGGGGTTGGTATGTCATGCCCCTTAAGGACCCTGAATCATGGGAGCCTTCTGGGAAATCATTTTAAGTGCCCTGGTCACCCTTTTCCCTGACTCTCCTTCTCAAAACAACCTTGCTGGACTCATGTTATCTGGAGCCATGGGCATTAAGAGTGCCCCTCTGAAGGGAGAGGACAAGAGGATCAAGGTGGGCTTGCCATAAGCATAGGAGCACCAGGGAGAAGCTAAAGAGTGTGGAGGGCAGAGAGAGTGGGAAGCAGTCAGTGCCCCGCAGCAGCAAGCTCGCTTCTGGGAGGGGCCAGAGCTTCATCTTTACTCCTTGCTGTGGCGCCTTCCCAACTCCAGCTCAGAGGTTGAGATCCGGGTTCACCGCATCTCAACTGCTGACTGAGACAGGTGAAAGGTAGGCTCTGGGAGGTGGGGGAGTGCTGTTTCCCAGCTGGGCATGTGCCTATTAATTGCGGGGGAGGAGTAAGGGTCCATAGAAAGTAAGCCTGTCCCCCTCAGTGGGCCATGGACACAGGGGGTCTCACAGTGGCTCCTTTACTGCTCAGGGGCTGGGAGCTGTGGGGTCAGCCAGCTCTACTGCAGAGGTGTGGGTGGGTGGGTTTCCAATTTCCAAGAATGGTGGGCCTGTGTAAGTGTTCTTTCTAGGCCTAAGTTTTCCCATTTCTTTGTGTCCTGTCCATCTCTTCTTTATCTGCTCAAACAGCACCCTTCTCTTGGTCTCCCTGTGACCCATGAAGGATCAGGCTATTTTATTGTTTGCTTCTGTCTGAAGAATAATATATTTTTTATTTTGTTTTCAAGGTAGGGTCTCACTCTAGCCCAGGCTGACCTGGAATAATTCACTATGTAGTTTGAGGGTGGCCTTGAACTCAAGGCAATCCTCCTACCTCTGCCTCCCGAGTGCTGGAATTAAAGGTGTGCACCACCATGCCTGGATGAATTGGTTTATTCTAAGAAAAGAAAGCAGGAGGCCATGTCCTTCCTCATGGTCTATGGAGAAAGTCAAGGGCTCTAGAGGCCTCAGCTCCCTGCAGAAGCACAGACTGGGGTGATGGCATGCTTGCAGAGCCTGGGAACAGGACTGGGAAATGCAGCTGAATAGGGCTTTTGGCACAAGGGGAGGGTTGCAATGAAGACAGTGTTTTCTCAGTGTTTCCTGGTGTTCAGTGGAGAAGCAAACAGGCCTGAGTTGTCTTATGGCTAAAGAGCCAGTAGTAGGTTCTATATCTGGAAGGTCCAGACACTAAGTCCATGCTCTGTTCTCCACGTTGCAATGGTAGCTTGGCTGGTGCCCAGAAGGCCCTGGGCTCTTCTGATCTCAGTCCACATCTAATCTTAGCTCAAACTTTTAATGCTGCATTGCAATTCTCCTTGCTATAAATCCAGGCAGGCTTAACATGGAAGCTCTTCTGAGATTGAGCATGTGTGTCAGTGTGCCTGATAACTGGCTCTGTTTCTCACATGGGCCTTCTTTAGGGAAAGGCATCCTGCTGGCCTGTCTTGGCAGCATTTGAATTTGTCTGAGAGCACAGATGTCTCTAGTCATACAGATGGGATCAGTGTTCATGGTGGGTGACTCAGTGTGAGGAAGCTCTGAGAACCTGGGTGTACATTCGAGAGAATTCATATCATGGAGAGCTTTTGACTGTTTGACATAGGAATTATCCTGTCATGCATTCTCTGCCCCTCTAGGTACACACTGAAGTCCTATTCCTGCCCCCTATTTTAATCATGAATTCTCCAATGCTATCTTTAGTTTCCTTATCTATATAGGCTTGCCTCCTTATTGAATAATCCAGGTGACTTGTATTCCTAGAACTTTTGGCTATAGTCACCAGGGATTTCCAAACACCAGTGGGGAACAAAAGCTTTTCCAGGTAAATGCCATTTAGTATTGGCTTATATTTGACTTTAAATTTCACTGTTAAATCATTCTATATACTGTTAATATATGTTCTAAAAACATTTCCTGTCAGATACTTTGTGCTTTCTACTCATACACCTTGAAATCCTTGTTATTCCTGGAAACTATTTGATGTGTAGTATCTGGGCATGCTTTCCTTCAGTGTACGAGGCTTACAGAATTCCAGTTCCCTGCTCCTCTTCCAGGGAGAAGTCGTCTCACAAAGTGATACTATGTACAACTGGCCCAATTGGTGTGAGAAAAACTATACCGCTAATAAGAGAGCCATGATACAGGACCCCCTTTTAGGTATCTCGCTCTGCCCTGATGGGCATTATCAAGTAGAGTCACCTGAAAGCCGTCTGGAGAAGAAGTTGTAAGGCTGGCCTGGGAAGACGAACACCTCTACACAGAAGCTTGAGGTGTGCTTAGAAGTTTCTGCTTAATATGCAAACAGCATGTGACAGGTATGTGAAGGGTCCCGGTCTCCAAAGCAATGGTCAAGACTGTCACCAAAGAAGTATATTGTTAAGGGTGACTTTGGCCCCACAGAGCACATGGTAGCCATCATAGTGGTACGGAACAGAGACACAGCAGTCTAGAAGTCAGATCTGGGATGACTTTGGCATTGTCATCAAGGCATGCTTTGCCACCATAAAAGGAACTTTCTGAAGTCACTGTTCCCCATGTGGGTATACATTTTTCTCAGGAATTTTTACACTCACTAGTACAAGTTAAATGAACCTGATTTCACTTATAGGCTAAGGACGGGTATTAGAACTGTCCATGTGTTTAGTGATACCCTGAAGATTTAGCAAGAGAGTTCTTCCAGTATCCCATGGCTGCTCCTGTCATGCTGACCTGATCAGCCAGCGGTGAGGTCAGTGTCCCCAGCTGAGCAGACATGTGCTTCCTCCTGGACACACCAGCTGAACATTCCTATCTCCATTTCCTGTAGTCTGAGAGCAGATGCATCTTTAAGTATGAATGGGATGGCTGCTGGCTATCACACAGGGTTTTAGGATACACCCCATTTGTTTGCTCACTGACAAAAGCCTCAAGTTGGGCCTGTATAGCAGGGAGTATCATGTTGGACCCTGACCTCACCAGATCATGTGGCACACCATCTTCAGTGGAATAGCCATTGCCATCTTAACCAGAGCAGCTGTGACAACCAAGTGACTCTCTAGATAGGGCCTGTTATGTCCCCTCCTGGAAGGAGGGGGTGGAGAGGCTCATCAGACCCTCACCTGAGAATTGAGCCTCTCCTTCCTATGCCGCCCTCCCAGCTGTGTGCAGTTCTGCTCCAGCTGCGCATGGTCTCAAGAGGTGCTGGAGTGCATAGGTGGTCAGTAAAGAAGGGACTGCACCCACGGAGCTGGGGGTGGGGGAGTCATCATCCGTGCTGGGATGGGACTTTCTAGTGATATGACTGTTGGGGGGGGTCACTCACACTCTTGTAAATAACCCACACTCATAGTTTCATCAAGATAAATAAGGGGAGGATTTTTCCTTTGATCTATCAGTGCCCTAACTAGGGGAGGAAACATTTTTACTTGTGGAAGAAAAGTTACACAACACCAGGGCATGTGCTCTTGGTGTGTCCATAAGCACTGCACTGTGGGGTCCTTCCATCCATTACATCTGGGGTGTGGTAAGAGCAGGCTCTGTTCTAGGCCCTGGATAGAGTGTCAAGTTCTAGAGCCTCAAGGGCTCAAGGGAGAAGTGTTATCATAGACATGGTAGGCTGCACGTGGGAGAACATGGGAGCTTTGCTCTGGCCTTTGTTCCTAGATACTTAGTCCTTTGCCAGGCACTTCTACTCAACGCAGGTTTTCCTTGTCTCCTCCATTCACACTCCACAGCTGTCTGACAGGGCTTCCTTCGCAAGTGGAGACATCAAAACACTCCAGGCTGCGCTATTGCCTGATTCCATCTCTGTTGAGCAAGCCTTACCTCTACATTCCCATCCTGTAGGTCACACTCTCAGCAAACTAGGACACAAAACAGCAGTCCATCTGCAATCTGTATTTGCGTTTCCACATCCACAGGACAGCAGCCACTCCGCTCTACACAGAATGGTGACTGAGATGGTTTGAGTATAAAATGCTCCCCCAGGCTTATCTGTCTGAATATTTAGGTATTAGCTAATGGTGCTGTTATGAAAAGCTGTGGGACCTTTTGAGGTGGAGCCTTTCTGGAGGAAGTGTGTTGTGGAAATTTTTCTCCTTCAACTTTATAATGTCTTGTCTCAATCTCCCAGGTAGCTTGGATTATAGGCCACACCACCAGGCCTGGTTATGTTTTAATATATGTTAAAGTTTACAGTACTTAAATATTTAGCCCAAATAGGGCTCAGATGGCAGACAAAAATATGATTACATTAATACCAATTCTGCAAACCAATAACTTTATTGGGGGGTGGGGTGGAGAGTCACTTACAGAACATAAGGACAGGTTATTACAGGAATGTGGGGCCCCCAAAGCTGCCACTTTGATGGAGCTTCCGGTGTCAAAGTTACTCCTTGGATGCTCCTCCCTCAGCCTTAGAATAAGGGCTTACTCGCAGAGCATCGGGACCCCAGAGCAGCCGCGCCAAGGGGAAGTCTCATTCCACCCTGAATGACAACTTCCCTGCAGCCACTTCGAAATGCTCCTTGTCTCTGCCCAGGAGTGTGAGACCACAGAGCACCACGCCTCTCTGTGATGCGAGACAGGCTTCCTTCTCAGGCTTGCCATGCTCTCTCCGCCCTGGGCTTTACCCTCTGGAACTACTAGCCAAATAATCGTTCCTTCCCTAAGCTGCTTCTGGCTGGGTATTTTGCCCCAGCAATGAGAAAGTAATGGACGATCCTATTTTCCCCTCTAGCATCATCCCTGGTGAAGAGCAAGGCATAGGTAATAGATGGAGAAGGTAAAGTGTCTCGCTTATTTCTCACACAGGGGATCTGGAAGGACTCTCCTGTATCCTGCGTGGAAGTTTCTCTGGCTTACAGAGTGACTTCAAGTGCAAACTCCCAGCTCCTGGTTCCTTGTGCCAGCAGCAGATCAGCAGGTGTTTTGGTGACACAGTGGTTCAAGCTCAGCCAAGGAGTGACTCAGCTGCTCTCCTTTCATTTCTTTCTTGGTTGCTGAGCCCTCGGCCCACTGAGGGAATGAGGCCTCAGCAGTATCTGTTTAGACTGTGAACCTGTATAACTTGAAATTCTATTTCTTACCTCTTTAGAATCTGAGTGTTGGGTCTGTAGGAAGGTGGGTTGAGGTTTTGGCCTTCTATTAATATTACAACTTATTTCAAATATATATTCCAGGATAATTTTCCTAGTTACAAATCCTGAAAACCTGATTAAGTCAGAGGAAAGACAAGAATCACTCTGCCATCACCTCATCATTGCTCTGCATGTTCCTCCAACACCTTTAGGAGGAGAAAGACATTAAAAGCACAGTTGTAGAACTACCCATTTTCTGAAAATATTATGGAGTATAAAAATTGGGAACAATGATTACACTTTCTAAAATGCTAGAATTCTGAAACTTTTTTTCACTGTAAGTAAAGGCTAAGTGTACCCTTTGCAACCATTGCGTTATATGTATTGGAACATGGTATGCATTAATACATACAATATATTCTGTGTCATGGAAATGAGGCCCAGGGCATTATGCTTGGCAGGCAGGCACTCTACCACTGAGCTACATCCCCCTTTTAAAATCCCTTATTTGAGATATGGTCTTACCAAGTTGACCGACCATCATGGCCTTGAACTCACTCTGTAAACCTTCTTGGTAATGCCTTGTCTCAAACTCCCAGGTAGCTTGGATTATAGGCCACACTACCAGGTTATGCTTTAATATATGTTAAAGTTTAAAATACTTAACTATTTAGGGGGATTAGAGGGAATGTGTGAGACACAATGAACCAGTAGAGGAATGCCTCGCTGTGACAGGGATTTGTGGGTTCTTGCTAGGAGGTTCTCTGATGGAAAACATAGGTTCCATATGACCTTCATTCATATCCTGATTCTGAGGATCCACCCCACCTCCCACCCCAAGGAAGATGAGGTGGAGGCAGTGCCTTTGGACCCACTGGAGTCTTGGGACTTGTCTTTACCATTTTTTTTCTCAAGCTTCCTTTTCTCTTGATTCCTTGTTATTTTGACTGGTAGCATTTCTGGCAAATCTGCACTTCCATGCTCCTTGCCAATCACTTCTTGTAGTCCATTGGCTTTGAGAAAGACTGCAATTCTGTCCATCTGAACCTGCAGGTCAAGCTTCCCACCATGACCACGTTCTTACCCTTCCCACCGGAGACTGCGCCGCTCTCTGTGGCATATTCCTTGGGTGACGGATGCTGAACCGGAAGTCCTGGTCCATCCTGTCCTGTCTCTGCCACTCCTCAGCCAGGTGCCAGCCTGTGCCTTGCCCTCTCCCCAGCATAAGTGTCGGCCCTCTACCTAAACATGAATCTTAGAAATTTGTGATCTGAGTTCATGGGTGGGTTCTTGTGTCATTTAAGTGTTCACCATAGAAAATTCCTGGTGGACCTCATTGCCTTCCATTGGCTTTGACTTTTCTTAGGGTGCTTGTTTGGATAAGGGTGGATGTCTTTGAGTCAAGCCTGATTTCCTTCACATTTGTGTTTTCCATCCACAAATCCTTAATATATTTATTTATCTTATGTATTTTTCTGCCCTGGAACCACTTCTGTTTCTCAGACAAGACCTTGGCTTGCACCCAGGTGCGCTCAGCTGCTGGACCCCAGGCTCCGCTTCTTATGAAAGTAAATATAAAGGGCTAGAGGGATGGCTTAGTAGTAAGGCACATGCCTGAGAAGCCTAAGGGCCCAGGTTCGATTCTCCAGGTCCTGCATAAGCCAGATTCACATAGTGGTACATGCATCTGGAGTTGGTTTGCAGTGGCTAGAAGCTCTGGCATGCCCATTCTTACTCTCTCTGACTATAATAAATAAAATAAAATCTTTTTTAAAAAACATAAATATAAATTTGGAATGATAGCTTATGCCTTTAATCCTAGTGCTTGGGAGGCTGAGGTAGGAGGAGGATCAGTGTGGATTAGAAGCCAGTCTGGGTTAGAATGAGTTCCAGGCCAGCCTGGGCTATGAGATCTGCCTCAAATTAAAGTATATGTGATCTCTAAGGGAAAGTGGATGCTTCATGCATTTATTTGTAGGGCTTTGAAACATATTCTTTAGCTTTTAGGATCAAGTCTCTCAGTATGTGAAACATCATTCTGAGAGGCATCTTTCATCATTTGAGTTTGTGTATTACCCCAGGCAGCTGTTAAAAGTGAGTTTACCCTAACCTATCGCTCTTCCTGCCAGCAGGCCAATGTGACTGGGTTGTTTTGAAAGTTTGGCTGCCATTAGACAGATAACCTCGCTATGCCATGGTGGTGAATTTGTGCTACTTCCATCCTGGTCTTTGGGTCACTGACAAGGTCTCTGCAACTTAACAGGAGCTCAAGGTTCAGTCCCTCACCTCAGGAGATCTTGCTTCTCTAGAGGCCCTGCCACATGTATGATGCCATATGTCTGAAGATTCTGTGACTAGTGTCCTCAGAGCTTGAAGGAACCCCACACAGTAGGCTCAAGAGCTTGGTAGCCTCCATGCTATCTGGATAGCAAGTTTAAATTTCTAAGGCCTCTAAGGTACCAGTGGTGCTTGCAGAAGTATATGACTATAAACATATTCAGAAATGATGCCCTGG
The DNA here is from genome assembly GCF_020740685.1 of Jaculus jaculus. Classification (NCBI taxonomy): domain Eukaryota; kingdom Metazoa; phylum Chordata; class Mammalia; order Rodentia; family Dipodidae; genus Jaculus; species Jaculus jaculus. The sequence continues at coordinate 199,574,616 of NC_059103.1, read as the reverse complement.
TTCTCTGAACTCCTAGCAAAGCTGGATGACTTCTTCTCTTTCTCCTTCCTCCTCCTCCTCCTCTTCTTCTTCTTCATCTTCTTCTTCTTCTTTTTGGTTTTATGCTTGAACACAAGACCATAAAGGACTGAGGTGGAGAACAGAGTGTGTGGCATAGAGACCCATGGCCCTAGGGTCTCTGAATTTGTCTTGAACATTGTATGTGTCAATTCAGAGTTGCATGGAGTACGAGAATTGGGATAATGAGCCCCAGCGAGGGAGGGGTAGGCATAGTCCAGGTGGTCTCACCATAGGGACTTAACTACACTCCTGGGTACTGGCCCTGTCTTAATATGACAAGCCTGCCTAAGTGGTGGCCATAGTAGTTGAAAATACAGATTTTGTTCCAAAGGCCTTCTCAATATTGAGAGAAAGAGAGTGAGTTTGGGCACAGCAGGGTGTCCTGCCACTGCAAACAAACTCCAGATGCTTGCACTACATTGTGCATCTGACTTTACATTTAGACTTTACCAAAAAAAAAAAAAAATGTGCCTTTAATGGCTGAGCCATCACTCTAGCCCCCCGAAAGGCCTTCTAAGATTTCCCAAGACACTGGCAATTCTTTCAGGGGCTCTTTCCTCCCTGTTGAGGCTTATGGTAACTGATGTTGGAAGCTAGTAGTTCCTAGAGGTCCATGGGCCAGGTTTTTCAGAGCTGTGGCCTTGAAGTGAATAGTCATGTCTCTCAGATGCAAGGGCCTTGGTTCCTTCCCTCCCTGTTTCCGGGCTCATGTTCCTCTGGGCTCGTGTCCAGATACATTACCAGGCTCTCTATAGATAGTTTTCTCCTCTCTGTTGGCATCTCTTAAACCTCTTCCCAAATTTTATGAAGTTTTTATGGTGCTGTAAGTAATAAGGTAACTTTAAAGCCTGATTTACACCTCCCAAAGGATGGCATTTGTCACACTGAGTATCCCTCATGTCACACTCTGAAGTGCTGGAAATCCTTAGATCATTTTATTACCTTGGAGGGCACCTTATCACCAGGCACTAGGTGGGCTCTCTGTATTCGGCACACTAGCTTCTTCAGAGGATACACTCGTCCTAAAGCTGGCCGTGTGTGTTCTATTAGCCACCCTGACAGCAGGACGATCATGCATTCTAATTCATGGGTAGCAGTGGGCTTTGTAATACAGTAATCTAGTAATAAGATTACAAGTAGATGTGAAAGTAACCTTCTAGTTGCTAGGACAAAATGTTCATCCAGAAGCAACTGACAAACGGAAAGAGTGTACTTTGGCCTACAGTTTTGAGGGTGTCATAGTCAGTTTCCACTGCAGGGATAAACCTCTGAACCAGACAGTTCACAGGAGAAGTGGAACTCACTGAGGCTTACATACCAAGGGGACATTCCATAATGGGGAAAGAAACACAAACCACGGCCAGCAGGCACAGTCTGAGGCCACCAGGCAGAGACCAGCACTCTGTACACCAAAGGTTGGAATTCAGAAGCGCCTCCAGTAACACCTTAGGGCTGGACCCCAGAACCCACCCACCATGGCACCTCCTCTAGCCAGGCTGCTGGAGATCTAAGTTACAACTTTTAATAAACTCCTGAATCTATGAGGGGCTGGTGGCTGTGGGGCGGGGACATCCATTCAAGCTACCATAAAGGGTATATTTCATGAAGTCAGGGAAAACTGGACAAGTCGGGCAGCTGGGCATCATCTTGTCACAGCTACTGAGAAGGAGCAGCCAGAGTGAACTAGCTCTGAGCACCCAGTAGGCTGGACCAATAAAACTGATCCACCACCTCCAGCAAGGCTTCTCCTCCCAAAGGTTTCACTAGCTGGAGACTAAGAAGGAGGCTTAATCACAAACACTTGAGGTTACAGGGAACATTTTCTGTTCCAAACACCATACTAGGTGATTTAGGTTTTGTCTACTAAATTCTGTATGAAAGTAGACAGACCATACTGTTTATTGGCTGCCAGATGTGACAATCAGTTATCAAGGCCATTTTTCCATGACAGTGCAATGTCTTTCAGGAAATAACAATGCATCTGCACCCACTCAATCTCATAATCTCCCTTCATTTGGTCTGCTCAGCCATTTCATGACTCACTCTTCTTGGCATGTATTGCCGTCCTATCTCTGCTGGAAACTTTTCTTCTGTGGGGATGGCCCAAGGTCTTCTTGCTGAGTTTAGTAGAAGTGTCTGGCTCCTGTTCAGAGGTTTCTGAGCCCTCTACATCCTTATGGTTGTCAAGCATTAGTGTTATTGTTTGAAAGAAATATCACAATACAATTTTTATCTCTAAGGCTCATGAGATGAGCCATACTCCAAAGCCTGAGTGTGAGGCATGCCTTTCCTTTCCAGTGGTCTTAAGAATTTCTGCTCATCTAGTAACACACAGATCCTGCCAAGCCCACATGCCTTCAGGTTGACTGACATACTGGGCTACTGGTTCTGCTTGATCTGAAATGCCACAGCTCCAGGAGTTGTCTTCATCCCCAGGCTCTTGATCAGTTACACGGTTAGAGACTGAACTGTGCTCAAAGTCATGTGGCTGATGGACCTGAGCTAAGGACCTGACTTTCCTTCTCTGGCAACGTGTTCTCAGCATCAGGCACAAAGAAGAATGAGGGCAGGTAGAGGAAGTGGGGGGTAGAGTTTTCTCTGAGGATAACTGATGGCCAAGCCCCTGTGCAAGCTTAGGTGGCCTGGGGTGGCTTGAGTTGGCAGCTGTGTGCCTCTGAGAAAGGGATGTTGAACAGGGGACATCTCCTGGCTAGGAACAGTATATGCCCCTGTGAGATAAAGGGGCATTGAGCAGGGGTCATCTCCTGGGTGGGAACCGTGTATGCTCCTGTGAGAGGCTTGGTATCACCACCACCATATCAAAACCCCAAATGCCAAGGACATGGTGCCTGGAACTCCAGCCCCTGGATCTTCCCCAGGGGTATGTGACAGTTCCTTACTATCAAGTCCCTGTAACTGAACCACTTATTTTCCTATTTCAAATTGGTCAGCAGTTTTCCGGCTATCCCAGAAAGCATAATTGGGGTGACTGTTTCCCGTGTACTTATCCAAAGTACCTACTCATCATCTCTGGTGTATATGAACTCAGAGTAACAAGACTTTAATACCAGAGTTCAGAGATCTGATACCTCCAGCTACTGGAGAAACAAAATTATCTCAGAATTGACATCAGCGTACTTAGGGTGATAAGGATAACATCCCTATAAAATAATAGTAGTAGACACTGAGTCAGAAACAGATTTGAAATCTAAGGAGCCATGGGTAGGTGTTAAGGAATGATTTGAGTCAACTAGGAGATGAAAGGGATCTAGGATTGTGAGTTGGGAAGCAAAATCCCAGGCTTGAAGATGAAAGAGAGGTTGGCTAGTATTTAGACTACAGAACTTGAAGTAGAAATCAGAGGAAGCTGTGGGTTGAATGGGACTCCCACAGAGATCAGCTCTCCAGACTTTGGCCCTAGGCCAGCAAAGCCTACGGGTAGATTTTCAGTGCATCTTCCCTCAACCCACCTTGAGGACACAGAGGCATCGTGAGTACCATGCCCAGAGCAAGACTTGCCATGACTTCTGTCATGGCTGGGACATCTACAAAACCAGGACTGCCTGTTAATTCAGGATTTGAGGCTTAGGTTTTGTTTTGATTTGCACATGTGTGTGATGTGTGGCAGCCAGAGGTTGCCCTCAGGTTGCATCATTCTCCTCATTATTTACCGAATCATGGTCTTCCTCCTGGACCCAGAACTTGCCCAGAGATCCCCAGGTTCACCTTGTGAGGGCCTCCATGCTTATCTGAGAGTCATGTGAGTGCTAGACTTCCAACCTAAGATCCTCATGCTTGGAAAGCAAATACCTTATCCATTGAGCCATCTCTCTAACCCTCTAAAGCTTAGCTTTTAGTTAGAACAAAGCAAGGTTACAAACATGTATAGTGAAAGGAAGAATGTAGTCCCATGAGAGGCAGACCAAGTGCTGTTGGCAAAAGAGACTTGCAACCATTACCTTTGTCTAAAGATGCCAATCCTGTCTGTAATTGAGCTGCCACTTGGATGAATTTGACAACTTCTTTCTAAATGTTAAAAAAATCTTTGAAAGTATCTAAAATCAAGTCAAATATAAAAGGAGTGATTGGGAAAGACCTAATCCCAGATTCCTTGGAAATAAGTTCTTTCCCAAGTTATCTGGGAGAACATTCTTACAGAATTATGAATTAGAATAATGTACCAAGCTGAAGCATCTCAAATTAGATATCTTAAGATATAATTTCAAAAGAATACCCTGGGTTCTAAGTTATTTCTTGTACCACAAAAATGAATAGTTGAAAATACTGACATGGATACTAAGACAAGAGTGTGACTGGGAAAAGCTGTTAAACAGAATCTAGATTCATATGCTTGGTCACCTGGACCTAGGAAAACTGAAGGAGTTTCAAGAATTTACAAGTAATATGGGGATGACAGCCCATGAGATTAGGGAAGCAGGAAATGAGTCAGCATAACCACTGGAAAAGCTCATCTTTTGGACTTTTTAAAAGAGAAGTTATTGAATTTCAGTATAGAAACATTTCAAATTGGCCAAATTCCCATTATGTTACACTCTTATTTCCCCTCTCTTGCATTCTGCTGCTGGCCCTCAACAAGGTTGTCAGTAATTGTGATGGGGTCAGGAACATACCAGCCAGTCTCTGTTAGCGGTGGGGCAATGCCTCCGAGGACACATCCCCACCCTGTGGCTTGTTCTTTCCAGCACTTCTTCCACAATGCTCGCTGGGCCTGGGAGGGCGTGTCAGGAGCCTCGTTGATGTTGAGCTCTTAGCAGCTTCTGATTTTCTGCTTTGAGTCTTGAGTCTCTTCACTGTGTAGCACCATCTCCTTAGAGGAAGTTTTCAGGCTTAAGAGAAACACTAATGTGTAATCGGCCATTTCCTCTAGTACTTCCCGGAGCCAGGTGGGTACTATAGAGATGCCTCATGTGGTACTAGGCAGTCGGCTTTCACTTGTCATTCTGAGGGGGTCTTGGGACTCGTTGCCATTTATAAAAGTTATATTGTCTAGAGAAGCAGAAGCCATTAGGCTTTTGTGAGTTATCGCTGGAAAAGTTTACTTCTGAAGCCAGAAGGAATGGCCAAGATCATATTGAAATGTCTGAGCAGAGATCAGAAACCCTGCTCAGCCTGCCATCTCTTCCGGGTGTCCAGATAGTGCGACAGGAATCCCACTCTCAAGGCCTTTGAATTATTGCAGCATAAGGAGGCACGTTTTGCTGCTGCACTCACCTGCTAGCTGTGAGGAGCTTTCAGCTAGTACTCAAACTCCACCAGGAGACCAATAGTGGGACAAGTTATATTGCTGCTTTAAGTTTCCTGTTAATAGCAAAACTTGTAATCTTATTTGGGGCACAACTGTTTTTGGGGATCCCACAAGCATTTGCAGGACCATTTAGAAGATAGTGGCTGGTCAAGGAAATGTGGCCAAACAGTGAGCACTGAATGCGCCTGGATGTCAGTCTTATCTGAACTTTAGAAGACATTGGAAATCTGCCTCAGTTATCTTGGTCAAGAGTGACTTGGGGGCTGGAGAGATGGCTTAGCGGTTAAGCGCTTGCCTGTGAAGCCTAAGGACCCCGGTTCGAGGCTCGGTTCCCCAGGTCCCACGTTAGCCAGATGCCCAAGTGGGTGCATGCGTCTGGAGTTCGTTTGCAGAGGCTGGAAGCCCTGGCGCGCCCATTCTCTCTCTCTCCCTCTATCTGTCTTTCTCTCTGTGTCTGTCGCTCTCAAATAAATAAATAAAAAATTTAAAAAAAAAAAGAGTGACTTGGTATCTGTCAAATAAGTTTCTTATGTGTTGAACCTTGCTGATCCTGAGCAGTTTTGCTCTGTATCCCCAGAGTCTTTGAATAGCTATTGTTCATTGTACCAGGTATTGGTATATGGGAGCGTCATATGCTAACAACTGTGTGATTCAGCCCCACTAGGGCCAGGCACATCCATGCTGGAAGAAACCCATGGCTTTCAAAATCATACTCCTCCATAGGAACAAGCTCTTGGTGAGTACCTTGGGGACAGGAGGCCCTGTGTTAACAAGAAACACAACCCCATGCCTCAGCTGTGGAGTGAGCTCATGGTCAGAGCCTGCTCATGGGTTATTCATGCTCCCACCTTTATTTGTTCCACGTTCAGGGGCTGACTTGTCTGTACCTATAATCCTTGCTTATGTTCAGTGTGATATCTGCCAGGTCACACAACAGAAGGTCTCACAGAGCAAGATCCATTCCCCAGAGCAAGGCTGCGGGGCATATAAAAGGTTTAGCTCCTTCACTCCTCCCTTTTTTCTGACTGGCTGTTGCCTGGAATTTAAAGTTTATATTGGATTGCCTTAAGTAAAGTTTGAAGCAGCCTGGCCCATACCTCTGATCACTGTGATGGTAGAGAACTCTGTGGCAAAGTGATTCTACCTCTCCAATTCCATCCAGGCTGAGGGTCTGTCTGTGGGGAGCCATCATGGCTAAGGGCTCTCCAAAGTCGACAGTGTGCCTGCATTTCTAAGCTGCCTAGTTCTCCATCCTTGATAATTTCTCTCCCTTCTCAAGTCCAGTAAAGCCAGCTGTGCTGCAGGCCTGTCTCTAAGCAGCTTGCTAATGGGTATCTCTTTAGTCTTTTCCTGTGGAGCATACATAGGTTGGAGAGAATATGCTGTAGGTCTGTGACTACCTAGGCATGCTCACGTCCCTCATGTGATGTGGTCAGTAGTCCTCCTGTGCCTCTATATTGGATAAATTCCGCCACTCATGGGGCCTGTGAACAATGCCTTCACTCTATATAGACCTAGAAATATGGCCTCCTGATTCTTCCAGAGAAAGCCAGGTGTATGACTTTGACGTTTCTCTTTCCATTTCATTAGCAACACTGAAGTGTTCACAGAAGCTCATCTTATTCCTGAGTGCAGGAGATCCTCACAATTGCATTCTATGTCCCCTTTCCTCCCTGTGCCCAGCTGAGGCAGTCACTTCTGATGTCTCGAAATAGTTTGGGGATATTGATCTACTGGGATATGTCACCATCTGTCATGTTTGTCAAAAGACATTCCTTTTGAGTAAGCCTGGCTTATCCTTCAAATTAAAGTGAACAGATGTAGCCAGTCATAAAGAGGCACATAACTCTCTCAGTTCACACCTTGGCTTCTCCACTTCTGTTCCCCTATTGTGTCATCTCCCAAAACCATCTCATGGATCCTCATATAAGACATGGTCAGAAGGTCATGGGATACCTCTGTGTCATGTCCCTTGCTCACATTGTAATGTAATGCATGGAATGACTTGAGGATATAGTAGCAAAGCAAGGGCCCTTTAGGTAACTTACTGGGGGAAAAGGAGCAATGAATTTATCTTGACCCTGCCTTTCCTCATGACTGTTAGTGTCCTAAAGCTAACATGATATCCAGATGACATATGGAACCCAGGATAAGACACTACACACAGGGATCCATTCGACAGACATTAAAGGACCATTAGACTAGGAAAAGGGGACTGAGAGCTTGAGATTTCAAAGGGGGCTCCTTCCCATGGTGCAAGGGTCATGTGGCCAGCAGTACATCCTGCATGGCAGCTTTCAGGCAGGACTCATCTATATTCATAGAGAACCTGGATTTATTCTGATGTCCTCAGACACATTATTTTTTTGTCTTAATGACATGCTAGACTGGAGAGTCCTCGCATCAGGAGCCTGGGAAGCATAACACTTTCTCATTGCCTCATGGCAGACATTTTTCTGTAAGAGAAGCTGTGTGGGCAGAGATGGGCCATCAAACCAAGCAAGAGTTTCAAAATGCCCCCATTCTGACTATTTCAACCATGGGGCTAGCAAGATGGTTTTCTAACCCACAAATCTTATTATCAAAGGGGGTAATTATAGAAATGGAAGATGTGGAGTTATTTGGGGGTGGTGGGTTATCCTTTCCTGGAAGCAGTCACGCTTCCATGGGGTCCTTATAAATGAGGGACTCAACAGATGGTTCTTGGTTATGTTTGCTACTCAGAATAGGAAACAGCAGGACTGCTTGCTGGTTCTTGGTTACAGTATCATCTGCCTCAGGACATTCAACAGACACTAAGGAGGTATTTTATGAATAACCAGTGGGTATCAAGTCTCTCATGAGTCCAATTCTGACACCTGGCTGGTTCAGTTAACTGGCTCTGTGTGTGCCTAAGATTCACATAAGTGAGTCTGCTCTTCTGAGGTTTGTTTGTGGTACTGATCTGCAGTAAAATAGGGAAGCATGTTGGCTAATTTCAAAATATTTTTCTGCCTTTTTAATCCATTTGTGCAAGTCTCAAGCCACTTAGACTTTATAGTTGAACAATCCATATATCATGTTTTGACATTTTGGATGTTTTCCCATTTCTTTGTCCTTAACTTCCCCCAAATTCTCCTCTTTGATATCGATTTCCTTGTTCATCCTGTCCTATCCTCTGTAACTTTTACCTGAGATTTTACGGTTCCCTCTCTAAAATCTTGGTTTGGATTATATAGTGTGCCTGTCTTATTGTACACCTATGGCATGGAGTCGCTAAACAGATGAGGACTCTATGCTCCACAATATCGTGACCATATGTTCTCCGCACCTTTCTTGTGTTGGCAATAAGCAAGCTTTGTTCCCTTACCCTGTGTATGTGGATGATCATTCCCATGCATTAACATTTAACTGAACACTTGACTTTCAGTTGGCAATTTGGAACTGAGTTTGATCAGATGTATTTTCTGATAGCTCAGCTATTCTGGTTTGATTTCCAGTCTGCTCCCAGCCTCTCTTCTCCAGTACCATGGTGAATTCTACCTTAAAGATTGCTGAAGAGATTTCTCCCAGAAGGACCCAGACAATGGAAGGAACTAATAAGAGACAAAAGGAGTGGGAGAGGCAGCAGACATTCCCTCCTCCCTACTGTCTTACTTCTGCATCTGTTTTATGCCTCCAGCCTCACCAGACAGGATGCCTGTGGGGTTGTTCACAAGGGGCAGGGGGAGACTCTCCTTGGGCCCCAGTCTAGTAATGGACATAAGTGAGACACTCTGTTTTGGAGTTTAAGTGTACTATTTTGGGCTTCAGGGACTCTGCCTATTATGCATATTTCAGTCTCTTTAATCATGATGACGTGAGGTAGTCTTTTATTTGCTTGTGTGTGTGATGTACATGTATGTACACATGTTCACATGTGTGTGGGTACATCTACACATGTGTGCACATAGACATCAGAAGTTCACATCAGATGTCTTCCTCCATCAATTTCCTCTTTGTTTTACTGAGTCAGGAAGCATCACTTGAAGTCAGTTTGTATATTTGGCTAGCTTGGCTAGCCAGCTTGTCCTGTCTTTGCCTCCTAACTGCTGGGATTACAGGTGGACAATCACAGTGCAGTCTTACTTATTGAAACAGGAAATGTGGGCTCTGGGATTGGACTTTGCCCCAGAAAAAAAAACTCAGGCAATTTCTCAACAACGGGAGACTTTCAGTGAAATTTGTTCTGCCTATCTTGTAACCTTTGAAATTACTTTTCTATTGTATTTTCTCATTGTGGTGACAAAATACCTAGCAAAAACAACTTAAGGGGAAAAGGTAGCATTTGTTTTGGCTTACAGCTCAAGGGACTAGTCCATCATGGTAGAGAACGCATGGTAGTGGGAGGTTAAAGCGACTTGTCACGTGTGGATGAGATGAGGAATGTTCAGGTGGGTAGGGCTATATAGCTGGTCATACTCAGTCCTTAGTCGGGAAGCAGAGAGTGATGAAGGCTGGTGCTCAGCTTACTTTCTCCTTTATATTCAGTCTAGATCCTAGCCCATGGGGTTGTGCAGCCCACAGCTAAGAAAAGAAAAGTCTTCTGGCCTCAATTAACCTACTCTAGCAACTTCCTCACAGCCAGGCCCAGAGATTTTTCTCCTAGATCTTTCTATATCTTGTCAGCTTGACAAACGGACATTGAGATTAACCGCCACATCTATTAAATGAATCCAGGCTACTCTGAACCTTTTAGAAGCATTGCTGGATGATTGCTGATGGTAAAGGAGGCCTTGGGAATCCTGGAGCCTGGATTCCATTAATAGGAAATAGACTAGGCCTTCCTTATGATAGCTCTTGAGGCTGAAGGTTCTCAGTAGGATACAGTAGCATGCACATCTGTGAAAACTCAGCTGGAGAGGACTGTAAGCTGACTGGGTAGTAATGCTTAGGTGTTGTATCTTATATCGGATGACACATACTGGGCTCAGAAGACTTAAAAATGCTGCACTCCTTCTGACCACTTGCAATGTTTGTTGCCTGGGTTTATATTGTGATCCAATACAACTGCTAGGTGTGGAGTCTAGATTCAGAAATATAGGTTTTTGCTTCTCCCAGCAAGGCTGTGTATTAGAAGTTTCCAGATTCCAGCAGTTACCAGGTTTGATGAATGCTATAAATTTTATAAAAAACAAATGCATGGTTATAAGTTAAAACTGAATTTCATATTTTCAACATAAACTGTGTGTACTAGCTGAACTAGAGATATTTTATGACTCACAGGGCTCTGAGTAACACAAGATTTCTGGGTCAGATTTGGGACAGCCAATATCCTTCCATTTTCCACCCTCAGAATGTGGAAGACAGAAGATGTTCTTGTGGAAGGAACCCCTTGAAGCCAGGCCATAGGAATGGGTCAGGGTCTTGTCACTGAGGAGTACCTCCCAAGATGAACGAGATGTTTCTCTGCTGGATTGCCTGTTTACAAGGTTAACTGGAGTAAGATGGGGTTGTTAAACAAGGTGCTGCTGGTAAACCACCGAGAAGATGGTGTAGGAGTGGGGACGTCTGCGCAGTGCTTCCAGTGCTGCCTGTGCTCTTACTTATGAGGCAAATGCCGGGGAAAGGCTCAAGGGTGAGGTGTGCTGATGTCTGGAGACCGGTTAGTCACACAGGTTAGAGGCAATAAAGCTGATTTTTTAATGAGCAACTCACTGTTCATTCATTCTCAGCTATTTATTGAAGACACTGAGATGGTAGGCTCAGCACTTCTCACTTTATAGCACAATAAATGCAAAAGATTGATACCTTACCTCACAATGTTTCTCTAATACCTTTTCTTTGCTCTAAATTGTTTAAATAACAGCCTTTATACTCATTTTACTTCTGTTTTACCTTTAATTGTAAAGTTCAATGACATTCATTGTGCTGACTCCCCACCATCCGTCTTCAGAGCTCTCCACCTTGTGAAGCTGAAACATTCCGCTTCTTAAACAATGCCTTGTCCCCTTCACTCCCCCAGCCCCTGCCACCACCACTTTTCTTTGTCTCTGAACCTGGCCACTCACTCTTTGTTAGAGAAACGTCTGAGTATGTTCAGGTCCTTGACCCATCTCATCATGGTTCTTGTGTTTTGCTTAATAGAGATGTTAGAGGTCCTCGTGTATCTGGGTATTAACGGCTTACCAGAGCTATAATTTTTATGTATGGGTGGCTTCTCCTAGCATTCCTTCTGTCTGAATAGAAAATGATCATGGTTGGGGAGGGTGTGTCCTTAATGTGTATGGGCCGATGCCTTCCTATAATAGGCTCTCACTGAGAGTTGCATCTGGGCCTGTCTGAGGCTCAGATCCAAGTTTCTCATCATAACCAGAGTCAAAGGCTGGCTTCTGTTGGCAAAGAAGCTTGCCTCTACTCCCAAGGTCTTGATACAGGACAGTGGTGGGGCTGGGCTAGAAGAAAGTCCTGGAACATGGGAACAGCACCATTGAATTGGAGCTCAGGCCTTCTGTTTCCCAGCTTCCTTCAAGGTCATGGTCTTCTCTTCACCCTCCTGCACCTGCTGCTCTTCCTCCAGCAAGTGCATCTCCACAGTAGCCCCTCAGTTCATGGACCACCCATAGCGTCATGGTTGGAGGTGCTGAGGGGCTTTCTGCAACCTCCACAAAGCTTGAAATACTTAGAGTGGTGGAGTGTTTCTGGGGCTCTGCAGGTCCTCAGCCTTCTATTCTTTCCTTTATCAGCTTATGGGCCTGAACACCTCAGGCAGTTCTATACTCTGAAGTTCTGAACTTAGGGGTCAGTTTTAAAGGTGAACCCTTCCTGACAGCAGGGACATGGTAAAACTGAGATGGCTAGGCTCTGGAGACCCAATGGTGCATCGGAGTGCATGCTCTGGGAGAGATACATTCTGTGTATCTTATACATGTTCAAATTAGATAAACATCATCATGTATGCTGGTCTTTGAAGAGGTAGACTTTGGGCATCTTGGTCCCATCAATTTTCTATTATATTTGATTGAACTTGTACTCCTCCATCTTTGCAACCATTGCTTCTCAGATACCAGGAACCTGGCTCAGGAAAGGTGATCTTTCATGATTTGGAAGTCAGAAGTCTCTTAATATTATCTGATAATGAATTGAGTAGTGGGGAAGGTTCATGTTCATATGTCAGTTCATAAAATAGTGCTACCTTAAAAATGAAGGCCCTTTCACTGGGGTCAGTGGTGGGCACTCCCACCTTACACCGGTCTACTTTACTTAGCCATCAGAGGACCTGCTTCAGCCCTCAGTAGGGACTTATCCAGAGTGGGAAACCTGCGATGATAAATGTAAGGAACAGAGATTTTGCATAAAGATGGTCATTGGGATCTAGTTGATAAATTTCAGAAGCACATTCCACACAGAGATGGTCATGGGGATGTAGGTGACAAGTATTAGGCACAGATATTTCTGGAGATGGTCATTGGTTGCTGGCATTAATGAAACATCTAAGAGCTTAGTAATAGAATCTGATCATGACTGAAGGCACTTCAAGCTGGTTCTTACTCTGAGAAACTCCCATAAAAGCTATAGCCTTTATGCCTCTCTATTTCCTCTCTGCTGGAGTATTGATCTGCCATATCTTCCCAATCTGGGTTTATTGGGTCCCAGGCATTATGTTCACAGTTGTCTAATGAGGTCAGTAATGAAATGTCATGTGAGACTCTTGGGACCAAGGATGACTTTGGATCTCTGTCTACAGGGAACAAGTGATCTCACAGTGATAGTTATCTGTAAGTCACTCCACAGGATCCTCTTGTCTCATCATTGGACATCTCCAAACATCAGATGGGTCAAGGGTATGCAGGCCAGTGGTGAGAAGCCCACCATGGTGGACAATAATTCTCAAAGCCCATAATGATTCTAGGTACAGCTCACACACAACACTCCTTCAAGAAGGAAGGCGCTAGAACCCTCATCTAGTTCAGGGGAAAGTGTCATGTACAATCTCTAGAATGATGATAATGGATTTAACGGCTTTCTAGGAAGGGATCAACCACAGCTGCTTATGGAATGAGAGATGACTTCCTTGTGGTGGTCTAATTGTCTCTGGGACCAAGTCTTCTGACAAGAAGCAGCTTAAGGAAGGGTTTGATTCTGGCTAAAAGCTCCCAGGCACACACCCTATCATGTTCTCAGCCTGGACGTCTGCTGCATGTTAGAATGTGTCCTATGGAGAAGCCTGGGACCCTTTATCAGGCTTCACTTTCCAAAGTTGGTACAGATGTTGTCCACTAGCCAGCATCCTTCCTTCCACAATTAGGACATCATCTGCAGTCACAGCCCTCCTATGGATTAGACAAAGCCAAACATTTCCTCTGTGCTGAGTCATGCCTGTTGTTTGGAACTTCATAGATAGACAGACCAATCAGGGGCAACACAGGCAGAAGAGGCTATGGCTCAGAAGGAACAGGAGGGATGTCTGGGCAGTGGGGTGGTGGCAGGCAGGGTGGGGTGGGGGTGGATCTCTGCTTGTATACATCATTCAGTATTACATAGAGAGACAATAGATCTAACTGGATTACCAGCACAGATTTATACTTCTGGTTCTTTCTAGAGCTTGGACTCTTGGAGGGGGTGTATGTACTCTTGACATCTATGACATCCCAGACAGAAACTGACTATAGACTTCTAGAGATATGTTATTTCTCAATTCTACTATGTAGCCAAGGCCTTATTAAATTTGTGACAATACAAGACTTAGGATGCTTAGGCTGTGGAATGTTTAAAACAAATCTGGCATGGATAAGTTGTATTTTAAAACTTCTTTCACAGTGTGGCAATATTAAACAGTAGAAGGCTTAGTCTTGAAATCTTTCAGGTCCCACCCAGATGTAAATACGCCAGCAAGTACAGACATTCGTGCAGCCAACTATGCCTGCAGATCTGGCATGCTTTTCTGTGAGAGGAGGGATGGGTGTGTGCACTCGGAAAGCCCAGAGGATTCTGTGACCTGTACAGCCACCTGAGGGATACAGACATCTTGAGGAGAGGTACTAGGAAGGGGTGGGTGGCAAGAGTAAGTGAAACAGGCTTAAGTCAATGTGTCTGCCAGCTACTGAGCATGGGATTTTCTTACTCACTTGACACTCTTTCTTGAAATGAAGTATGTCAACTCTCACTCTCCTTCTACCATGTTTTCTGACCCTGTGGCCATTTGCCCCCCACCACCACCTCTGTTCTTCAAAAGAGGGGGTCCTTGCTGGGCATGGTGGTACATGCCTTTAATCCCCACACTTGGGAGGCAGAGGTAGGAAGATCGCTGTGAGTTCAAGGCTACCATGAGACAACATAGTGAATTCCAGGTTAGCCTGGGTGAGAGTGAAAATTTACCTTGAAAAAGAAAAAGAGGGGGTCCTTGTGGGTGTGCTTGAAAGAAAGTCTATTCCTGCAGAGCTACACTCTGCAAACCAGGACATACTGCTTGCCTCCTAACCCACCAGACACTGAGGTGGGGGATGGATAAATCACTTTAGTAACCAACCATGTGTTCCATACCATCTCTAAAAAATTAATAGCATCAGTGGAGCATGTGAAACCATTCTTATTCATGTATAGAAGAAAAGGGGTCAGGGAAGGAAAGTAACAGGCTCCTGTGCATATTTAAACTAATTGAGATTTTTTTTAAATATAGGTGATAGGTAGGTAGGTAAGTAGGTAGGTATAACGAGATTATAGATTCTAAGATGCTGTTGCCATTGCTTAATTTGTATAAAGGTCAATGTATCATGCATGAAGCTGACATAAAAGCCATAGGCTGATTCAAGATATTTTTCACTCTAAGCCTGAAGCCCCTTTTATTTAGCTCATTGGCTCAGAAAAAATGGCTTCAATTTACTTGCCTGACAGTTTAGTCAAATTCAAGAAATGGCCTGAAGATCAATTTTAATTAAGAAAGCCATCTTTGCTCCAAGGGGGAAATTCAGTGTGGGTGCACGTGTGTGGATTGGGAATAAGACTTAATTAAAATCCACCTCTACCATATAAGTGCTTTGTAAACTTAAGCAAGTCACCTTATCATTTAAGCTTCAGTCCCCTTATCTGTAACAGGGAGGCAGATAACACATCATTAATGCTTTTAATGATAACTATAAAAAGCAAAGACCTTAAATACAACTTGAGCTAAAATATAGCTACCTGGCCTAATATTTCAAATTAGTTCCTAGAATAAGATGTGAAAATGTGAACAGAGAAGTAAAACCTGTGATTATGAGTCTAAACCTGGACCTTGCCAATAAATATTTGGCAGATTTTAGTGGTTATTCAACATGAAGTATTTGAGGCTCAGAGTTTGCTTGTGGTTATGACTTGACCCCTTCTGTACCAACCATAGTGCAAGGCACAGTTCGCACAATGGCTCATATTCTAAATATGAATGTAGAGGCCAGGCCTGCAGTGTGAAGCAACGTTCCAGAAGTGGAGTGTGGCCATTATCTCAGGGTTGTGCTTGACCACGACCTTGAATCAGGGCTGTGATCACCACAAGAGACCCTCACAGTGTCAGGCATGTTATCCCCCCGCCCCCCGCCCCGTGTAGAAAAAGTAGGCTCTGAGGCTGAAATCTTCAGGGACTCCTCCAATCCCCCAAGGCTCTAGAAGAGGTCAATAATTGAAAGGGGCAATGGGTGCAGCTTTCCATGAGTTGCCCAGGGTAATTTTAATGGCCCTGCTTTATGTGAGTCACTTATACTGCCACTGGATAAAGCCACCTTTGTTACCAAGAGGCCCTCCCAGCCACCCATTCTCCTGTAACTGACCCAGATGAACCTCTTGGCTCACCAAGCTGGATTTGGATGAAATGCATTGTTTGGTCTGTCCATGCCTGCCTCTTCCTAAGGAGAAGAGATGTTTCTTTACATCTCCCCAGGGACAGTTGCAGTGACAGAACTGAGATTAGAACCAACTGTAATTTTTCTCTATAATGTAAAGAACAACTGAATTAGTGCTGTTCAGCAATAAATGGAGCCCTTAGCTTTCTCCTCCAATGAAGAGTGAAGAAAGAATACCATTGGGCCCATGACACAGTGTGAGAAGGGTTTTCATGAGCAAGCTTCCTTTAATCCTCAGGAGACAACCACTGTGTGCTTGATCACACAACTGGCCTTTCTTCATTAGACTGCTATCGCATGGAGCCATACTAGATCTCTCACTATAGACAGAGTGTTGCAATGCATGTGTTGCATGGAAGATGCAGGCTTCCTTTTCAGAAACTTAATGCAGGGCTGGGGCGCTGAGCTCCTGTGGAGAGGAGGACTAACGTTTTATTCCTACTAAATACAGGGTTGCTGTCTTTCCTTCCCAGAAGGAGCTGCCAACTTCAAAATTCAATCCACTAGGTATTTAAGCTTCTCCTTTGTGAAAAATTCTACACTAGGCACTTCAGGAAATCAAAAGTACATCAGTATATGCCACAGTGAATTTGTTTGTAATTCCCCCCAATCTTCTGTAATGGTAATGGTCAGGGGTGCTGGCATTTTATATTTAAAAAATAAGAAGACTCAAATATTAAATATTTGGCTCATGACCATTTGCTGGTGGGCATAACTGGACCTTCAACAGAGCACCTCACTCTTAACCTTAATTCCATTGTCCATGTTCCTCTACACCACCAATTGTGATGCACCATAATCTTATACAGGACTTTGGTTTTGTGCAACGGGGCCTCAACTTGTATAGCATTTATACAATATGAGAGGTGAATCAAAGCTTTGGAGATAAGCACGCACTACACCTGTTCCAAAGAAGAAAATTAGTTGTGAGGCTTATGGTAGATGGGTCCCCATTAAGTTATGTGGATTATGATAGCCCTCATTTATATAGAAATTTTTCAGTTTGGCAAATGTGTATCTGGTACCAGAAGCATGTCCAGTGGTAAATGCAACTCTTTCAAATGCTTTCACGTGAAATTGCATTACACACCAAATTCATGCAAGGAGTTTCTGGCCTATGGGATGCTTTCAGAACCAGAGACAGTTCAAACAACACAAGGGCCAAGTGCCTTCATAAGTAAGGTTCAAGACCTCCAGTCATAGCCTGGACAGTAGACCACAAAAATGACATATGAAGCTATGTCTTCATCCTATTGGTCTCCATATAATGAGTGTCTTCATCTCATCATGATTTTATTGTACTGGATTAAGATTACATTATCCCTATCCCAGCATGCAAGTATGTTGTGTGTGTGTGTGTGTGTGTGTGTGTGTTGGGCATATATGCACTGTGTATGTGAAAGTGAATATGCTTAAAAAGCTCTCTACATTTGGAAAGCTGTATGTAAGGACTTATTCTTTCCTTTGCATTGTCTGTCATACATCTCATGAGAAGGACACTTACTGGGCATTTTTCTGAAAAGCAAATATTCAGGAAGCTAAGAATTCTTGCTGGAAGAGGCCGTCCATGCTCTATGCTTCACTTGCTTGATTTCGGCTATTTTTGACAAAACATTGAGAAATAGGATTCAGCTGAGTGACCGACGTCAAATGCTTGCTGTGGGCCTTTTTGCTCTCCACCCTCGAGTCCTCCCCAAATGCAGAACCTACTAGGGACACAAGCACACCCTGCAGTGAAACCTCAGACAATGCGCCAGGACTTAGGAGAGCGCCCTAGTCTTTGATGCCTCCTAATGGCAATTCTCAGAGGATGTGTACAGATCTCAAGGTGGTCACAGTGAAGAGCAGCCCCTGATGATGGCAACAGCGCTGTCTCTGGCAGCTCACTCACGGTTATTGTTCCCTGATCCCTGTCTCCTGAGAGCACCTGCCAAATCAACCACTTGTGCTAAAGGACTTGTCCTCAGCTCTGCTTGGGTGGGGACCTAACCAGAAAAGGATGTTCACCATATCTGGCTTTCCTCTCTACAGGAAGGTAGAAACGATCACTTCATACCTTTTAGAGAACTAAGTTTTCAAGCCAGTTGCCACCCCGACATCTGGAGAGAGGGTGAACCCAGAGTCTGTACCCTAAATTGACTGTAGGAGTAAACACTGTGCATGATAAGCAAGTAATTAGTAATGTTGGAGTCACTAAGGAACACTTTACTAGTATTTTTATGTTTAGTGAAGACTAAGTATGAAATAGAGTGAGTGAGACAGACTCCTGATGGCCCAAACAAGAGTGGGCTTCAGTACCCTACCAAGTCCTTACAGTAGAGATTCAAGAAAGATTCCCGGGCTGGAGAGATGGCTTAGCAGTTAAGTGCTTGCCTGTGAAGCCTAAGGACCCCAGTTCGAGGCTCAGTTCCCCAGGTCCCACGTTAGCCAGACACACAAGGGGGCGCACACATCTGGAGTTCGTTTGCAGAGGCTGTAAGCCCTGGCGCGCCCATTCTCTCTCTCTCCCTCTATCTGTTTTTCTCTCTGTGTCTGTCGCTCTCAAAAAAAAAAAAAAAAAAACTTAAAAAAAAAAAAAAGGAAAGATTCCCACTTTACCCCGGGAAGTAATACTTGTGAAATCAGCCCAGAACCTTTTCCATAATAGCCTGTCTCTCTGTATCACTAGGGGAAAGATATTCTCCTTATAGCCTAACATGGGAGCAATAAAAGATGAACCATATGTGAAGGTCATCAGCCAGAGACATTTGCTGAGGGGCTTATATATCACTGTGGTGCTTTAGAGAATGCCCTTCCTCTACATCTTATCACTGTATTAGCAGGGTTCCAGGACAGTAATGTATCATAAGTAAGAGCTGCAAAGTGGACTCATGCAGAAGAGTAAGGGAATCTTGAAGACGGAAGAGGAGGTGGACAAAGGACCTTAGCAGAGCTGGAGTCTCCAGCACTCCTGGCAGAAGTCAAATAGACTGCTCGTACTACATCTGTGTGCCTCTCTTCCCATGGCCAGATGCACGCCTAGATTTCACCATCAGTAACAAAATACAATCCAGAGCAAAAAGAAATCAGACTCAGAATACAAAATAACTGTAAAATAGTCTCCAGTCCTGAAAATTGCTTTAAAATGTCTAATAATTCTAATATAACTATGATGTGGTAAGGTATTAGTTATAAACTAAAAATGTATCCCCCCAAATGCATATGTTGGAGTCATAACCCATCTTAGATGATAGGGTGTTGAAGTTGCTTCAAGTTGCTGGCACAAAGAACTGGAGAAAATTTTATTTTGACTTACAGACTTAAGTGAAAACTCCATAATGGCAAGAGAAAACATGGCATGAGCAGAGGCTGGACATCACCTCCTGGCCAACATCAGGTGGACAACAGCAGCAGGAAAGTACCAAGTAATGGCAAGGGGAATCTGGCTATAACACCCATTAAGCCTACTTCCAACAACATACCTCCAACGAAGCTCCAGTTTCCAAATTACCATCAGCTGGAGGTCAAGCACTCAGAACACAACTTTATAGGGGATATCTGAACCAGACCACCACATAGGGCATATACTTAAGTTTAAACAAGGTGAACCCCAATTCACAAGCAAACTGTCCTTATAATAGACACCAGAGTGTCTTGCCACTCTCTTGTCTATCCAGATATACTTGAAGGTCACAAACCAAGAAGAGAATCTGTACAGCTTCAGGTTCATGAGATGAACTTCCAGACCAGGGACAGTTATATGGAGGAAGGGGTTTATTGAAGCTTACAGATCCAGGGAAAGTTCCATAATGGCAGAAGAAGCTGACCTGCTTCCGTAGGTCCAAACACACACAGAGAGAAGCACAAGCCTAAAAGTCAAAAAGCCATACAGCACAGCAAACTTCAGGAACTCCAGCTAGGTACACTTTGCATATCTGTAGATTGAAATTTCAAACCCACCACCACACCTTAACATCCACCCAGTGACACTGCCTCCATCCATGTGGCTGCAGATGCAAACTACAAGCTAATAATGAATATATTGGGGGCCATTTATTCAAACTACCACAGAGTCCTCAGTAGAAACTAGGTTAGAGCCTTGATATTGGACTTCTAACTTTTAGAACTGGGAAGACCATCTTTTATTGTTTAGGCTATACTGTCTGTGCTATCTAGTTTTGAGATTCCAAAAATTTCTTCAGGAGTTAACAAAAAATATATATTCACAATCATAACACTGTAGCAGAAGGAAGAAAGTCTCTGATCTTCTCTGTAGACTCCACACTACTAAGGAGCTCATCACTGACCTTGACAATGGACAGTAAAAACTTCCAAATGGAAGTACAAAAACCATGAAAATTGAAACAGACCATGACATCAAATTAACATGGGACAATTTCTGTAAGTTGTGGATAACTGGAATACCTGAAGGAGAAAAGAAGACAGAGTAGAAAAAAATTGACAAATGGCTAAAATATTTCCAAAAATAAAAACATACATCAAAATAGCCAGAAAGCAGAGAGTGCCAAATGTGATGAATACATTCTGACAAACATCCTGTGTGGTTCACATGCTGAAAGCAGAGACTCCTGACGGAAGTCAAGACAAGAGGGCTGGAGGAGTGAGGGTGGTGAGATCTTACTGAGAGATAAACAAAGGTGAGCAAACATTACAACTTCCTTGAGAAATCAAAAAGGCAGGAGAAAATCATGAAACATTTAAACGGGGAAAAAAAAATCCAAAATTTCAACATCATATCAAACCTACTCTCCTATAAATAGTTTTCCATGCAAGCAAAATCCAAGTCAACCATTACAAGTGTATTTTCCTGTAAGAAACAATAGTGCACTGAGATTTATTGATGCATACAGCTTGTGCTAATAGAAGCAAAGTATTGAAAATGTTTCAAGAGGAAATAATACAGGTCACCAACTCAAATCAATGTAAATACAGGAACATCAGGATGAAGTTAATAGTGTCTTGCTAACTGATCTAAAAGATGGCTATTTGATGATAGAGATCTTGCTTGGATTCATGCCATATGGGTGAGTGGGGTGAAACAGTGATATCACAAGGGAAAGAAATTAGGAAGACTCAGAATTGGATGGTGAGCTTCAAAGGTATGCCTGCAGCTTCACACTGAGATGCTCAGAAATTTAAGGTGATCCTCATTAATTGGTTTCCCTAGGGTATTATTTACCCTCTGGATTAATTTTCACCAAAGATGAGTCTTATCTGGTAATCTAGAGGTTGATTCTAGCATCCCTCCTCCTATGAGGTGCAAAGTGAAAGGCCAGCTACCAAATTCAGATACAGCCAGATCAAGTTACCGCAGGACCAGAGGGTCATTCTCCAACCAGTCTCGGAGTTTGGACTTCGCTCCCCGTTGTGAGTTTCATCTGTTCAAACCCTAGCATGCCTACCCTCAAGCCAGTGCTACTGTGAGACTTAGTCTCTGGTTGCCAACTCAACAGTGTTTAGAATTACCATCTCCTGAAATGTCTGCAATCAGTTTTCTAGATTAGGTTAATTAAGATGGGAGAACTTATTCTGAAGGCAGCATCATTCCATGAGCTCAGGTCCAAGAGTGCATCAAAACGAGAAAAATAGCTGAGCACCACCATTTACCACTACCCATCTCCCAAGTGTGGGCGTGTGTGGGCAGGATGTAACCAGCTGCCTCAAGCTTTTGCTGTAATGCCTTTGCTATTATGGTGGCTCGTAACCTTGAAGTATGCTGGCATAAACCCTTCCTAAAGTTCTTTGGTCACAGTAATGATGAAGTTACTAATACTGTTACCCTTATACCAAAGCCAAACAACTAAAGTATTGCAAGTGAACTATCCCTGATAAACACAAATACAAAAAAAAAAAAATGCTCAACAAAGTTGTAGTAAATCAAATTCGACAGCACATTAAGAGTTGTTCACCATATCCAAGTGAATTCAAGAATGATGCAACATAAGCAAATCTCTAAATGTGGTACAACATATTAGCAGTATGCAATTGTTTCAAAAGATGCAGGAAAGTGCTTAACAATTTAACAATCCTCTGGTGACATGAAGAAATGAAACTCAACACTATACCTTGACACACTAGGATAGAAATAGTACTGGTAGGGATAGGGCCCACCTCTGAGGTCTTCCACCTAAAATCTATACCTTGTCTACCCACATGGGAAATATAAAGAACTGAAAAGTTCAAAATATCTAACCAAGAAGTCCCCCAAACTGTCAAGATAATTAGAAATGGGAAAATTGAACTGTCACATTCAAAAGGAGATGTGACTTTGAGATATAATCTTGGGGTAGAGAGATGGCTGTCAGCAAAGGGCTTGCACAAGCATGAGAACCTGAGTTTGGATGCGCAGCATGCAGGGGAAGGCTATGCACATTCACTGTTGACCACCAGATGCATCTGTCCATGTGCATACACACATATTGTACACATATGCATGCAAAAATAATTTTTTAAAATATTGTGTTCTGAACAGAGTTGTGGAACAGAAAAGTGGAATGAGTGGGAAAAAAGCAAATATGAATAGTGTAGGCTTTAGCAATTTATCAGTATAAATGTGTCACCTATGGTGGATATAGGAACCTCTAACTTCCTTATTTGGGTGTGTAGCTCAGTGGTGGAGTGCTTATCTGGAAGAAGACTCTGGGTTTGACCTCCAACACCAGAAATGTAGTAAACCTCTGTTTTGAATGTGTATCCTTCAGTTATTCAGATGTGGACTCTTGATGGCCACTGTGATGGTGTTGAGTGATCTTTAAGAAGTACTTAAACTTGAAGGATCATTTTACAGTCCTTAGTTTTTATAAAGGCCTTAAGCAGGTTTATGTTATGTCCTTATGAGCAATCTTGCCTCTAGTATCTAGTAACAAGGTGTGGTCTTGAAAGGAGAAATTTAAGCCCCCACTAGACACAAACTCTGCTATTGCTTTGACTTTTTTTTAAACTTTCTAGTCTTTAACTAAGAAAAAATATCTATATTTTAAAATTATAAAATGATCCAGTCTTTGATAGTTAGTTTTAGTAACACAAATGGAAAGATAATACTCTACAAAATGTAAGTTTGTAATGGAAAAAATTGAATGTGGGATTTATGACAGGCCTTTGTCATGGCTTTCAATGACTTGGTAAGTAAGAAACTAATGTAATCTTTTTTCCTTGCTTGCTTTATTTATTTGAGAGAGAGAAAGAGATGGGGGGGGGTAACAGATGGAGAATGGTCATACCAGGGATTCCAGCCACTGCAAATGAACTCCAGATGCACGTGCTACCTGGTACATCTGGGTTTTTTTTTTTGGATACTGGGAGATCAGATCTATGTCTTTAGGCTTCCCAGGCAAGCATCTTCTCCACTAAGCAATCTCCTCAGCCCTTTGCCTTGCTTTATAAAGACCTTTCTCTGAATGAAGGGAAGCTGACTTGTGTGTCTCTCTTCCCTTCAAGGGTTGTAGAACATTTAACTTCATGCACAACTCCTTTGTCTGACTCAGTTTGCCTGTGAACCCTGTGCCAAGCTGTGGAGTGTTTTTTTTTTTTTCTCCAACATGCAGTTGTCTCCTTTTGAAGTAATAGTGTTACTGCACCCAATTTGCCCAGTGTTGAAAGTAGTTAGGAGCTTTTATTCCCTGTGCTGCTGTTGGTCAATGACTAATGGGTACAGAAGCATGGATCTCTAGGTCTTTTGTCTCAAGTATCAGTGAGGTGTAACCACATTCTGTTTTCTCTGATGAAGCAAAGCCTCCCTCCATAGGTGTTTATCTTAAATGCAGCCGTTTTCTTTTCCTGATCTGTTTTTTTTTCCAGTGTCAGATTGCACACTTAATGAGTCATTTGCACAAAAGTCTTCATGTTGGGGGATATGACTGGAAGTGATAAGCACAAAAATTGTTCAAGGAAATAGTCAAAGGATAAGATTCAGGAGTCATGTCATTCCTTGGCCAGGTGAGAAGATGGTCCCTCCAGTGGTCACAAACGGAATGGTTTTGTTCCTGACACACACCAGTGACATACCTAAAGCTTTCACTAGTGGAAGAACTGGGTGATACCTGGAGGGATTTTCACTGTTTTTTTTTTTTTTTTTTTTTTTTTTTTTTTTTTTTTTGCCTGTGGTGCATAGAAGATACAGGGGCAATGGTGGCAGTAAGAATCATAGTGCAAAATGGGGACATTGAGTAGAAAAAGTGACAGGCTCAAATTAGCCACATTACAACATGGTATATCATTCTCACTGACACAATTTAAAAGATCCTTATCTCTCATGTGCACAGACCAGAAGACCAGACCTAGCCCATGACATTGTAAGAGGAGTAGGCCTTCAGAGGCTATAGTCACAGTCTGGGAGAGTTTCTCATGTCAATATCAAGATTCTGCTGAGGGAAGAATGGGACATTGAAACTTACAATGGGGAGCTTTGGGATATATGTGATACCATTGGAAATCCATGTCCCATAGCTGTCAAAAGTGATAAGGATAAGTGATCGGCTCTACATGGGACATCTATGTCACTCCCTCTGAAACTCAGGGAATGTCACAGAAGAGGGGCCAGAAAGAATGTCAAGGACCCGAGGATGGATAGGATTGCTATGGAATGCTGCCTTCTGGACATGACATGGGTGTTTCCCTCATGTACTCACAACAGCTGTGGTCTTCTTCACAAGACTGAATCTGCCAACGTTCTCTCATGAAACCCCACTTCTCCCAGAGGCACTACTGGCAGTGACACTTCCTGCAACAGAGGGTGTCACTTATCAGTGGTGTAGCCACTGGTAAGTGGGCCATACTCTGGTTAAGTCACCTCCCACCTCTGACTATGCAAGCAACCCTAAATTAACCCAATGAGTCACAATGAAAAATATGAAAGTAGAAAAAGGAATAGTTGAGAAAAAGTGTTTAATGGGAGTGGGAGGAGCATAAGATAAGGTGTTAAAATACATTACATACAATATATAATATAATTATTATTAAATAAATCTATGTGCCCTGGAAATGGGCATGCAGAATTGTTCTACTTATACTTTAGAAAATATTGGTTCTCTTCCATTTACAGATATCTGCTAAAGTTCAACTGAGGTACACAAACTGAAAATCTAATACTTGTCCCTCACAATGTATGTCCCACTTTGGATTCTGGATTAGAAAACTACACACTGTCAAGTCTCACTGGAATAATGCTAGCTTATGAAAAGAAATGCATTATTATTAAACTGAGATTTGACCAAAATGTGTGATTGGGAATTAGGACACTGAGCCAGAGCAAGGTGAAACACAGGCTGAATGAGAATGAGTGTTGGCACAAGGCTCAAGATTTGATGTCTTGGCAAATATTCTGGGAGAAAGAAAGTTCTAATACCCTGCTGACAGATTATGTAAGCTTTGGGGGGAAAAATAAGATGTCTTGCAAGAGATGAGGCAGTGATGTTAGAACTGTCTGAAGTAAAGGAAGTGATCCAGAAGCTTAGCCAAAAACACAGACTAGAATAGATCTACAGTGTCTAACCAGAAAGCCCATCAGTTGAGCACATCCTTCTAGGCAGAACAGAAGATGTGATCTGAAATTAAATGAAATGTCTTGTTGGGGCAAAGCAACTGGCAGCTAAGAAATTCAGCAGTGACTGTCATCTTCTGGTGTAGTCTGCTGTCAGTAGATGATGTCAGAGCTGGGTACTTCTTTTTCTCCAACAAATTAACACCATTAAAGAGTAGCAGAGGTTTGGAGGACAACAATGAACTATCAGAAACAAGGCTGATACAATCACTGTTAGATATACAAGTCACAATGACAACCAGTGACCTCATTCACTTTAACCATGGCACACTTTGTTGATGACCAAAGACCATGGCACTCATAAGGGCAAATAGGCATCCAACACAGAAACTGAATGTATGTGTCTAAATGTGGAAACATATGCATACATACATGCACATATGTATGTATCCATGCATGCATACATGCACATATGCACACTTTATATATATATGTATATATATATATAATATATGTATGTGTGTGTATATATACACACACACACACATGCACACTCTCACGCACATATATATACACATGCACATATGTGCACATACATATATATATATATATGTATATATATATATATATATATATATACACACACACACACACACATACACACACACAGAAGAGGATGGAACAGCTAGGTAATGGAAAGTCTCAAGTCCCTTAATTTGTAGAACTGAGCCAATTCAGTCTAACAAGACATTAATTGAAACATCACCTTGAGGACAGCCATTGTTTCCATAGCACCTGTAGGTAGTTATCTAATAAAACCTGGAAAAGTCACCTGTACTAATATTTTGAAGAAGGTTCCATGGGCTGCTGAGAAGGATGTGTATTCTGTAGACTTGGTATGGAAAATTCTATAGATATCTGTTAGCTCTAGTTGATCTATTTTTTGAACTCTATTATTTCCCTGTTGATTTTCTCCTTAGATGATCTGTCTATTGATGATAGTGGAGTATTGAAGTCTCTAACTGTGATGGTGTTGGTGTTTATTTCTGTTTTATTGTCGAGAAGATTTTGTTTTATAAACTATGGTATACCTGAGTTTGGCAAATATATATTTATGATTGTGATGTGCTCACATTGGATCATTCCCTTGATGAGTCAGAAGTGGCCTCCTTTGTCCGTTTTGATTATTTAGGCTTTAAGTTTATTTTATCAGATATTAATATAGCAACACCTGCTTGTTTTTTATTTTCATTTGCTTGGAATATCATTTTCCAACCTTTTACCCTGAGGAGGTGTGTACCTTTAGATGTAAGGTAGGATTCTTGAAGACAGCAGATAGAAGCATCCTGTTTTTTGATCCACCCTGAAAACCCATGTCTTCTGATGGGTGAGTTAAAGACCACTAATATTTAAGGCTATTACCGAGAGGTTTGAATGGATCCCTGCCATGATGAGGTGTTTTATGGGGTTTGGTGCTTTCTTGTGTCTTGTACTATGTAGAACCTGATCTATTTTTGTTATTGTGATCTCCTTGTTGGCTCTTGAGATTAGTTGTTTGACTGTTCTGTGTGGAGTATTCTCTGTAGGTTTGGTTTTGTGTTTATAGAATCATAGAGTTGAATTTTCTCATGGAAAGTTTTCCTTTCACCACCTATTAGGGATACTTTTGCTGGGTAGAGTGGTTTGGGTTGGAAGCCATAGTTTTTAGACCTTGAAGTGTTTCATTTTAGGCCCTTCTGGCGTTCAGGGTTTCCATTGAGAAATCTGATGTTATTTTAATGGGATTGCCTTTGCATCTAGTGAATTTTTTCTCTTTTGCTGCTTTTAGCACTCTATCTTTGTTTTCTTTGTTAAGAGTTTTAATTATGATGTATCTTGGAGAGTTTCTTCTTTGGTCCTGTCTGTTTGGTGTTCTGTGGGCTTCTTGTATCTGGATAGGCCTCTCTTTTGCAAGATTCAGAAATTTTTCTTCAATCACTTTGTTGAATATGTTCTCTATGCCTGTGGTCTGGATTTTCTCCCCTTCTGGTATACCCATGATCCAGATGTTTTGTCACTCTAGGGTATCCCGCAATTCCCTTATATTCTGTCCACTTGATTTTTTTTTTTTTTTTTTTTTTTTTTTTTTAGTTTTGGGCCTCCTGATCAATTTCTTCTGTCTTATTTTCCAGGTCAAAGGTTCTGTCTTCCACCTGAGTAACTCTGTTGGTGAGGGGTTCTAGATAGGTTTTTTGATTTTTGTGTGTGTTATTTTGCCTCATGTTCATATCTTTTTTGAGGTATGATTTCAATTTTTGTTCTGATTTTTTGATGACTCTTGGAATTCATTCTTTCATTTGATCAAGTCTTCATTAAGCTTAACCAACCAGTTGCTGAGATCATCCATTTCTTGACTCACCCTCAAATGATTCATATCTCTTTGGAGGGTTCTAACTATTTTTTTTTTTTATCAAGTTAAGCATACTGTCAAAAGCAGAACATTTTAGGAGACGGTTCTGTTTAATTTAATCAATATGATTGTTGGTTCTTTGATGGTTTCCTTCCAGTTCAGCAACTTTTTTTTTCATCAGAGTCTCATTGGTTGTTGTGTTTTCATTTTGGGAATAAATTTCTGTTGATTTATCTGATTTCACTGGAGGCTTCTATTGTAGGCCTAGGCATCCTTGGTGGAGATCTGTCACTTTTGTGACTTTTGTTGGCTCTTTTGCATTGTTGTCTACCCATTTTAGGAAGAATATTTTATTGAGGAAGAAGCAAGTTTTTGTCCTTTGGCTGGCACACCCTCTGACTCAGACAAAAAGGGATATTGGTACCCAGTGGCCAGTCAGAATGCCAGAGCAAAGGCCTGACTCCACAGCTCACACAGGGATGAGGCCTCCTGAAGCAAGGCACAATGGGACCTCCCAGGACCACCAGGGGGCTGGGAGGAGCCAGGGAGCAAGGATCTGGCTACTCACTCTGTGCCCAGGCCTCCTGCACACAGGCTTGCACAGAGAACCCAGGGAGGTGAGTGGAGGCAGGCAACAGGGGTCTTCCCTGCTCTCTGCACACCGCCACACCTGCCTGCACACTGCCCACACAGGGAACACAGATGTGGGGCTGTAGAGCCTTTTCTAAAGAGCCTGAGTCTGTGTGAAAATAATGCTTTGTCACCAAACACAGGTGAAGTGCCCTGCTCCCAATATAATAATGAACACAATCACATTTTATTCACTTGTGTTGCCCTGACCATTGAGGTTACTTAGGAGCATTTCTAAAATTTTTGTAATGCCGAAGTTTTATCATATTGTCAGTGAGTGTGCATTGACTTCATTTGTTTTCTTAGCTGGGGTTCAGCCTACTGAAGTAACTAATGCATTCCCTTATTCCTTAAAGAAATGTTCTAAGCTTTGAGCAGTGGGATTAAAAGATACATTGTAGTCCACTAGAACCTGGTTTGGGCTTAGAGTTAGCCTGCACAAATCTGCAAATTGATGAGAATGTTATCTAGAGGTGAGAAGAAACTGAGGAACAGGACAAGAATGATAGAAGATGCAATGTTCTCATTTCCATCCAGGACTGAAAGACAGGTTTATGCTTGCCTCCCTGAATTCTTACATAGGTTGAAGGAAGTAACACACGAGTCTTAGTGTGTGCTTCAAAAAGTTCTCCACACCGTTAAATGGTTATTAGTAGACCAAATCATTCTGACTGACAATGCACACTGTCTCCTAGTTGGTGACAGTCTGAAAATAATAACTGGAAAATAAGTATTTTGAGCTGTGTTCAAGATAAGTGAGGCCTGTTAATTACAACTTTGTGTCTGATAGATGATGATGAGGAGTGATAATGTGACAAGAGACAAACCAGCCATGGAAGGGTCCGGCTTACTGGCAGAACACTTTTCTAGCTTGCAAAAGGATGTGGGGCCCAACTTTTCAAAAAAAGTTTTCCTTCTCCCTACCTCATTCTCTCCCCTTTTATTTGCCCCCAATCTCCCTTCTCACTTTCCAAGCTCTCTCTATAGTCTCCTTTGCTCTTCCATGTCAGACGCGTCCTTATCCCGTCCCTCCTTCCTCAGTACTTCCCCCGCCTTTTCGTCTCCTTTCTAGGTTCACAGCCTATGTGCATATTTATTATACAAATATATGAACATAAGCTAGAATCAACTTAAAGAGAATATGTGATTTCTGTCTTTTCACATCTGGGTTACCTTGCTAAATATACTTTCTAGCTCCATCCATTTTTTTCCTGCAAATTTTATAATTTCATTTTTCCTTTCAACTGGGTTCCATTGTGCACACCATGATTTTATTGTCTACTCTCCTATTGATAGACATCTAGGCTAGTGCCATTTCATTGCTGTTCAATAACCCTGGATGTGTAAGTACGAAAGCAAAAGGTAACAGAAGGCAGAGAGTGGCAATATCTCAGTTTGAGTGGTCAGACAGGAAGAAAGCAAAACAAATCTTTCACCCCTTTGCCTATG
Organism: Jaculus jaculus; assembly: GCF_020740685.1. Lineage (NCBI taxonomy): Eukaryota > Metazoa > Chordata > Mammalia > Rodentia > Dipodidae > Jaculus > Jaculus jaculus. The sequence goes on along the minus strand of NC_059103.1, from coordinate 199,544,512 downwards.
TAGGCCCTTGCAAAACAGACTAGTTGGAGCTCACTACTTTGGGAAAAGGCAATCTGCTTTACACAATCCACTGAATCAAATGATAATCTCTTCCAAAAATATCCTTGCATACCTACCCAGGAAAAACTCATATCTGATTTTAGTCAAGTTTAGCCAAGTCAGTTTAGTCAAGTTAGAATATAAAATTAATCATCACAGAATTAATTTGGTAAATGGAGAAACAAGACTAAGCGTGTTGTCTCATTCTTGTTTTGCTGTGAAAACTTCACAGCCAGAGCAGTCTCTACACTCATGCATAAGCCTGTGTCATATATGACGCATGGAAGTCATGCCACATGATTGGTGGGTTATTTGTCAATTCTAACATCCTATGACTGTTTTAGAGTAAAGTAAAGAAAATACCATGCCTTGAATACCTGTACTAGGTATTCTGTATTATTTCATTTAATTCTTACTGCAACTTTAAGAATAAGTTATATTAAAGAGGAGGAAAAGGTGACAGAATTCAAAGAATCAATCCAGGCTTTATACAGACTGGAAAAAATTTTGTAGGCCCTCTAAACCTCAGACTTCAAAGGCTTTCAAGTAATGGTATAGTGGAAAATAAGCCAAGAGCTGGACTGACGCTCTAAGTCACTGTAAGAGTTAACTGCTAAGGACCTCAATTTATCTATCAGAAGCTGAAGGAATCCCTAAGAGAGAGCTGTCTAGGGGGACCCAGAGGGATGATAAGAGGAAGGATAGTTTAGACTAAAATAGAGTAAAACAGAGCTCTTGGTTAGGATGACACAAGTACATGATTCATATGCATGTCTTGAAAAATTGTTCTGAAGCATACAGACTGCACAAGCTAACTGTCACGTCCTGCTTCTGTAAACCAGCTGCCTGTTGCCTGCTCACCCCTCCCCTTGGCTATGAACACTAGAAAATGAAAGTAAAATGTCATCTTAAAACCAAAATTACTTTAGGGAGCAATGCCAACTTCGGTCCCCAGGGTATAAACTCCTCTACTTTCAATCACGCTAGCTTTGTAGTGATCCTTTCAGAAAAGTTTCACAACAAAGGTTCTAGTACCTTCTACCAATTTAGGTCCCATAGGTCCATTGGCTGAATCTTTGCCAGCAGAAGACTGCGAAACCTTTGGCTTCATTTCTGCCATTCATACCATGTCTTTATTCATCCATGTTACTGAATTCATGACTGAATTTAGAGTCAGTGAGAACATTTGATTAGTGCCATGCATGCATGTATATGTGTTTATCACTTGTGTTCACATGTGTGAAAAAAAGATGTGTGAGTAATGTTCATGATCACAGTGCTGTGTGCACATGGGAGTGAGCACTGTTTTGGGAGTCAGCAGGTATTGTCATCCAAATGTATACCATAAAGCGAGAGTACACTTTGCATTCACATGCAAGTGTATGTTACATGTGAGACTATATGCTTGCTATCTCATCTCCAATGAGCTCATCACAGTGCAGGTCTGGCCATCCCTCATCACAAGCACTGGGTTGCTGCCTACAAGATAAAGGCCAGTCCCCCAGCCTGGGCTTAGGAGATGCTCTTGAGGCCAGCATGCATTGCTCCACTACCCCACTGCCCACATGCTGGGTTTCAAATGCCATTGCTCTCTATCAGCAGAATACATCATGCTTGCTTTGACCTAACACCACACTCCAGTTAATATGAACCAACCAAAATTAAAAGGTAAAGTAGTATGCCTGGAGGGATGACTGTAGTGGAAACAGATAGGCCATGATTCACATTGCATCCTGTTCCATAAGCTTTATAATATGGATAACATCTGTTATGTTTATGTGTAGAGTGGGAATTAAGTGACTGAGTGCTTTTTCTGGTCACAATCTGCAAGATAGATGAAAACTTTCTGTCAGCAATGCATGGTATATATGCCACAACCCAATTCAGTTGCCATTATGTTATTTCTCCCCATCCAAAAAAAAAAAAATATATATATATATCTTAGGAGTCATCCAGTCTGTTGTCAGGTTTCTTCATCCTCTCCACAGCACTGTATGGATTGTCTTCAAAAGCCTGAGCACCCCACATCCAGGCCACCTAGCTTCCATAGGACCAGCAGACAGGAGGGCTCAGACCCCATTCATGGAGTTAACAGATCATAACACGAGTATGGAATCATTATTCTGACAGTATGTACTGATTACCCTGATACAAATTCTTTAAAGCTTCCTGGGGTTAGTATGATATAGATAGCCCTATCTTCAGAGTTCATATAAACCCAATTATATCCCAAAGGAGGAGTAACAATATTTTTATACATTATTTCTGGTGATTAGGGTTATGCTGGCTGGTACTGCTACCCAAGTAAACACCAAGCAAACCATTCCCATGAGAATGTGATGTCATCACAAATGCTTTCCAATTCCCAGATGAAATAGTGCAGTGGTAAGTTACAAAAATTACTTTCCTGAAAATGTATCAGTTTAATAACTCATCATTTGAGATCTGTGGTTGTTAATGATCTCTTGTTTTTGAATACAGGAGTTGTGCAGCTGAAAGACTGTCTCCATAGACCTCCATCTCTGAGGTTTAGTTTGGCAAGATCTTTGAGTAGGAAGTGTTTGATAAATAGGGATGTGGGTATGGCTCAGTGGTATAATGCTATCCCAGCACACATGAGACCCCCGGTCTTATCCCCAAAACATGATCAGGTGAGTAAATGTTTCTTTACACTTGGTTCATCACTCAGAAAACAAAAGATATCTAATAAGTGTGACTTGTGACTTAGTAGAAATCCCTGCCAGGAAGGCCAGCTGGTGTCAATTGAGGGTAACTGCCCTTCTGGTGATAAAGCTGGAATCCAAACAAGAGGAAGCTGCTTACAGCAGCAAGATGGAGCAGGGCCCCTGTGAATTCAGGATTGTTTGGTTAAATATCTATGGAGCCCAAACAAGTGTCAACCATGTTTTTATTTTCACTGTCATTTAGTTGTATCTTCAGAACATTCCTCAGAGGTGTTATTACTCCTAATGTTGAGTGGGGTGGAGCTAAGGAATTTGAAGAGATGGTCTAAACCAAGAGCCAGGAAATTATGCGGGCAGGCTACCATTCCAATCATTCTGACTCTGTGGACAACTCTCCAAAACATTCCCTTACCTGAGATACCTTTCACTGGTTATCTAGATGCCAGCACTTTGAAAAAGCATGTGCTCTTGTAAAACCAACTATGGCTTTGCAGGGTGCATGCATGGAGTGAGCAGGGCCAATCTGCCTGTTTCCCTCCACTACCACCTCCCAGCTTCCTGACCCCAGTTCTCCCGCAGCTGGCTTGAGGCTGCCTGGACCCTGCGAGCTTGCTTTGGAAGTAAGTCCCTTGCTCTGCCTTCCTGATTGGATGGTCCCTGGGTCCCTAACTCCCAGATCAGATCCCCTACTCTGGAGTGTGACACATGCAGTGAGTTGGCTAAAGATACTGGTTCCTTCTCCACCCGCTAGTTCCCTGATCCAATACCCCTGTTGGGGTACTTCAAGTGGCCTGGTCTCTGTGTGTGGACTGTGGAAGCAGGGCTTTTTCTTGGGTTTCCTAATTGACTGACCCCTGGGTACCCAAATCCCTATTTCCCTAAGATAGAGGGTGTACAGGCCACTGTAGGAGCTGGCCTCTATCCCTGGCTCTCCAGCTTCCCAGTTCCTGGTTCCCCAAACCCTGATCTCTGTGTGCTGAAGGGCAGGTACAAGTGGAGTTAGTAGGGCAGAGCTCCCATCTCCCACCTCCAAGTTCCCCAGGTATCTTTGATATGCTTACAATCTGTGTATCTGTGGTTATAACCACATTGTAAACCAATCCGTTTCACATTAAAATAGAACACTCACTGAAGATCCTACAAGGATAAATACTTTTCCCCCTCAATAAAATAAAACGTTTCCTCAAGGTGGGTAGACCACAAGGCACACGCACACCAAAAATCAATGAAAGACTGAATACTGTGAGATTTCTACCAAGGACACCTAGTACAACAATGGAAGCCGCCAATGAAATCATAGACAAACCAAAAAATTGAATCCAAAAATGAAAACACACTAAGCAATATGACCCTGATCAAAAGAATGGCTGAACTGGAAGCAAGCCATCAAAAAACCAACAATTACATAAATGCGATTGAGCAGAATCATCTCTTAGAGCACTCAGCTTTTGACACTAGGCTTAAATTAATTGAAGAAAACCTTAGAAGCTTCAAAAGAGAAATAAATGAATTGAAGGTGAGTCAACAAATAGAATTTCTCAATTAGCAGCTGATTGAGCTTGATGAAAACTTGACTGAATGAAAGAATGAATTACAGGAAGCATCAAGAAAATCAGACCTTGAGCTGAAATCATACCTCAAAGAGATGGACATGATGCAAAAAAACACAACAGAAAACAAAAATCAAATAGAGCTTTTAAAAACCTTTCTAGAACCCCTCATTAACAGAGTCACTCATATGGAAGACAGAACCTCTGAGCTGGAAGACAAGATAGAAGAAATTGATCAGGACTCCAAAAACTTAAAATCATGCAAACATAATATGAGGCAAAAGTGGGATACTCTAAAATCACCAAATATCCAGATCATAGGAATACCAGAAGGAGAGGAAATCCAGGCCAGAGGCATAGAGAACATTCAAAAAAATTATTGAAGAAAATTTTCCAATGTCTCAAAAGAGAGGACAATCCAGAGCCCAAACAGTTTATCCCTTAAATTGCTTCTGGCTTGGGTATTTGATTGATCACAGGAATAAGAAAATAACTGCAGATTGTTGGTCTTAATTGTCAACTGGATAGGACCTGAGTCACCTAGAAAACAAAACCTCTGAATGGGTCTATGAGGACATTTCTGGTGCAGTTAACTTAGGAGGGAAGACCCACCCTGAATATGGATGGTGGTATTCTATGGGCTTCGATGGCATGAATAAAAATGACTGAGCTAGCTGGAAAAAGGATCATTCTATTTTCTGTCTTCAAGAAACCCACTTCAACAATAAACACAAATACCTCTTCAAGTTGAAAGGCTGAAAAATGATATTACAAGCAAATGGAAATAAGAAATAAGCAGGTATTGCTATATTAATATCTGGGAAAATAGACTTCAAACCAAAGGATTCAAAAAGGACAAATAAGGTCACTTCTTACTCATCAAGGGAATGATCCAACAATAGAACATCAGTCATAAATCTATATTCACTGAACAGAGGTGCACCACAGTTTATAAAACAAAACCTGCTTGACAACAAAACAGAAATAACCACCAACACCATCATACTTGGTGACTGCAACATTCTACTCTGAACAAAAGACAGATCACCCAAACAGAAAATTACCAGGGAAGTGAGAGGGCTCAATAAAACCATAGATCAACTAGACCTAACAGACATCTTCAGAACATTCTACCCCAAATCTATAGAATACACATTCTTTTCAGCAGCCCATGGAACCTTCTCCAAAATAGATCATATATTAACCTTTAAAGCAAGCCTCCATAAATTCAGAAAATTGAAGTAACTTCCAGCATCATATCAGATCACAATGTGTTAAAGCTAGAAATTAACAAGAGACACATCAGGAACTTTACCAGCTCCTGGAGGCTAAACAACACACTTTTAAACAATGCGTCTGTTGTGGAAGAAATACGAAAAAAAATTTTAAATTCCTAGAATTGTATGATGATAACACAACTTACCAAAACTTATGGGACACCATGAAGGCAGTCATTAGGGGAAAATTTATAGCACTTAATGCATTCATAACAAAGACAGAGAGATCCCAAATTAATAACCTAACCGTCTACCTAAAGTCATTGGAAAACCAAGAATCCAACCCTAAAATCTCCAACTAGAAATAAACAATCAAGATCAGAGCAGAAATTAATGAATTGGAAACAATTTTTTAATTGTTTTAATTAAAACAATTTAAAAAAACAATTTAAAAATTGATGAAACAAAGAGCTGGCTCTTTGAAAAATAAATAAGATTGATAACTCCTGGCCAATTTGATAAAGTAAAAACAGAAGTCTCAAATTAACAAAATCAGAAATTTTAAAAGGAGAGATCACAACAGACATCAATGAAATTGGAAGAGTCACCAGGGCATACTTCCAAATTCTCTACACCATAAAATTGGACAATCTGGAAGAAATGGATGAATTCCTAGACACATATCACCTACCAAAACTAAACTCAGAGCAGATTAATCTCCTAAACAAACCTATCAGAGCCATGGAAATCGTAAAGGTAATAAAAACCCTCCCCCAAAAGCAAAGTCTAGGACTGGATGGCTTCTCAGTCAAATTCTATCATACCTTTATTGAAGAACTGAAACCAATTTTTCTCAAACTGTTTCATATAATTGGAGAGCATGGAATACTCCTCAACTCCTTTTATGAAACTAGCATCACCATAATACCAAAACCAGACAGAACTGCAACAAGGAAAGGCAACTATATGTCTATATTCAGGATGAACTTAGATGCAAAGATTCTGAGCAAAATCCTTACAAACTGAAGCCAACAACACATCAAAAGCATTATCCGACTTGATCAAGTAGACTTCATCCCAGGGATTCAGGGATGGTTCAACATATGGGAGTTAGTCAACATCATACACCATATAAATAAACTTAATCATAAGAACCATATGATCATCTCAATTGATTCAGAGAAGGCCTTTGACAAAAAACAATACCACTTCATGATCGAAATACTAGAGTTAATAGGCATGGAAAGTATATCTCAGCACAATAAAGGCTATATATAAAGCACCTAATACATAAATAATACTTAATGGGGAAAGAGTCGAGAAGTTCCCATTGAGATTGGGAACAAGACTTGTGTGCCCAGTCTCACCCTCCTCTTCAACATAGCACTAGAAGTCATGGCCTAAACAATAGACAGTAGACAGAGATAAAAGGGCTACAAGTAGGAAAGGGAGAAGTCAAGTTAGCTCTATTTGCAAATGACATGATCCTATACATAAGTAACCCAAAAGTCTCCATCTCAAAACTTCTAAAGGTGATTAATTCCTTCAGTAAAGTGGAAGGATACAAAGTCAACACACAAAATCAGTAGCATTTCTATATGCAAAGGACTAATATACAGAGAAAGAAATCAGCAAGGCTCTCCTATTTTCAATATGCAACAAAAAGTTAAATGCCTTGGAATAACACTAACCAAGGATGAGAAAGACCTATATAATGAAAGCATTTAAAAAAAACTCAAGAAAGAAATCAAGGAAGACTTCCAAAGATGGAAATGCCTCCAATGATTCTGGATAGGTAGAATTAATACTGTTAAAATAGGAATTTATACAGATTTAATATAATACCAATAAAAATTCAGACTCATTTTCAAAAACATAGAAAAAGTGTTCTCAAAATTCATATGGAATGGCAGCAGGTCTGTGATATCCAAACATATCCTCAGCAAAAGAAACACCCCTGGAGGAATCACCATACCTGATCTATGTGGGTTCCAGGATTCTTTCTCCGGGGCCTGGCTGTGGGTTCCAGGATTCTTGCTCTGGGGGCTGACCACTGTTTGCCCCAAAGGCATCCAGGCAACCAGGGGTGGGTCAGTGTGTGACAAGAGAAACACTCCCAGGAGAAAGTTGAGTAGCTCTCTCAATTTATTGTCAGTGAAAATGTGTTTATATGCATCTGAGGGTGGGAGAAGGGTTCTAAGGGGGCTGGATGTACCATTTTCATTTTTGATGCCTAATTAGAATATGGGGACATTCATTCTAGCATGTAGGCAATGTCAGGGGAGGTTCAAGTGATCTAGGGTCTCAGGAAGATGGGCTGTGTGAGGGCTGATAAGGAGTTTCCTAGGCAACTGGCCAAAGGTCACAGGGCTATGGGCAGAACCTAAGTTCAGGTGTGCTGGGCTTAGAGTGGGAGTGGCCTTCTGGAGCCTGGGGGTCCATAGCCATGCCTGGAAGCTCAGGCCCCCCTCCTGAAGGCTCCAGCCTCTGCCTGGCAGTGCCCAACAACTTCCTCTTTGTTTTTATAATGGGGCACTATCACCCCAAATGAGTTCTTTAAAATTTACCATAGGTAAATAGAGTTAGGTGGTGTACAAGGACCTGATTAATAGCAACCTTAGCAATATTAGTTATCTGAGAAATTTGATGAGACAGGGGGCTACAAGCAATAGGGTTACTATAGAAAGGAAGGGGCTAAGGAGAAGCCAAGTAACTAAAGGGTTAAAGAACCAGGTGGAGGGGTCCTCAAGCTTGCAGCAGTCAAGCAGTTTAACATTTGATTTGTTAAAAAGAAACCAATTATTTTTGTCCAAAGACCATACATGCCCCCCCCCCCCAAGTTCAGTAGTAATGAAGTCTAAGGCCAGGCAGTTTTGAAGTACCACACCTGTGAGAAAGTTCAATAGTCTCTGGAGAGATTCAAGGCTGTTGATCACCAGAGGCACCCAGAGACAGCATCACACCGAGGCCCACCAGCAGAGGGATGATCTTTTTCAGTTGGTGAAGGCAATTAGTGTATAGGAAGTTTGTGGATTTTTTTGGTAGAGATAGACCTGTGAAGCAATCAAGACTGGGAAACACTAAGTGGGGGAGGAAATATTTATGTATGGGGTGATTACTCCTTTTGCACCAAAGAGACCTGGTGTTCTTATATAACTGGTCTTGATTATGGAAATATTGAGCAAGCATTCAGCTCTCATCGGCTTAGAGCTATACAGGCAGAGTGACATAACTGGACCTGCATCATGGAGGGCAAGGTCTGTCCTTTGCAGAGCCAGGGACTCAGAGAACTGACACTGGAAAAAATAGTTCTTTGGAAATAGGCAAGATATAAGAAAAAAAATTTTGGCATTTTTACCTTCAGGGGTCCAGACACCCTAATTCTATACCCCCTTATTTCTCCCTCTCATGAGAAGACACTCTAACTGCTTTTAGGGGACTGGGATGTAGACATCAGATCATTTGCTACTTCCTGCTGAGCAGGACACGAAGTGGGGACTTGTTGCAGTTAGAGAGTCTCTCCCAGAGAGGGGAACTATTCTAATGGACCCAGAGTGTCGGAAGATAGTCTTGGAAGAGATCATTGCGGAGAAAGAACAAAAGTAAGGAGTTGATGAGAAGTGAGCATACAGCCAACTGGTCCTTTTTGAGGTCAAGGGAATTCAGGCAGGCTTGCATTATCTCAGGACCATCTGAGTATGAGCTGGTTGAGATTTTCTTCTAGAACTGTTTATTGAATTGCACAATAGTATTTGACATGGCTTGTAAAACAGATAATGTATTAGCGGAGTTATCAGGAACATATACACAACATTTGACCTTGATAATAGAGAGCTATTGGGTGCCATTAAAGGCTGTACAAATATAATTTTTGGTCTCAGAAGTTAGTTATATATGTTAGATTTAAAAATAATTCTTTTGGGCTGGAGAGATTGCTTAGTGGTTAAGCGCTTGCCTGTGAAGCCTAAGGACCCCGGTTCGAGGCTCGGTTCCCCAGGTCCCACGTTAGCCAGATGCACAAGGGGGCGCACGCGTCTGGAGTTCGTTTGCAGAGGCTGGAGGCCCTGGCGCGCCCATTCTCTCTCTCTCCCTCTATCTGTCTTTCTCTCTGTGTCTGTCGCTCACAAATAAAAAATAAATAAATAAAAATAAATTAAAAAATATTAAAAAAAATAATAATTCTTTTGACATCTATAGTTGTTTTTCATTATGGAATTAGAACTATGGGGAAATGTTTCTTTGCTTCCCCTCTTGGAAAGCTCTTGTTGTATTACTTAATAGGCCATATATTTAAGGTATTTTTAAATCTGTGGTTATACATTTCTCTCTGAGTGTTTAAGACCATGCAGATAGCCAAAATGTAATTAAAGATTAATTTTGGAGGTCACTAATGGCTCTCCAAAGAGACTTTAGGGACACAAGAGTAGCCCTATAGCTTACTGGTGTTTTCTGTCTGTTAGGATGAGTCAGGGCCATGCTGGCCAAGTACTTTTCCCTTCTTTGGGAAGTGAGGTGGACTGATTGCTGCTCAATTGTGACTCTCCTGTTTCAGACTGTACACCATTTTTTTTTTCTGGTCTCCATATTCTCCTTGCTCAGGAAGACATGTGACTTACCAGGGGGCCAGTGTAGAAGTGTTCCATCATCTACAGTGGTCTCATGACCTGGGAGCATAGGCAAAAATATTGGTGCCTCTTCCTCCAATGATTCCAATTGACTTTGGCTTCTATGTAGGTAATTAACACACTTAGAAATGAAGTTACACCAACCCAGATGTATGTACATATAAAGCACATGTGAATACTGAAATAGAATTAGTTAAAGAATGGCACAAGGGCTTCTAAAATTATTTTGTCCAATCTTTAACATTTTCGTTGTACTGTGGCAGCATACACCATATCTGAGGTATAGAAAGTAGGCACATCTCAACTTTAAGTAACGTTTATAATATAGGCAGAACCTGTTATCAGTCTTGAAAACAGTACCGATTGATTCACAAACTAAGTAATGTAACCTAGAAATTGTCAGACAAGGACAAGTAAGACAGTATAAGGTCTTAGCACCTGTGTTTGAAAACATCTTTGATTAGTTCAGATACCTATGCGGGCACCAATTACCCAGAGAACATTGAAAACAGAACCACAGAGCTTCAATATTGTTTTATTATCAGATGATGACAATTGTTAGAGCATGAGGCTGTACCCTAAAGTAGGGAATATGTATTAAGCATTAATTTTGGTATAAACACTTGACTTAAAATAACAGAAATGAGAGTTCCTTTACATACAATAAAGTAGAATTTGGTCATTTCTGAGCCAAAACAGCTAGCTAAATATTAATAAAACCCTTGATAAATCTTTTTGGAAGAATAAACATTACTTGACAACCAATGATTTTGGCTTAAACTTGATAGCTATTGATTTAATGTACCATAGAAATTTTTATTCATAAAACAATTTTGTTTTACCCATGACTTAAATTTGATAAACCTTGCGCAAGCTATCCCAACATATTTTAGCCTGAAGATTAGTTATTTTGTTCCTTAAGAGTTTTTAAACAGTTAAAAAATGTCTAACTTTAGGCATGGTGTTTAGGTTTAGCCTGAAAATTCCTTCTACACACGCACATCTTTATACATGTACTTTAACATGCTGATCTAAGTACCACTGAAAAAGCATTTTTAACGAGCATTCTATGTCTCAAGATTGAAAAATTTCTTCACAGTTCCTTTAATCAACTCATCACATCCCATTATTTAACATCCTTCTTATAAGGCTATTAAGAAAAACTACATCAAATTGATTAATCCTATTACTCACTAACAAGCAAGTAGTCTAAAGACAATTTTATATCATTAATATCAATAAGACACTTGGAAATGATTTTATTAGGAGTAACTAAGGCAAATTTTGTTGCTATCTTGAGGCAGGTCAGTCGCCTCTGGTCTAGTACACATGGAGGTAATGGCTGAGACTGGCCAAGATGACTGCCAGATTCCAAGGAAAAGAGGGGGCCTCCTGACTGCTGGGGTATTGCTGAAGAAGGAGGGGGCACACTGGGAAAAGAGGGGGCCCCCTGACTGTTGGGAGATTGATGAAGAAGGAGAAGGCACACTGGGAAAAGAGGGGGCCTCCTAGACCACTGGGAGGCCACTGGGAAAAGAGGGGCCCACTCGGGGGCCACTGGGAGAGAAGGTGGAGACGGGGCACCTGCACAGGCTGTGGTGCCATTGTCTGTCTGCTGCCTGACTCTGACCCAAGCCGCTTTGGAGTGCTTGCAAATCTTACCTGTAGTTTTGCTGCTTAAAAGGAGTGAGGGGAAATTTCCTTCCTGAACTTTTAGTTTCTTAGCCAGATAAGCTATGTGGGTCCACATGTCTGGGCCACATGGATGCTCAGAAATCCAGGGTACAACCTGGAGGACTTCTTTCCAAAAGGACCCTGCCTCCCTCTGGGAGAGCTTAATTTCCTTAATTTTCAGAATAGCTTGTTCCATGAATCTGCAATTTCTTTTAGCGGGAGGCAATGTTACCCATGACAGTGAAAGATTAGAAATGCCAAGACCAGAGGGCAACGTTCCTGAGGGCTGATTAGCACATGGGTGATTCCCCAAAGATCCAGGCGTGAGCCTGCCCACAAGTTTAAGAGGCCGGCGACCTGCCCTACAGGCTTTTAAGAGGTCAATATGTTACCCTTTTTTTGTGTGTTGGAGAGAAATAGATAGAGGTTTTTGCCAACACCCAACGGGCTGCCGGGGTCCAGGCAGAGGACGGCTGGCCTTCAGTCAATACCAAAGAGTGGCCTCGGCCAAGAGACGTCAGTTGCCAGTTCGCCATGTCTGGTCCTGCACAATAGCGCAAACCGAAAATAAAGGAGGAGAAAGAAACCTGCCAGCTCTCAAACACATGGAGGCAAGGCAGCATGGGCCGATGTCTCCCAGTCCCTCTGGGAAAGCACTCACCCACCCTGTCCATCTTATAAGGTCCCTGTTCAGGCGCCAGTTGTGGGTTCCAGGATTCTTGCTCCAGGGACTGAGTGTGCTTCCCCCCTCCAAAGGCATCCATGCTACCAGGGGTGGGTGAGCTCATAAAGAAAAAAGATACTCCTGGGAGAAAGTTGAATAGCTCTCTCAGTTTATTGTCAGGGAAATGGGTTTATAAACATGTGAAGGTGGGGGAAGGGTACTAAGGGGGCTGGATGTACCAAGTTCATTTTTGATGCCTAGTTAGAATATGGGAACATTCACTCTAGAATGTAGGCAATGTCAGGGGAGGGCTTGGAGAGGGAATGTCCTCCTGTAGCCTTGGAGTCCATAGCCATGCCAGGAAGCCCAGGCCCATATCCTGAAAGCTCCAGCCTATGCGTGGCAGTGCCTGAAAGAGTTAAAGGTATGTTAGGAAGCCATAGTAACAAAAACAGCATGGCACTGGCATAAAAACAAAAACATAGACCAGTAGAATAGAATTGGAGGCCTGGGCTTTAGGTCAAGTAATTAAAACTACTTAATCTTTAACAAAGGTGCCAATAAAGTAGATTGGAGAAAAGACATCATCTTTAACAAATGGTGCTGGACAAATTAGATAACCATATACAGAAAAATGACTCACTCTTCTCACCATACACAAAAATCAAGTCTAAATGTATTAAAGACCTCAACAGAAGACCTGAAACTCTTCTCCTACTAGGAAAGAAATATAGGAGGAAATTTTCCAAAATATAGGAGTGTGGAAAGACTTCTTGAACCAAACTGTAGTATCTCAGGAAATTAAACAATCACCCAAACAATGGGATCTCATGGAGATAAAAAGCTTCTGCACAGACAAACATACTTTCATCAGAGCTAATTGGTTAGCCACAGAATGGAAAAAAAAAAAGTTCATCAGCTATACCACTGACAGAAGCTTAATATCTAGAATCTACAAAGAACTCAAAAAACTAAACAATAAGAAATCAAACAACACACTCCAAAAATATGGCAGAGAACTGAATAAGGAATTCTCAGAGGAAGAAAAGCAAATAGCTAGTACACACTTAAGAAAATGTTCAACCTCCCTAACCATTAGGGAAATGGAAATTAAAACAACTATGAGAGTCCATCTTACTCCAGTAAGGATGGCAATAAAAAGTCCATCAACAATAAATGTTGGTGATGACATGGGGAAATAGGAACCCTCATCCACTGTTGGTGGGAATGTAAATTTATACAACCACTATGAAAATCAATATGGAGATGCCTAAAAAGGATGAATATAGAACTACCAACAGATCCAGTCATTCCCTTACTGGGCATTTATCCTAAATACCCCATGCTTCACTACAGAGATATTTGCTTAACTATGTTTATAGCTGCCCAATTCATTATAGCTATGAAGTGGAGTCAACCCGGGTGTCCAACATTGGATGAATGGATAATGAAGTTGTGGTATATTTGTACGATGGGATTCTTCTCTTCAGTAAGTAATCATGATACAATGAAATTTGCAGAGAAATGGATAGACTTGGAACCTATCACATTCAGAAAACTCACACAATAGAAGAAAGGCAAACACCATATGTTCTCACTTATCTTCGGTTCCAAACCTGGACCAGGTCAAGTTGCTGATATGCCTGATAAGCAGTTCAAGGCCCACTCAATATGGATGAAAGGATTTGGGGAGGCTGAGAAGAGGAGGTTATGAAAAAAAATACAAAACTCAGTCCAAAATGAACTGGTACCATGAAAACCTTTATCCTTGGAGATAGAGTAAAACATACAACCCTCAACAGATGTAAAGGGTGAGCACCTGGAAAGGAGAGGGTGGGATGAAGCCTAAGCTTAAAAAATGTGGGTAATTGTCTCTAGCCTATAATTACCAGTACCAGAAATTGGTTGTTACCAACAATGAGCTAAGGACCCCCAAAAGACATGTTTCAGTCAAGGCACTTGATTACCTATCTGAGGCGAAAGTTAAGACCCTATTGCAGAAGACACCATATGTTACTGGCACAGAGCATGGACAGACCTGCCTGGAACCCAGAACAGAGCCAGGTCCCAGAGAGTTAGCCCATCTAGTGCTAGAAAGCACTACATGAGCTACTGGGGGAAACTGGTCAATGATGGTCTGAGCAATCAAAGGTCTAAGCTACCCAGATGCAAACATCCTGACAGGATGTACATGCCAGGGCAATAGTGACACACAGCTTCGGTGGTAACCAATAGCTTTTTGATTGGCTAAGAGAGCCACTCAGTGTAAAAGAATCCATACCCAGAATTGGGAACCAGATCAGAAACCTATGAAGACAAAGATTATGCTCTTTATTGTCAAGCTCTCACTAGTCTTTGGCTAAAAGTGAGGTTACATACATCAAATTCTCCCTACATTTATAATGCTTATCCCATTTAAACTATGCTGATTTCACTCTCCATTGGAGAATCTGACCTTGTTTTTCAGAAGGTAGTGAGAGCAGAAGTGATAAACAACCCCTCACACTTCAGCCAAGCCACAGCTGAATCCACAAAGGAATTGGGGAGACAAGGAAGAGTGCTGCTTCCATGCTGAACCTTATAACCAGTGCCAGGGTGTAGGAGACAGTCCCTGAGGATACTCAACACCTACCAAAGCAGAAATCCTAAGAGTTTATCACTGAAAGAGACTTAAAACTCACCTACCATGGCTGAGGGAATTTTGTGGCAGAGGGGACAGAAAGATTGTAAGAGCCACAGGTTGAGACATCATGATGAGAGGCATTCTGTCCCCCCTCAAAAAAAAAATGACTGCTGCTCCCACAAAGCATTAACTACAATCCCATGGGGAATACCTACAACCTTACTGAGGGGGGTCTTCAGCAGAATGGGGGCAGGAACAAGGGAAAAGGTGATACCAACACAAGATGCATCCATATACAATATGTGATTAATAAAGATAATACTTATAAAACCTCTAAAATTTTTAAAGATTCAAACTAATTAAATAAATAAAATTTAAAAATTAAAGCCCAGATTACAAGGTGAGCTTGCCTCTTTGAACAAGGGCTGATATGTAACTGCTCTTCACAGCTTTCCCTGCCATTAGGATATGAATTTTTTTTAATTTTATTTTTTTAATTTATTTGTTTGCAAGCAGAGAGAGAGAGAATGGGCACACCAGGGCTTCCAGCCACTGCAAATGAACTCCAGACGCTTGCGCCCCTTTGTGCATCTGGCTAACGTGGGTCCTGGGGAGTCGAGCCTTGAACCGGGGTCCTTAGGCTTCACGGGCAAGCGCTTAACCACTAAGCCATCTCTCCAGCCCGGGATATGAATTTTAATTGCATGTGACATTCTCTAAGGATTCCTCTCTCTATCTTGTTAATTCATCAGTTCTTCAAACTTCCACGTGCTAAAGAACATGAGGCCTGATCCCTCTCCTACAAGTTCCTTATAGCTATACAGTCAGGCTTCTCTGTGCTTGGATCTTCAGCTACACAAACTACCACTTAGGGGTCCCCACAGACAAAAAGAACAGAGGATTGTAGAAGTTATAATAGTAAAGGAAGTAGTTTCAACAAAAGTAGGAAATATCACTGAAGAACAAAACTTAAATAGAATAAAAGTGATTTTTTTTCTCCCCACTCTAAAACCAATGGCTAAAGGGAAGAAAAATCAAATAAACAAAATCCTGGTGGATCAGAGTAAAACTCTCCTTGCTTCTTAATTGTAATGAATATTTTGGAAAGCAATTTGGCAATATGCTTGCAGAAATATTCATATTATTTAACTTAATAATTCACATCTGGGAACTGTGCCCAAGGACATTATATATGAGAAAGAAAAAGCAATGTCTATGTAAAATATATTCCCTGAAGCATTACTTTTAATAAGAAAAAAACTGGGAAAAGCCTTAAATAATCAATAACAAGGAAATGGATATATAAATTATAGTGTGTATACTCAATGGAGTGAAGACTGCTTTTAAATTAGCTAAGAAAACTCTAGAGAGACATGGCCTAATATTTTGTGATAAGCAAGAAAAAGTATAAGATTCAGTGCATAGCAGGCTTTTGTGTAAGCAGGGAGAGATGTAAGAAATAGGGGAAAGGTTATGCTGTGGCTCCTAAGCATCTGCTGTGTGGCTGTTACTTGATAGTAGTCAAAATACAATTCATGTAATACAGAAGTATGTGTTGAGGTGAAGTTAATGGAAAAGATAAGATTTTCTTCATGGGGAAGAGTCTGAGAGTTTCCCCTTCCTTGTTAGAGGGCTATGATCTGCTAAACCATGACTGGCCTAAAAATCAACCCCACAAAAACCTCTTTATCAGACTTTGCAAGAACACCATTTCTAGGAGACAATTACCATGAGCTATGTAGAAGCTATTTCTTGTGCTTAGCTGTCTGATCTATCACACTTGATTCAACACCCATTGAAACAGGGAAGATGACCACAGACCATTCTGGAAACAAAGTCCACATCACTCTCTCTCAGCCTATGTTATTCCTATTACATTGAAGGTCATGGACATTCACCAATGGTCTTATAAACACCCATAAATAGAAAAAAAAATAATTCCTCATCTTGTTATGGGAAGTGAAGATCAAGAAGGCAGGTATATTATCCAAAATAATAGTCATTCACTTCTCCATTCTGAACTGATGGTGACATGTCTGTTTTTACTCTTCTATAACTTAGTTTTGTGTCCATAGCTTCTTTCTTAGTCCCTAGGCCTGAGGAGAGGGTGGTTCTAGAAATGTGGTACAGAGTAGTATAGAACTTCTCCTTATGTTCACAGTGACAAGTATATATGGCAATCGACTAAGACTATGATACATGAAAATTGCTTACAATACTCAGCATAAAACAGAGCAAATGTGCAGGTAACTTAATGACTCAAATGACGGTCATTGTCTTGAGAACTACAGATCCCATGACAGACAAGTGACACCCCTCCAGATAGTAAGGATGCTTGTCAACCTTATATTTCATCACTAACAAATGTACGGTAATTTTCGTTGATATGTGAAATGGTGGCGACCATAGTAGTCATTCTCTGCCCTATATTGCACTATTAACACAGGAAAATTTAGAATATTCTTTAACCCAAATCCTTAGGGAATGCAAGTAGGGTTTGATTCCTAATTGTCCAACCTCTTGGTAGAAAAATTCTGATTGAACAATTACCAAGATGATGGCATCATATGGGTTTCCAGGATATTTTTTTGACACCCAGTAGCTTCACATGCCAGGCATCACTGGTGCACTTATACTGGACACTGCCTTCATTCTCTGTTATTTTATCAGTTACTTTATAGTTGCAAATGCAAAATACCCAGTCAGAAGCAGCCTAAGCAAAGGGTTTGTTTTCAGCTAACAATTTGTATGGGAAATCTATCATTGTTTCGGTCAGGTTTCCATTACTGGCAGAAATCATCCACCCAAAAGCAGCTTTTGAGGGGGGGGAAAAGGTTTATTTTGACTTATAGACTCAAAGGGCAACTCCATGATGTCAGGAGAAAATGATGGCATGGGCAGAGGGTGGACATCACCCTCTGGCCCATATAAGATGGACAATAGCAACAGGAGAGTATGCCAAACACTGGCAGGGGGAAACTGGCTATAATACCCATAAGCCCACCCTCAACAATACACTCCCTCCAGGAGGTGTTAATTCCCAAATCTCCATCCTCTGGGAACCTTGCATTCAGAACACGGGGGTCACCTGAATCAAACCCCCACAATCATGGAAGGGAAAGCATGGCAGGAGTAGGAAGACGGAGTCACATTGCATCCACAGGAAGAAAGAGAGATAAAACAGCAAGTCGAGGCCGGCTATAACACCTCCAGCTTGCTCCCAGTGACACACTTCCTCCAGCAAGGCTGCGCCAACTGACAGTTCTACAACCTTCCTAAACACCACCAACTGGTGATCATGTATCAAAATGTACGAGTCAGTGAGAGACATCTTATGCTTAAATGAGCACATGGAGTTTAGAAAATGGATCGGAGAAGTGCTGGGTTCCAGCTCACTGTTTCCTTCTTAGATGCCCTCAGGTGACTTTAATCTGAGTCTGTTACTGCCACCACTAGGCAGCCCAGGCCACGAGCATCCACAGAGAGCATCCCCCGTCATGCTTGAGGGCCTAGCACATGGCCCTGATGGTGAGCAAAGGAAGATGTGCTCCTCTGACTGCCTGTGCCCTGGGACCTGGGAAGCACGTCCTGACCGCAGACCTGCTGGGAGCCTTGAGGCTGTGTTATAGTTGCTTTGGCTGTTTTTTTTTGTTGTTGTTGATGTTGTTTGTTTTGATAACTGGATAAACAGGATATGATAAGCCTTGTCTGGGTCACATGAACCATTCCTGTAGAGATGTCTTTTTTTGCCTTCATTCTGGACACTTTCAAAATGCAGCCTGAGATCCAGAAACACTGTCTTCCACTTTCTTGGAGAGACCTTACAGATTTCACTATAGACCTTGCTCCAGGACACTCACAAGAACTTTCACACCTGTGCGGTGGTCCCTTCTCAGGTGTGTCCTAACTCCATCCTCCAAAAGAAGAGAAGAAACTCCTCATGGCCTGGGCTCCCTGGCACCTAAGTACAGGAGAGCCAGAGCCTGTATCCCTCCTTGTGTGCATGCACAAGACATATGGTTGGTGAGGAGCCAGCAGAGCTGGCATCACAGATTCGTACCTTGTCCCAGACGGGCGCTCAGAGGCCAGGCCCTCAGACTGCAACTGCCTGGCCACGAAGCTGAGAGAGATGTGCTGTCTGAGTTTCTTCCTTGTGAGGTCCTCCTCCTGTTCTTTTGCTTCTCCTATGGGGAGAGGCCTGTGAAATGCAAGGCTTGCCTGTTGGTTCTAGTAAGCAATACCTATACTTTTGGGAGCCTCAGAACCCTGCATCACTCAGGTGCAATTCTGCTTCAACTCCTGTTTCAGCAGTCAGAGGCAGTGAGGTGTCAGACATGGAGGGCTGACATTGAGAGGAAGCTTCCCGGCCCCAGATGCTCTCTGCACCACCCAGCATCCTCTGTCCTCAACTCCAGGGATGGTGATGCTCAGAACACAGCTCTGCCATGGGTCAGTTCCAGGCTGATATCCCTGCCTATTGGCACCTGCCGTGTTAAGCTGTGAACCTGTGAGTCCAGCCTTTCTTTTCATGACCCCAGCTATGATGGCTGCATATATGAGATGACTGACCAATCAATGCACAGACAGGGGAGTGGGATTTAGAGATAAGGAAGGGGATGCCTTCATCCTCTGCACAGGACATCACCCTGAACAGGCTATCAGGGTTTGTGATGGTTTCCACAAATGTCTATGTCTACTGAATCTGAAGTCATTTCTGCTTGAAATATTCCAAAATAAACTCCTGTAGCCCCTGAGTTGAGACCCAAAGAGTTATCTAGCATAATATGGAATTCAGAAAGCCTTACCTGCCTGATGCAGGCAGCAGTATGTCTGTGAGTCAGAGCTGCAGGTCTGCAGGTTGACTGAGATGGCAGGGTCAAGCCTGTACCTTGGGTGCTCAATATTGGACATGAGCAGTGTATAGACAGATGGCTTCTTTCTCCACATTTGCCATATTCACAGATAAGGGACCTTCACTGCAGAGTAGCTTTGCTTATAAACGACCTCCTAATTCAGTTGAGGTGAATCATGTGCTATATGGAAATCCATGAACAGAGTTCAATGTGAGGAGTTATTTATTTTTCTACCCTAAGAACTTGTGGTATGCCTCCTGCTCCGGCCTTCCGAATGCTGGGATTGTAGGTGTGTGCCAGCATCCCTGGCTCCATTAATTTTAGGCTTATAAGTCACTTAGATGATTTTCTTGGTTTCCAAATATGCGATTTTTTTTAAGCTTCTTGCTATTGATTTACTAACTTGATTCCACCATTCTCAAAGAGGCATCTCATTTTCAAATTTCATTTATATGGCTATAATATCTGGTTTTGTTCTTCAAATGCACACATATTGCTAAAGCTTCAAATCTCATGTCCTCACAAGGTCTTTACTTTGTTAGATTAATTCCTTCTGAGCCTCATGAAAATGGTGTCCTCAAGTAAAATCCACCTGACCTAGACTTACACAAGTTAGCATCGCCATGGGGACCGCCCATCCCCCACATTCCTCATACAGCTCCCCAGAAACATTGCTACTTATAATCTGTTCTTAGAATCAGCACCAGGGTCTGAAATGATTAAGCCATGGTTTCTGATCTGGCCTAGTGTCCAAACTTCCTAGAAAAACCTGATACATACAGAGCTGGGGTCCAGTCTAACACATCCTGTTAGGCTAATCTTCACCTGACAAGTTATGGGAGGGACAGACCCTCTTGAGGACACATTGGAAAGATGTTCTACTCCTACTGGCTAACAAAATAGAGACTACTGAGTACACTCTCTGCAAGGTTAGAGACTTGATTTCTGTGCAGGCTTGAAGAAGGATGAACTGGGAAGGGCCACATTTTTTTCTGACGAATCTATTTCTTCACCTGAAAGATAGATATAGCATCTGTTCCAAATTCCACTCCTGGAACTGTTGGTTCCATTACCAATAAGCATTTGCCATCTGCCACCCACTCTGTCTCTGTCTCTGCTATGCTAGTCTCCAATAAGCTCACAGTCTTCTGAGAAATCCTTATCTGTAAGATATATATTTACAGAGACTCAGCATCAAGAAAGCAGCTCAGCATGCACCCCACCTCTTGGCAGCTCGCCGGAATGTCTACTCCTCCTGCCATTTCCCACATGGAATGTCATGGAAAGAGCTAGGTAGAAATATGATGCCCCTTATTTTGAAATCACTTGTTATAATTGAACATTAAAAAAGGGCACTTCACTAATAGCATACAATTCTTACTCTTGAGCTTTTCATGTCTTGGGAGCCTTAAAGCAGGCCATCCAACAGGGCATTTGTACAGATGCTAATGTCCTCCATGTGCTGACTGCTGTCAAAAAAAAAGTGTTGTAAAGAGAATTATTGATAATAAAAAAGTAAAAAAAATTAATTCAAAACTGAAAAAAATAAAAATAAATAAATCTAGGACTGATTCCTGGCTCTGCCACTTATAGAATTTTTACATAAGGTCATGCAGTTACCAACTCTCAATATTCTTTGAAGATACAATATATATGACAGAGTTACTGCAAGGCTCAGCACATATACCTGATGGTAATTATTAATAATTTGAATCTCCAGTTGTTAGCTGTTAATAAGTAAATGAGAGCAGAAAGAAGATTAGAGGATGGATACATCAGGGAATGAGAAAACACCCAACTGGACCACATAAGCAGAGAGCATCTCGGGTCCAGAGCCTCTCCATGTTGAATGTGCATTCAACTTGCCTGCGGAACAATTGTGACCCACAGAGCTGAAGTGAGGACTCAGGTGATGCCAATGGGCCGTGGACAACACTTTGAATAGTAAAGGCCTTTTATCAAGATACACATGTTTCTGGAAGGTACACTGAATCTAAGAAACCCGGTTTGCATTAAAAAGTTCTGAACTTTGAAGTATCCTTTAGAGTGACTTTCTAAGAGTCCTGAATAGGAGGCGCTGGCTCAGGCGTCGAGGGGATCACTGGTTGTGTGCTGTGTCGGTGGCTCCTTGTGATGGCAGAACAGCTAATGACTCTGAAGTGTGTTCACGCATTTCATCCTTTGCACTAATTTATGGAATCGTCACATGTTCTCTGGCATGGGACTATTGTAAATGCAATTTTACAGATGAGAATGACAAAGCCTTTCAGGTTGAGTTTGAAGCTCACCATGTTGGTGGTCTGCAAGATGAGGACCAGGATTCTGACAACCACCACAGAATAAAAACGGCTTCCATAGTGGGGTCTGATGGGCAGTGGTGATGTGCTGGCCTCATCCCTGGCACCTCTGAGTCATCTGCCTCCCCTGGACTTCCTTTCATTTCCTATGCTGGATGTAAAACTAAGAATCTGGAGCTGGGGCTGGAGAGATGGCTTAGTGGTTAAGCCTAAAGGACCCCAGTTTGAGGCTCGATTACCCAGGACCCACATTAGCCAGATGCACAAAGGGTGCACACGTCTGGAGTTCCTTTGCAGTGGCTAGAGGCCCTGGCATGCCCATTCCCTATGTATCTATCTGCCTCTTTCTCTCTTTGTCTGTCGCTCTCAAAAAAAAAAAAAAAAAAAATCTGGAGCTGATGCTTTCAGTGGCTTCATTCCAGGCCCTTCCCTTTCCCTCCCTGACCCAGTAGGCTTGGCAAGCAACTGAGTGTCAGACAGAGCTGGAGGAAGAGTACAGACTTCCTTGTTTTGCTCTGTCTGGGATTGCAAATACAGTGAACTCAAAAACTTTTCTGATTCAGCACCATGGACAGGACCAGTGGCACCATTAATTCTCTTCCTGTTTTATCCCCAACTTAGGAGGCTATTTGAGGGCACATAAGAAGCTAAACTTATTTTCATCTAAACCCTTTAATTACTGTAAAAATAGAAGGCACTCAACCACTGTTATCTAACTCGATAACCATGAATAATGCACATTAATGCACAGGCTAAGAATAGGAGATGGGGGCGCTGATTAAGCCAGCATGAGCAACTAAGATCAGAGGTAAACTGTATGCAATCTTGGAAAGGAATTTATCAACACACATCATATCTTCAGGTGCAGATGCCATGCTATTTAATAAATACAGTTGAAATCCCCAGACCAGCAGCCTCATCATCTTCTGGATTGCATTCTGGGAGTGGAGCCCAGCGGTTTGTTTTAACAATTTATCCAAGTGATCCTGATGCTGTATTTAAGAGGCATGATCTTATCTCAAAAATGACTTCAAAGGTAAATATTTTTGCTTGACCCGGGAAATGTGTCTTGGGGGAAAGGAAAGAGTCAGCACTGACTACTGGTGGTTTCTAGGATCCACCCTACCAGCTACTCATGGTATGGTCTTAGGCATGTTGGAACTTTCCTAGGGGGCTGTTGGGAGCTTGGAAGGGGTATACTGATGCCACACAGACACTAGAATGGCATAGTAATAGCTTTTTATCCAATGCCAGTTTTTAATTAGGAAATCACTATTTTTACAGCAATAAAATTATCAAATGTTGGTGGGGCAACTATTTCAACTCCTTGCCCCACCATTGCCAATGTCTCTATTGTATGTATTCTAACCATATGAAAGGAATGAAACACACACCTATGGTCCATTTCCATACCTTCTACTTGACCTGTACTATTAACTCTAGGGAATCACAAAGCCTCTTCCAATGTATGGAACTCAGCATTTCCTGCAGGACAGAGGATCCTTGAGAAAGATGTTTACTCAACAGAATCCCTCCCCTTCCTCACAGTGCAACACAGGAAAGGGCCAGATGGCTTCCACATTCACTTCTGGCTCCAGAACTATTTTGAATCTCAGAATTTAAAACACAGCTTCACACTGAGAAATAGAAGAGACTGATCTAGGTTCTAGTTCAAAGTCCCTTTGCTTGTACGCTGCCATCCTTCCTGTAAGAGGAGACAATGACATCACAGCTGGCACCTCTGCCAGCAGGGCCTTCAGGGAGACCTGAGGCTTCACTATGACTGTGACTGTGATAGTGAACAGTAGGGAGCCCCACTCTGTTTGCCATACAGCAATGAGGTGCCCTTTCCAAAACCTCTTCCGCCAAAAGCTTGCCTGTATCTCCTTACCACCTACACTGGGTTTTGATATTTTCCAGCAAACAATCTTCCTCCACCTCAATGCACTTAATCAGTTGTGGAAGTTGAAAATGATTTTGTTCTCCATTCCAGGGGTATTCAGTAGTGTCTGGAGACACTTTTGGTTTTACACTTGGGATTCAGGTCAGTAGTAGAATGATTCCCTTGCCTGTGTGAGGACCTAGGATATGCATCCACAGCACTGGGTGTGTACATTCAGCGTGCACAAGGCAGACCCCAATAAAGACTTAGCCAGCCCAAGATAACAATGGTTCTGAGGTTGAACAAGTCTTAGCCCAAGCATTTTCTCCTCTGAACCTGTTTTCCTTCCCCAGAACATTTAAGTGCCCTGATCTTGGCCCCAATGCAGACATCCCTAATAACACAGACAGCACACTGGGGTCCTCACACTCCTAAATTCATTAAGTTGCAGTTGGTCCCCGAGTCCCTGTCTATTTTATATAGGTGTGCAGGAAGGGGAGGAGGACATGATAGGCAAAAGCCATACCAAGTACTCTCTCCATTGATTCTCTGATGTACACAGCCTTGGGTTTATCATGCTCACTTGCTACTGGGACTTTTCTTCCTTGTTCGAGGCAGTATCTTACAAATGTTTGACAGCCAGTGGATACTCAGAAATAGGGCAGCCAATGAAGCATCCAGAGACTATACATGACCATTGTCCTCCTGCTACAACCACTTAGGTTGAGAAATGAAAAGGCATCCTGGGTGACACATGCCTCTGACCCACCGTGCAGAGTGGGCTTTTGGCAAGGCAAAGCGATAAGGGCTCCTGGTGGTTCTCAGGTCATTGTCTTTGTGCTTTTGCCAGCACTTCTCTGGAGCCACTCAACCTCTGAAAGGCTGCCAGGCTTCAGGTCACTGGTATCAAGACCCATGAGTGGCAAGGAGGCTGCCACTTCATCTCTAATGACTTGGAGATGTTAAGGAATCAGACAAGGCAGCTCTAGGGACCTCGAAGGACTTAGGGATAGGAAAAATATGCCCAGAACAATACTTACCTGAGTCCTTGGGGAGAGGCACACATCCTTTGTTGATGGACAAGACCTATGTCTTGTACAGACTTCCTTAATTTAGGACATCGCATGGCCTCACCAACATCCCCTCAACTCTGCATTTTCTCAGCTGCATGGATGAGCCAGGCACGATTCTCTCCCGTCCTCAGCTGAAGAACATCATGCATAAGGCTTGCTGACCTGGGTCCTGACACTCTGTTTTGCAGCAGAGAGGTCATCAGAGAGCATCCTGGGAGATGCAGAACAGCTCTGGCTACTTTTTTAGCTCAGACTTCTCCTTCATCATGCCCCACCCCCTCCAGGGTTATTGGCCTCCTGGTGAAAAAATGAACCAAATTGTAAATGACAATGGATTCATGGCTGTGCAATCTAAAATGCTGTCTGCTGCTGAGTCAATGAACTCAATAAAAATTGGCTGCATTTCTTTACTGAAAACTTCTCAATATCACAGGTATGAAATAGGAGCATAAAACCCATGACATCATACTGTCTGCCATGTATTAAGTTGTAAAATAAATTATTTCGTTTTTAAAAATATTTTGTTTATTTCATTTGAGATAGAGCGAAAGAAAGCATGCCAGGGCCTCTAGCCACTGCAAACAAACTCCAGACACATGTACCACTTTGTGCATTTGGCTTTGCATGGGTATTGGGGAACTGATTCTGGGTCCTTTGGCTTTACAGGAAAGTGCTTAACCGCTAAACCATATCTCCAGCCCAAGGTGCAAAAGAAATGATTTCTTGATAATGCCAGGCCCCTTCAAAATATGATGGATTTTTGTTTTGATTTTGATGTTTCATCACTACCATGTTTATATTTGGGACATGATGCTTGCTTCCTGTCTTCTCCTCGGTCGCAGAGGTGGTTGTAGGGAAAGTTCAGACTCCCTCACTCTGCCTGCCCCCAGCACCACCTATCCCTCTAATAGTGTCGGCACTGCTCCAGGGCTAATGCTGGCCTGGCCTGGCCTGTGACTTCCCAGTCCCAGGAGCTCCTGCAACGTGGACGACAGAAACATCTGTATGTATATACTGCTCAAAAGTCCTCAGCCCTGTGCTGCCCCATCTCCAGTGATCCTCAGACAGCATCCCTAACCTTCAATGTGCAGCAATCACGTTGCCAAGTCAGATATGAGCTCAAACCGCAGTCCCATTCTAAAATCACATCATGTCTTGTCTTCACTTGTGCAATTGAGAAGAATCTGTATTTTCTATTTGTTTTGCATTAAGATCTTTACATAAAAGTTATATGTGTATGTATAATTGTCTCTTTCTCTCCCTACAATGCATTATCTTCCTAAGTGTCTGCCGTCGAGCAGCTTCCTTTCCGGATGTGGATGTGCTTCGTTGCATTCTGCTCTTTGGCTTGTCTTACAATTGCCTACGTGCGTCCACCTTTCTGTGTCATCCTGATTCTAATTTTAAATGGCTGCGTAATAGTCCATCTGTCTAGTATAATTCTATTTATCATTTACTTATTTCCTTTTTGTGTCCTGTAAAGCTCCCCTTAATATTTTCTGAATATGATTTTAATTTATAAATTTTAAATACTCATCTACATTACACAGAGTCATGGGGAGGATATAAGACTGGGTCAAGGGCTAAGGCTTACTTGATATCCTTTCCTAGCTGTCCTTTTCTAGGTAGACTTCCACCACTTCCTGTGAACCCCTGAGGTTCTCTGCCTGTGTGGCTCCCTGGCTGATGAGCCCTGAGGCTAGGTGTGACTATTAGAGCTATTACCTTTCTCACTATCTGTGAAGCAAAACTGGAATGATAATGAGAAAGAACACTGCCTGCCGAGCTCAGAGGAATACAAAACAGCTCAGAGAAGAATCATTAATGTTCTCACCACAAAGAAATGATAAATGCTAGAGGCCATGCATATGCTAATTACCTTGATTAGTGCACACTGCATACATGTATAAAACATCACGGTATACCCATAATATATACAGTGACTGTACATGAGCTCAAATCTTTAGAAGGTGTCATTCAACAATTAAAAATATTTTTTTGCTTTGGTTTTCTCTCCAATAGGTTGTTTGTTTGTTGTTTTTTTTTTTTTGAGCTTCTAGGAAATAAAACATGGATTATGGAAATCTGGGAACCCTCATCATTAGTAGTAAATATCTGTTATAAAAAATAAAAGCCTTAATATGTTTGGATGCTATAAATTCCATGTGGCAGAGAAAGGTCACTATGTTTTTAAATGTTGTTTTTTTGACAACTGTGTACATAAACATTGTAATTTGATCATATAGATTGCACCATTATCCATCCTTATACCTCTTCCACCAATGACTCTTCCTCTGTCCTCCCTCATATAAAACTGTATGCATCATTGAAGAGAGTGGCTCACTTCCCCATCAACTACCACTAGATCCTTGAAGAGGAATGGGGTCCCCAAAGCTCCTGCTCTCCCCATGACAGAATGGTGACTGCCATATCATGTGGACGTCTTGTGCAGGCGATCACAATTGCTGTGAGTTCACGAATGTAAAGGCTTTGTCTTGACCAGGTGAGAAAGTTCCACAGCACTCCTCCACAACATTCTTCCCAACACCCTAAGCCCTCACTTCCACGATGCTCCGTGTCCCTTGGAGGGGATAATCCAGACGTCCCATAGACCACTGCCCATGCCTGTCAATCAGGAAATCCTCAGGTGCCCCCTGGTGCATTCTCTCCCCTTTAAGTACAGCTGAGAGGAGAGACTGCCAGGAGTCTAGGCAGGAAGATGCAAAACATCTCACAAGTTACAGTACATTTGGGATCCATCCTATGAGCTACGTTGTTTGGACAGGATGGGAGGGTCTCCTGCCTTCGTCCCTCCCACTACCCCAGGTTCTGAAAGAGCAGACCAAGCCGGAGGAGCTCGGAGGGAGGCTGGCAGGGACCCTTCTGCAGGAGCACGGGCGCGCAGGGCTTCGGGAGCGGGTGTGCTGACCCCTGGCCACCAGAGGGCGATGAGCGTCCAGCGAGAGGCGTCCCCGCAGGCCCAGCTCTTGAGAGGGCCTCTCAGGACTCAGAACTCCGTGGAAACAGCACAATTTAGAAAAAGCAACACCACCAGCCCACATCTTTTTCTACTCTTAGACTTTTATAGTCTACAAGAAGCTATCCTTCACCTAGCTCTAAGCCAGCGTGACTCAGCCATCCATGAGGCCGCCCAGCCCCATGTCCTCCTGAGCCCATTCTGCCACCACACTGACACCGTGATCATAGCCCTAAGTGGGGGGGAGGAGGGGCACTGCCCTCGGGAAGAACAACCTCGGATATAACTACCACCACACAGGCCTTGGTCTGTGCCAGGCAAGGTGCCAAATTCCAGTCCTTCCTGAAACTACACAGGTGAAAACCATTACTGCCCTGTTATGGAAGAAGCTGGGGCTGGAGAGATGGCTTAGCGGTTAAAGCACTTGCTTGTGAAGCCTAAGGACCCAGGTTTGAGGCTCGATTAAGGGGCACACAAGTTCATTTGCAGGGGCTAGAAGCCCTGGCACACCCACTCTCCTCTCTCTCTCTCTGCCTCTTTCTCTCTCTCTCTGTCACTCTCAAATAAATATATAAAAATTAAAAAGAAACAAAGGAAGAAGCTGGAGCCTTAGAACAGAACATCCTCTAACACATATAGAAATCCAGGCTTTGAGACCAAGCTTAACACGGTAACCTGGCCTTTCTTCAGAACTGAGATGTGCTTTGATTCTCTGAAAACCTTGTCCACAATCTGGATGCATGAAGTCAGGGCTTTGACCAATTTGATTATGTATTCATCAAACATTAAGCTCCCGTTGCTTACAGATATTCTCTAAGTATGCATACATCATGACATGGAGTTTCACCTAAACCGTGGCAAATTTCA
This sequence comes from Jaculus jaculus, assembly GCF_020740685.1. NCBI lineage: Eukaryota > Metazoa > Chordata > Mammalia > Rodentia > Dipodidae > Jaculus > Jaculus jaculus. The sequence continues at coordinate 199,515,487 of NC_059103.1, read as the reverse complement.
TGCCATGGTTGTTCTTGGTTATAAATGCAGGAACCAAGAGGATGGAAAGTACCTCTAAATCACCAGACCTGTGACAGAAGGAAGGAAAGTGACCAAAATCAATAGAATGTTCAAAAGTGACATGCCATAAAAATTAAAAAAAATACAAATTAAAGCCTGGAGCTTGCTTTGGTACCACTTAGAAAAGCAGCATCAGCTACCTCTCGCCAAGGCTGTCTGGGTCTTTGTTTTCTGTCTCAGGATGCAGGAATAGGGTCTCATCTATATGAAAACACTGAGTCAGATTCTTCCACAAGAGGACTGTGGAACGAATGGATGTGCCTAGATCTCTGAACACTGCTGAACACGAGAAACAGACGACTCGGGGATGTGAAGAAATAGCCTTGGAGAAAATGAAGATGCTATGGAGAGGTTACACTTGACTCAGCACATCCTTATACTATTATCCCGCTGTGTGAATTTGTACCTGCCACTCACCTTCTCTAGATATTAGTGTGTGTGTGTGTGTGTGTGTGTGAGGGTCACTTGGAAAGAAATCATAGGGTTCACTAAGCTTCCAGCTTATACTTGCTTCACTAACCAGCGGTTGTTTTTCACAGCTCCCTATGAGCTGCAATAGTTCATCATCTGCAAGTCTCTAAGTCTACTTTCTAATCCTCAGTATCCTTGTCCCTGAAAGGGGATCACATTCATGTCTCCAAAGCACTGGCAGAGCCATGCACAGCAGCGTACCTTGCTTGGCTTAGGGACAACATAAGAGTGCCATTCAGGACAGCTGCAACTCTAATGAGCAAAATAAAGATCGGTAAAGGACAACTAAAAATCCAAAAAGCAATTCCTTAGGCTGTCAGACTCCATCCTGGTGAATTTCCTCAGTACATAGCAGCCCCACTGGAGAGATGAACTCATTGCAAGTCCCTTCCATGAGTCACCAATGCCTGCCACCTCCCTGCCTGGGGTGAGGGTGGCCAGAGCTGATCAATGCGGCTGCACAGTGGCTGGGCTGGGGGTAGAATGATTGTTCACCTGCACAAATGAGGCGGTTGGACAAGATGAGGCACAAAGGCCTTCCCAGGTGGGGAAATCTGAAGTTTGGCAGAGGCCCAGAGAGAGGAAGTGACTCATCCAAAATCATCAGCTAAGAATCTGGCATTTGAATCCTTGAAAAGGATACCCAAATTCAAGAGAGGGTCAGTGAGGTCTGCGCTCAAAGTTGCAATGATTCTGTGCCCCCAAGCGCTTGAAAACAGAATGTATTTTTAAGTGCAGAGGGTCTCAGAGGTGAGTGGGTTTCTGTGTTTAAATGTTGGAATGATTCAAAATTTGAGTCGGCATGAAGACTGGAGGAGAGGGCTAAGGATCCCCAAGTGAGCAGATGCCTGCTGTATGTCCTAGGAAGAAAGAGACCCTGCTCTGCTCTGCCTGAAATCATTAATACAGCAGGAAGAACCCGCAGAAGGGGACAAGCAGTTCTCTTAGAGACAGGCCTTGATGTGCCCAGCAGAAGGGAGCCTCGTGACCGGAGGCCAGGACACTTGTGAACCAGCCATCAGCCGGTGCTCCGAGTCACACCGTCACACCGGCAGGAGCCCTGCGTGGAAGCAGCTGGAGGCCTGTGGGCATCGTCTTTCACCATAATGAATAACAGTTCCCTTCTCTTGGCATTAAAGACCTGTTCCATGTTTTCTTTTAAATTTTGCCTCAAAAGGACAGTGAAAAGTAGCTCCATTCATCTCCACTTTGAACAAACAACTCAGAAAAGCAAACCAGCTCTAAAACAAAGAAACAAAAACATCTGAGCAGCGAGAGCTAGACTGCAGCCAAGCCTGACGCCTGCAGATCTTTCCTCGGTAACACTGCCTCAGCCCCGTGCACTGCTATGTACACGCCATGGTGTGGAATGGGGAGCCATAGCACTCACGGATAAACATGGAAAGTCTACACGTGTGTCAATGCAGACGTTTGTTGTGGAGTAAGTGGAAAACTGAAGTGTTAACCAACATCATGGAATGAATGTGAAAATCTTATAGAAAATCTTACCAAAAAAAATCACTCCCTCTGTTCTCTCTCTTCCCACCCCCTCTCTGTCTCGTCCTCCTCTCTCTTGTCCTCCTCTGTCCCTCCCTCTGGTCTTCCCACTCTCCCCTTCTCTCTCCAGCCCCCGCCCCTCTCTTGCTCACACTCACTCTATCCCCCTCTCTCTGGCTCCTCTGGCTCTCTCTGGCCCCCCTCTCTCTGACACCCAAAGCTCCCTCTCTTGAGGCCCCCTCTCTCAATCCACCTCTCTCCAGCTCCCCTCTGCTCCTCTCTGCACCCTCTCCTCTCTGCCCCCATCCTCACCCCCTATTCCCCTCTCCTTCCTTGTCACCCCTCCTTCTTTTCCCTTTCCTCTCCTGTTCTGTCTCTCACCTCTCTTCCATCTCCTACACACTCAATGATGGAGCATACTTTTCATTCTGCTTTGTAAGATGAACACATTGCCTACATTTTGATTACCATTAATTATTCACCAAATATAATTTTCAGTCGGTATTCACTGGCTCATTATTTGTATCCCAGTTTACCTCATTGACTCCCTCACTGCAGGCATTGGAGTTGTGTCCAGTTTCCCTCACAACTGTACTGTGCACAAGTGTGCACTTGTGTGTGTGTGTGAGTGCTGTGCTGTGAATGAATGCTGCTCTAATCATTCTCGAGTTAGTCACGCAGGCCCCATGGATTATTCCAAGGTTTCAGGTTTCTTTGCAGTCACGGATAGGCCCAGCTAGGGGAAAGCATTGCAGTGAGCTGTCAGCCAGCACCTGCTTCTCCCTGAAATGTAATGAAGAGACATTTGGTTCACGTAACCTCTCTTGTGTGATCAGCTAACATGAGCACCTCACAGCAAATTAGACGCCCCTAGGGGCTCTTGAAATCACCTCTCTGAGCTGCCAACCCCTGGACACCAGCAAATTAATCAGGGCAAATGCTCCCGGGTGAGGTTGTTGCTTTCCCACTGGTGAGCTGGCTGTGCTCATGAGGCAGCAGCATTCAGACTTGACCCAGTGTCCCAAAGGAAAGCAGACACTGACCACTGGGATGATATGGATAATCAGTGGCATTCCTTTTGGCCTCCATCCTTTATAAGCCATTGGTGGGTCACACACTCAGGCAGCCCTTGGGAGGAGTTACATACAATCCCAAAGTCCGGGAATTCAGGAGTAGTGGGCTGAGTAGAAAAGATGTAATCTTAAGCTCAAGAAACACCATAAAAATCCCTCAGGATCTCTGCCCCTTGTCTGACCAAAGCCAGTCCCACTGCACACCCTTCTGAAGCATCAAGATGGAGGCTCTGAACTGCGTGTTGATCTCTGGATGGCGCTACAGACTGCTTTGCCTTCCCAGCCCACACACACTGGTGAGTTTCCAGAACTGTCTGCTGTAAGGATGCTCTCAGAAACCCCAGCCCTTGGCAATTCCCCTCAATACTGCTGTATCAGAGAAAAGGAGCCACACTCTGCTTCATGATTCAGGGACCTTTGTGGCCTGACGTCGACCACTTACTTCTCCAGCTTTATTTCCCACTATTGTAATTATGAAATCTTCAATAAGATCTCATATAACCATTACGAAGCACCCAGCTCCTAATTCTGTTCAGTTTCTCCCCTTATTGTCTGTTTTTTGCTCAGCCTACAACCTGCCCACTGTCCCCCAACATCCAGCAGGGCCCCACTTCTGAAGCTGTCAAATGGCCCATCAGTATTTCCTGAGACTATCAGAAATGCCACCTTCTGTACTCAAATCTTCCCTCTTGACTTCGGTTTCCAGCCATGATGGGTGCCCCAGTACACTGCCACCAACAAGTAGAACAGCCAGTGAAGATGTGCCAGCCTCAGTCCGAGGGCACACAAGAGCTGTTCCAGCCAGCAGGACGTGAGGAGGGCAGCAGACCCTTGAGAGAAATAAGCCCACGTCCTGTGCCAGATTCCTCTCAAGTGCGTTTGCTGATTCACACTTCAGGGTGAAGATTCCAGTAAGGAGCTGGAAAAAGGCTGCAGCTGAAAGACCAACAGGCTGACAGAGCAGAAATCAAAGGGCAGCAGAGGCCAGAGAGAAAATGGAAGCTGAGATTTCCCAGGCAGCCAGGGATTATGACCCAAGAGCTCAGTGAAGCTAGGCACAGAGAAGTGGGCCCAATATACATCTGATTTCTCTACAAAGGATTGGTATTCTTAAAGAAATATACAATAGCTATTACATGCTGGAAAACCTCTAAGAAAAGAATAAGCTATGGCTAGAGAGATGGCTTAGCAGTTAAGGGGCTTGCCTGTGAAGCCTAAGGACCCAGGTTCATTTCCCCAGTACCCACATTAGTCAGATGCACAAGGTGGCACATGCATCTGAAGTTCATTTGCAAATACATAAAGGCTCTGGTACTCCCATGCCCCCCCCACCATGTCAATCTGCCTCTTCCTCTTGTGTTCTCTCTCAATTAAATAACATATTATAAAAATAATAAGCTAAGCATAATCCCAACAACTGAAGAGGAAAACTTCAGCTTAACAGCCAGTGAGGGAGCTTTTCTAGTTTAATCACCAGGCCATCAGATGTGACCCATGAGGAGGGGATAAGCTAAACCAGAGAGAACTTGGGAAGCTTGGCAGAGAAATCTCAGCTCCTGCTTGGTCTAGGGAGTGTTCATCCCACTGCCTCGTAGAGGACAATGGCCTTGGGTTCTCCAACATTCCATGCACAGCATCCCAAGGAGTAGCAGGAAATAGCAGGGGCCACTGATGCTAAGTCAAGGACATGCAATTAGACTAGACAAAAATAATAAGGTTGAAATTTGGTAATTACAACTGAAAAAGATGGGCTGGAGAGCGAGCTCCCCAGATAAAGGTACTTGCTAACAAAGCCTAGCAACCCAGCTTCAATTCCCCAGACCCCATGAACAACCAGATGCACAAAGCAGCACATGTATCTGTAGTTCATTTGCAGTGGCAAAAGGTCCTGGCATGCCCATTTACTCTCATTCATGTTCAGAAAGAAACTCTCTTCCCTTGCAAATAAATAAAAAAAGATATTTTTAAAATGAAAAAAATATTAAGATTAAGAACAAAAAGCCAAATGTGGTGGTTCACTCCTATAATTCCAGCACTTGGGAGGCTGAGGCACGGGGCACTGCTGTGACACTGTGACCCTACAGTGACTTCCAGGCCAGCCTGGGCTAGAATGACACCCTGTCTCAAGAGAAAGAAAGAAGAACCTGTAGCTGAGCTAACCACACACCAAACACAGCAGACATGACTTGTAAACAGAAAATTAGAGTAGAAGTGAGGGAAATAGATAAAAAGAAGAGAGCTGTGGTGGTTTGATTCAGGTGTCCCCCATAAACCTAGGTATTCTGAGTGCTAGTGTCCCCAGATGGCGGCAATTGGAAATTAAAGCCTCCTGAAGGCAGTGTATTGATGAGGTGGACTTACGGGTGTTATAGCCAGCATCCGCTTGCCAGTGTTTGGCACACTCTCCTGTTGCTATTGTCTACCTTATGTTGGCTAGGGTTGATGTCCACCCTCTACTCATGCCATCATTTTCCCCTGCCATCTGGAGCTTCCCCTTAAGTCTGGAAGCCAAAATAAACCTCTTTACCCACAAGCTGCTCTTGGTTGGGTGATTTCTACCCACAATGTGACCCTGACTGCAACAACAATGTAAGAAGAGAGTAGGATATCTACACACGCATGTGTGTAAGTGTGCGCATGCAGTGGCCAAGCTTCTTGATGCCACAAAATCACCCACTTGGATCCCTAGGACTTAAGGATCATGTGCCCTCCCCAGTGAAGACCAAGTGCAGGGGTTGTAAACACTGGCTTATTCTTGTCCAACATAAGATTTCTAAACAAGAGAGAGTAGCATTGATCAAAGGGGATAAACAGGACATTTAGAAGACATTTTTGTGGTGATAGCTTCTCCTTTTAGCCGAAGGAACCAAAGTGGAACCTTCCCTCTTGGGTCTATTACTTTCCAAGCCATATGCTTCTGACTTGGTTCTCCACACCAGTACTAATTCCTCCCACTGAGCAGGTCTCATCTCCAGTCAGAGAGCATAGGCTGTGTGCCACTATTGCATTGGTGTGTACATCTGGCCTGGTTGTTTGATTTTGTTGCTTTCAGGATCCACAACTTGACACTGTTGATGACTTTTATCCCCCAGAAGCTCTCGTCGCATTTCCAGCACTATGAGAGCTAGCTAGCGAGGGGCTAGCTTCCATGTCAGCTCCAGCATGATCTCACAATGTCCTACAATCACAGCCTCGTTTTTGGCTAAGAGCCTGCTTTTTACAAATGGCAGTAAATCCCAGTGGGAACCAAGACACATCAGCATGATAAGAAAAAAAAAAAGCTGACAACCTCACATGAAATGAATCATCTCTATCATATCTGCCTGGGCCCAGGAAACATTACTAAGGAAGAAGCAGATTAGATGTGAGCGCTGCTTTACTGCTAGCCTGAGAACCTCCTCCAGGGAGATGGCAGCAGACACAAAGAGGCTCCAAATTCATCAAAGAAGAAAATCAGCAGCTGCAGAGAGCTCAACACTAAAGAAGAGATAACATTCTCTCCAAGGCTCAGAAAGCATTGTGGAAGTGGGGGCAGAAAGGATGTAAGAGCCATGGGGTGGGAAGGGGTATTCTGTGGCATTGTACCCTCACCGACATTCATGACACCACAGTAAATATTGATGACCCCACTAAGGAGGCCTTCAGTGCAATGAGGGCAGAAGAGAGGGGGCAGAAGAGTCTACCCAATGTGCCGGGCGTGGTGGCGCATGCCTTTAATCCCAGCACTTGGGAGGCAGAGGTAGGAGGATTGCCATGAGTTCAAGGCCACCCTGAGACTCTATAGTGAATTCCAGGTCAGCCTGGGCTAGAGTGAGACCCTACCTCGAAAAACCAAAAAAAAAAAAAAAGAGAGAGAGAGAGAGAGTATACCCAATGAGAATCTGACCACCATGCAATATGTTCATGTATTAAAGTTCTCAAAAATTCTTATATGCAGGCTAGAGAGATTGCTTAGTGGTTAACGTATTTGCCTGTGAAGCCTAAGGACTCATGTTCAACTCTCCAAGTCCCACATAAGCCAGTCACAAGCACAAGGGGGCACATTTGTCTGGAGTTCGACTGCAGTGTCTAAAGGTCCTGGTGCTCCAATTATCACTGTTGCTCTTTCTCTCTCTCTCTCTCTCACTCACTTTTGCATTAAAAAGGCAGTCTTTTGTGCTTGCCTCATAAAAACTTCTTATATGCACCTTATGTCCAAGGATGCTCCACTTTCTTGTTCAAGACTTCCACAGAGTCATACTCTCTGAGAGAGCCCCCTTTCAGCATGTCTGTCTCCAGGGTCTCATTGTCTGTGCCTTTTATTTCACCATTTATTAAAGACAGAATCTCCTCTCTCCATAAATCTGCAATGACTGCTCCTAGCATCTACTTCTCAGAGGACCTGCAATGACAGAATAGTAATGATGCAAAATTACGACAAGTGATGGAAGACCTCAGGCCACGGAATGAAGATTCTCAGGAAGGTGTGGGCAAGATGAATACAGATGGTATTTTAACTAGGGACTTATGATCACAGCAGAGATATGTAAAGGAGCTAGGAAGTACTCACTCCCAACAGCTCTATAAAGTCAAAATAATGACTCTTCTTGGACCCATCAAAGAACTAAGGTCACAGGCAAACTGCTATTTCCAAGCCTGGAGAGAAACCCCCACAAGGATCATTAGACCTGGCATGTTCTTGCTTGGAGATGAATGCCAAGTGTTAAAGGTCCCAATGTGTTTCCAGAAGCCAAGTCATGGCCAGCATAAGTGTGAAACTCACTGTGGTAGCAGTCATGAGTGAATTGAGACACTTCTTTAGTTCCTTGTTCCCCATAACCCAGAATATCAATAAGACACATCACATGGCATATCTGGAGGAATCCCAGTGCTTGTGGGAGGCAGAAGCAGTCACTGAAATCCACCCAGACACATCTCCCTTGCTAAGTTGAGGCAAGATCCCTGAGTGTGAGAAAGGAACTCCATCAGGCCCAGCTTCCAGGTTCTAAGGAAAATAAAAGACCCATGCAAAGGAGAGGAACTATTGAGCATGCCTGAGAGAACACAGGAGAATGGCAAGGGGTAAGGAGTGAGAGGAAAACATGCCCTCTAAGGTAGGACCAAAACACGTGGTGCACATAGCCTGAGGCATAGTGTAACTTCATGGAATAGGGAATGACTTGGGAGCAATATCCAGTGACTCCACAGGCAAGAGGAGAGAAAGAAAACAACATGCCTTCTAGAGGAACTGGAGGCCACGTGTCCCCATTAATGCAATCAGCACCTAACTGTAGCCAAGCTTCTAACCAGATGAGCAGGAGCATAGTAAAGACATATTGTCACAGTCAGCTAGCTCCATGCTGCTGGAATGAACTTCCAAACAAGACCCAATTTATGGGAGGAAGGGATTTATTTGAAGTTTACAGGTCCAGGGGGAGTTCCATTGAAGGTAGAAGAAGCTGGACCCCTTTCACAGATCCAAGCAGAGAGACGGAGCCACAGAGCCAGCACCCTGAGGAAGGTCAAAACTGGCAGCAAATAGCAGGCAGAGCGTGAGTATTCTGCATACTTTTAGGCTGGAAATCAGAATCACCCCAAACATCACACCTTTGGGCTGGACCCCAAAATCTAGCCACAGTGACACCTCTTCCAGCCAGGCTGCTGAAAATCTAAAGTTTTTCTTTTCTTTTCTTTCTTTTTTTTCCTGGTTTTCCAAGGTAGGGTCTCACTCTCTAGCTCAGGCTGGCCTGAAATTCACTATGTAGTCTTAGGGTGGCCTTGAACTCATAGCCATCCTCCTATCTCTGCCTCCCGAGGGCTGAAAGGCGTGCACCACCATGCCCTGCTGAAAATCCAAGTTTTAATATAATACCTGGGGCTATTAGGAGATGTACATTAAAACTGCCATACCTTTTTTCTGCAGTCATCTCTTATTCACTGTCTGGTGCATAACAAAAATGCTAAGCATACCTTAAGGCAAGAAAATCAGAATGAAGTGGGGGTGGGGATTACCACCAGAACCAGACAAAGATGTAACACAGATGTTGTATCAGATGAGCCAGGGATGTAGCTCATGGTAGAGTACTTACCTAGAATGTCTGATCTCTTTTGGTTGATTCCAAGTACCACAAAAGCTACACTGGAAAGGTTAACAATATGTAAGACAAGGAGATTAATGGTAAAAGTGACATGAATATTATAGGAAAGAATCAAAAGAAATTTCTAGAAATTAAAACAGTAACACAGATGGGAAAATTCTCTGAACACTCAGTAGCATAAACACAGGTGAGGAATGATTTGATAAATTTGGAGTTGAAATTAATCCAGGGGAGAAGGAGGGGGTGATAAACTAATTTTGTCATAGAAGCCTGTCATGTAAAAGTTAATTTTAAACATGAGTGAGCTGGGGAGGTGGCTCAGCAGTTAAAGGTGCTCTCTTGCAAGCCTGCTGGCCAGCACTCAGTTAAAGTCAGACACAAGCCTGGCATGCCTTTAATCCCAACACTCAGGAGGCTGATGTAAGAGGCTTGCTGAGTCTGGGGCCAGCCTGAGACCATAGGGAGTTCCAGATCAGCCTGGGCTAGAGAGATCCCCTACATTGAAAAACCAATAGAATAAAATTAAATTAAATTAAAATAAAGTCAGATAAAAAGTGGGACCTGTGTCTCTCCGATCCCAACATATCCACGGCTACGGGAGGCAGAACCATCAGAACGGAGAAACTCTCAAAGCAGCTAAACTGACTCACACACACAGGGAAGTAGCACAGCAAAAACAACAGAGGAGTCCCTGTCTCAGTCCAGGTGGGGGAGAGGGCAAATGCCCCAAGGTTGTATATATATGTACATATATATATATATATATATATATATATATATATATATATATATATATGTATATGTATATATATATACATATATATATAGTATATATGTAGACATATGAAAATGTCATTGTAAAGTATTATTTTGTATACTAACTAAAAATGTAAATGCTATTTATATTTTATTTAGACTGATGAAGAAGGGAAAAGGGTAGGATAGATAAAAGTAGTTAAGTCTGTTCTTAAGAGGACTCACATCCCTCAGTGGAGACATAGAGACCCAGACACAAAAGGAGAGCTGTGCACAAGATCCTTCACCCAGTGTGTTCCAGAATCATAGTCTCTTCAAACTATAAGCTATCTAGATGCAAAGGCCAAGGCAATTTTCCTACATGTTCCTTATTAATGAGTATCATTTAAAAGACCATGAATAATATCTTGTGTATTCAGAGTAAAATTAGACCAGAAGGTCAAAGGATGCCTTCTTTCGTTGATTAAAAAATGCTTATTTAACTCATTAAATGGCCAAAGATGATGGTCACAAAAAAGCAGTTGATGAAATAATGGCTAAAAATATTCTAAAATATTTGACAGACACACATACAACCATAGTTCAAAATAGTCCAGGAAATACCAAACAGGTTTCAAACCAAAGCCAAACAAACAAAAAGCCCAAACACCTAGCATATACTATACAAACCAAAAGAAAACAGGTAGTGTTGACATCACCCAGGAAAGGAGGTCTTAAGAGAATTCAAAGTTGTTCAAGCTGCATTAATGAAATGCTGTTATCTAGGACTTTAAATATAACACAAGAAGTACTTCAGGAAGTAGGTATAGTATTAAATTTCATATATAGAAAAATGGTCTAAACTGGTAACCTCAGCTTATGAAATTAGCAAAAGAGCAAATTAAGCCTATAACAAGTGAGAGAGAAGGAGAGAAGAATTGATGATTAAAAAGAAAAAGAAATAATAGAATTGAAACATAAAAGTAATAGAGAAAAATTGAAACACATTCACTTGAAGTTGGATAAAATTGATGAACTCATTACTAGGGAAGTCCACACAGAAATAAAAAGATACAAATTACTAATACCAGGCTTGTAAGCATAACCACACTGGTCACACTGGGCAGTAAGAGGATGATAAGGAAACCCAGGAATGGGCTGCACTTCAATGGGATTGTAGATGAATTGGACCAATGCCTTGGCAGATACAAACTGGTGAGGCTCACTCAAGGAGAAAGAGCCTGAGCAGTCCTATCCATCACAGGACCACATTAGTCAAACCCTTGCCAAGAAGAAAAGGCCAGTTCAGTTCATCTCCCTGGTGGATTCTTCCAGACATTTAGGGAACTTTTAACTTTTACACAGCCTATCCTAACAAGTAAAATGGAAAGTAGTATCTCCCAAAATAGTTTAACAAGCCGAGCATTGTCCCAGTGCAAAAAAAAAAAAAAAAAAGAAAGAAAAAAAAATTTTAAAAGGAAAAAAAAAGAAGACTATTTCAAGAGTACTATAATGTTGCTCTTGAACACAAATGCTCAATGTTTGATAAAATGTTAGCTACTTACAGTTCAGCAACATCTGATATGAAGTCACCACAAATTGGGGTTCACTCAAAGATCTATGCATGAAAGAGGCTTATTATTAGCCTCATAGGTTACTAAGAAGATTCAAATTAAAACTAGAGTGAGATACTGCCCACTATGTGATCCATTAAAACATTTATGCATTACTGGTAGGAATGAAAAATTATAGAACCAATTGGGAAAACAATGTGTCAGTTTCTTATAAACAATAAACATATGCTTAATTGTAAACCAAGGAATCCTACTGCTACATATTTACTCAGTGAAATGAAAACTAGGTTTACATGAATGCTTATATTTGAATACCTATAAAGATATGAGTCACATATTTATGGACTGGGGAGATGATTCAGCTGGTAAAACCTTAGCTGTGCATGTGTGGGGACCTGAGTTCAGACCCCAGCTCTCACATACAATGGAGGGCAGTCATGGTGCCCCACCAGTCATCCCTGTACCCCAAAAGCAGAGAAGGGATCCCCAGGGCATGCTGGCTAGCCAGACAAGCAAAATCAGCAAGGTCTTGGTTCAAGGGAAACTCCTGCTCAGTAAGTAAGGTGGACAGTGATCCAAGAAGGCACTTAACAGCAACCCCTCTCACACGCATGTGCACACACATACACAAACATACTACAAACATCCATACACTTCTACACAGCACATATGCACACATATGCAAACATGTGTACACATATGCAAACATGTGTACACATATACACACACCACACACTCACAAGCATGCATACACATATACATACATACCACACACATACAACAAAAGACTTCATAAACCCCTAGGAGTAGGAACCAAACAAATGTTCCTCAAGTGAATGGGCAAACTATTCAGGAGACACAATGAATGGACATCTACTCAGACTTAAAAAGAAGGAGGAGGATGAGGAAGAGAAGAAGAAACTACAGTGCACTCAAACACATCAAGCTAAGGGCAAGACCCCAAATTTGGTAGGGTACACAAGTGTGACTCCATTTCTATGACCTTCCAATGAAGGTCAAGCAGTAGAGACAAAGCAGGGCATTTCCCACCAAGGTTCCCACGTGGGGAGTACACTAGCTATAAAGGGACATGCCAGAATTCTGAGACGAGGGACCTTTCTTTCTCTACTTAAGTTTTGCTTGGTGATTCACAGCCTCTTATATTTACCAAGCCAGTCAGGAGACATCACTGTGGCTTTGAGTCTCTATCAAGTTCTCTGTGAGGCAGAAATGTCAGGAGTTTGGTGGGAAAGAAAGCTCAAAGTCAAATGACCCAAAGCCCTTCCCAATAGTAGTTTGCCTCCCACCTTCTGCCCTGTGGAAAGTAGGGTATGGAATTTAAGAAAAGGGATAAATGGCCTCAGGCACATAGCCAATAAGAGAAATAAGCAACCCAGTAAGAAGACTCATGGTTCCCACTCCTCCAGGAGGTCATGAAGGTCAAGGCAGAGCTGAGCTTTTTTTTCCAGAGTCAGGGTCAAGGCCATACCCCCGGGACAGGCTGTGTTGCCCGCTTTCGTGTTTGCACACAGTAGCTGCCATCCCAGCAAAACAACATTCTGTACTGATCCTTATGCATTGAAAAATTTCATCTGAATTTTTCCTCTTATTGTTTGGCAGAATTTAGGGTCATTATTTTATATTAAACAGAGGAACTCAGGAAAGAACTGGCCTCACAGTTCTGCATAAAATGAAAGGTAATTTTAAACAATTTTAATAGAGGACATAATGTGCTCTGGGAGAGTGGAGTAATTGGGGCATTGGAGGCGTTGGAGAGGTTGGCAGGGTCTGAATGTGCGTGCTGTCTCCCACGAGCTGGGTGGCCTGGCTTCCTTATGTAACATCTCTAAACCATGCCATTCTCATCCTGGGCAGGCTCTCACAGGGCTGCGCAGAGAATGGCACAGAATGGGGTGCACAGCACAGAGCACTGAGCTGCAGGTTGGCACTGCACGCCATCTATTCTCATCACGACTGCGCTAACACTCTCATCCTCTTTTTCTCTCACATAAAAGGGGACCACACAATTTTCCCACCCATCCTGTGCTTCTCCAGGGCAGGGGTGGACAGGCTATCCCCTGACAAAGTTGGGGTTCACTCGCCTTTGCTCTACAGCATGTCTTTCCAACCACTACACTCTTGACATTATATGTGTGACAGGAACATTTTACACGTTATTTTGGCAAGAAAATTCATCTTTTTAAATTTTTTATGAAAATTCATCTTTTCCAGTGAATAGTCTTGAAAGTTAAATTTTAGGTCCTCTTTGGTGTTGGTCCAAGGCTCAGAACTCAAGATCTACTCTGCATGGAAGGCCAGGAGCAGCTAGGGTTTGCTCATGGTGAAGGATTTGAGCCCTGGAGTGGAGCTTGGTTTGTATATTTCCTGCCCATCACTGCCTAGTTGTTAATCTAGGCACACTTCTTAGACTGTTCTGAGCCTCGGTTTCCTCATCTGTAAACTGGGATGATGGTGATATGAAACTCATTATGCTGTCACACTTCCCTCAGGTGACATAGGAAATCTCCAACAGCTTATATTTTAGTGGAACCAACAGGTCATGGCTTTGATAACTACATTAGTGTTTTGGCCATCACTGCTTACTCAAGAGGGAAAATTTTCTATTACTAAGTTCTGCTCAAAATATCCCACTTCCCCTTTCTCTCCTCTAATATGCCTGAGTATCCATGGGAGGGGGAGAAGGGAACGAGTGATGGAAGGGCAAAACGCAGCTGTATCATGAAATGTATGGAATTTTATAGGGGGAGTGAAAAATCAGGTAACTCATGCATGGCTGGTTTCTGATTGTGTAACCAGCAAGTCTGGGGCTTTGAAGAGATCAGGGGAAGGTGGCCAGGTTGCTTATCCCAATGAGGAGGAAGGGTTGCCTTGGCAAAAAAGCTTTCACAAGGAGAAGAGGTGATGAGGTTGTAGACTCTAATGGGCAAGAGAGAGGTCTGATTCTGTACAAATGAGTACGAGGGAATATTTTAAACATTCTCTGGATTGTTCCATTTCTAGATAGATCCCAAACCTTGATATAATGAGTTCTAGTTGTTTAAATATTTTCATGGATTTGTGAAGGGAGAGAGAGAAAGTGAAGTTGGGTATGCCAGGCATTTGACACTGCAGATGAACTCCAGGCACTTTGAACACCTGGATTTACATGGGTACTGGGGAATAGAACCCTGGATGTAGGCTTTACAAGCAAGTGCTTTTAACCTCTGAGACTTCGCCCCAGCCCAGCTTTAGGATCTTTAAGAACTCTTCCCACTCCCCCTAAAAAAGAAAAAACAAAGAGTAAAGGAGGGCCTGAACTTACTTCCCTCCAGCCCAGGGCATGAACAGGACCCCAGATCTGAAGTAGGAGCTTCCAGCAGGAAAAGCCAGCCTCCCCAGGCAAGTACCAGAGGCAGGGCTCATAGTGGGCCTGTTCTCCTTGTGCCTCTTCACCGGGAGGGGAGGATAAGTGAGAAAAGAAAAGCCATATTTCCAGTGTGCTTTACAACCATGGAAAAAAAAATAATAAAACCCTATCATTCCCGGGCAGAGAATAAAAAAAAAGTAGACTTCAATATGAAAAACTTTGAACAACAGGCAATTAACTAGGTGGCAGCAAAGGGCACCGAGAGAAAAGATGAATTGCCTGAAATAAATAAGGACTCGGAAGGAAAATGAAAAATGTTCCCAAGGTAAATGGACTATAATGTGCAGTGTTGGGATATAAAGAAGCAATTGTTTAATGCAAAAACCAAGAGGTGGCATTTCACTCAAGCCTCAATTCACCAGTGGAGGGGATGGTCATGTGTAACCTCTGACTGGCAGCTGGGCCTACTGTGTGCTGGGCATGCATCTGTGCTGACTGCCCCAGGCAGGACTGGCTGGTCTGCTGTATGTGGCTCAGGCTGAGAGGCTCTGCAACATGCTATTGAGTCCTCCTGCTCCATGGATGGTGCACTCTCGCATGTCCCAGCTGGTCCTGCAAACTCATTCATCCCTACAAATGCCTGAATGGTTTTCCTCTTGCTTGTTTCATTGACATACTCTGATAAAATCAAGCTGGAGAGAGAAATAGAGGGGGAAAAAAAGTAGAGGTGCATGAAAGGAACTTGACCAACAGACATTGGAGAACTTCTATTTGTTCAGATTCTAATAATTAGCATACAGAAATGTGTTTCTCCTGAGCCCCACGGGGGAGAGAAGCTCTAGCAGAGATCATGTCAGAGTATGGGCTCAGGGCAAGGCGAAGAGAGGCCACTCGTGATAAGAGGACCTGAGCTGTTTTCCCTGGGCAGCTGTGAGGGCTTCCTGGAAGAGGCCAGGCTGGACCTGGATTTGGATTTGGAAGGGCAAGGCAGAAGGTGGCCAGGCATGGGAGAATGTGGCAGTATCAACATATTAGCCTGAGACAGCCAGGTTCCTTCTGGAAACCACAGCTATGGCAAGATGGCCAGAGATCAGGGCAGCAGCCAGGAGCAGCTGGCAGGACTTCCTAGGGAAGAAGCAGAGAGCGATCAGCTGGAACAGGCCATTTTGGACTGGTAGCCACATGCGTGTGTCCAAACTCCTCCCACCACACACACACACACACACACACACACACACACACAGTGGGATATCAGGGACAGCTTTTAATCATGAGAAGGACAGAGGGTAGGATCCACGTGACATTGTGAAGATGCTATTTTGGGAGCCAGTGTGAGTGGACAAGGCAAGCGTGGAGGCAGGATGCGTGGAGGTAGTTCCTCACTGGATAAAGGTGCCTCGTCCTTGGCACTGGCAGGTGTGATGGGAAGAAGTTGTATTGGAGAGACATGAGACAGTAGAATGAATGAAAACTGAGGTGCCGTGAGGTGTGAGGTTGGGTGCAGAGAAGTTAAAGACCCATACTGTGTCTACATTTGGTTTAAGTTCCGTGGACGTACGTGAGCTGTGACCAGGATGTAATATTATAACTTGGTCTAGTAAGTGTTCCAGTATCAGAGCCAGGTTGTGACCCCTCAGGGCCTCAGAAAATAAAGAGCTATGGATTTATGTTTACAAAATAAATAACCCTCAAAATACCAGGAAACATGAACGCTTGAAGCAATATATTTTTCTAAGGTCCTTGGCATATTATGAGATGTTCCTATTTACTATTTGATATCATTCTAGGTAGAGGAAAAATATTTAAGTTCTTAAAATGGATTTCATTTTTCATCTTTTTATTGTTAATACCAGTAATGTCAAACTTACTAGACACAAAGCACATCACTGCTGTGCATGTGACTACAGTGTCCCCTGACTGCTCAGCTGTCCCTCACAACTCTTGCTTCTAACTTGGTCTCTAGTGATTGGTCTCTCGTGGCCCCTCTTTTCCCTCTACTCCCCAGCCTTGGTAACCACCCATCTATTCCTCATTTCTTTTCTTGTCTTTTCTTCTTTTTTCTTTTCTTTTCTTTTTTCTTTTTCTTTTTTATTTCTTTTTTTGAGGTAGGGTCTTGCTCGAGCCAGGCTGACCTGGAATTTACTACATAGTCTCAGGATGGCCTTGAACTCACAGTAGTCCTACTTCTGCCTCCTGAGTGCTGGGATTAAAGGCACGTGCCACCATTCCCATCCCATTCTTCATTTCCATGAGCCTCCATTCTACCAACATTTCCATGTTCCACGTAGAAGTGAGATCAGGCAGCACACTCGACTTTTTGTACCTGGCTTATTTTCCTTAACAGTGGTCTCAAGTTCCATCTGCATTGCAGTGAGTGAGAGCATTTCACACACACCCTGACCAGATGGCACCTCATTGTGTATCTCTCATACTTCTTTACTCATCAACCGATGGGTGCTGAGGTTGATTCTGGTTTTGGCTATTGTGAACAGTGCTTCAGTGAACGTGGGAGAGGAGGTGACCCTTTGACCTTCTGTTCTCATTTCCTTTGGATATAAACCTACTCATGATAATTATGTTCTTAATTTTTTTTCAGAAGCTGTTCTACTGTTTGCCTTAATAGAAGGTCTAATTTCTATGCCCACCAACAGTGTGCAAGGAGTCTATTTCTCTCTAATCTTGGTGCACTGGCCACCTTTAGTCTTTTTGATAATAATCACTCTTACCGGAATGAGGTGACCTTTCACTATAGCTTTGATTGTCTATTTCCCTGATTACTTATGTGGAATTTTTTTTTTTTTGTCTATACCCATTAGCCAATTGTATGTCATTTTGCTTTATTCTTTTTTTTTTTTTAACTTTAGTAGTGTAATTGTACCTAGAGACTTGCATATGCACCAAAGAACTGCATACTCAGACCTCTTTTCTTGGTTTACTTTAAGACACAGTCTCATTAAGTTGTCCAGGTGGGACTTGTACTGAGACACTCTTGCCTCTACCACCCTGAGTAGCTGGTTACAGGTTACACCGTGCCAAGAGGATTGCGTCATCTGAGAACTACTACTTAGGGACTATTTCTCTTGAAAACTGAATTCTTTCATTTGTTTGCTATTGGCGGTATGAACTCTTGTCAGATGTTGCTTGTCTTTATCTCTCATTGTTTCCTGTATAGAAACCATTTAGTTTCATTTCATAGAACTCAATATATCTATTTTTCTTCTTGAGCTTTGGGGTCTTGCTCCAAAATTCTTTGCCTTTTCCAATGGCCTGAAGCATTTCCCTGTCCTTTATTTTTGTTGTTGGTGTTGTTTCTGTTTTTCGAGGTGGGGTTTCTTTCTAGCTCAAGCTGACCTGGAATTCACTGTGTAGTTTCAGGCTGGCCTCAAACTCATGGTGATCCTCCTACCTCTGCCTCCCAGGTGCTGGGATTAAAGGCGTGCACCACCATGCCCAGCTCCCTGTCCTTCCTTGTATTTTTATAATTTCCAGTCTCAAGATATCAACCAATTTTTAGTCAGAGTTATAAGCAATGAGAGATTGTGGTCTAGTCTAGTTCTTTTGAAGGTAATTAGACTTTTCAGCAAATAGTTTTGGGAAAACTGGATTGTCTTTCCTTCACTAGATCCTCTTAGCAGCTTTGAAAATCAGTGCCTTCATGTGCAAGGGTTTATATCTTGTGTCTCTCTTCCCGGTAAGTTGTCTGGTTATGATAGCTCCGTAGCTTACTGTGAAGTCAAGCAGTATGCTGCCTTTCCCTCTTGCTTCAAGATGATTCTGACTATTGGGGGGGGGGGTGAAGCTGTGGTTTGTGCATATTTTAGGATGGTTTTCAGTACCAGTGAGAAGACTGCATCAGTAATAATTTGATAAGAATTGCATTGAACCTATAGATCACTCTGAATAGTGTGGATAAGCAATGCCAATTTTAAGCAGCATTTCAATCATATGCAAAATTCCTAAAATGACACAATTTAGATTCTGTAGTTCATATGTGCATGATTTTGTCTTTATGAAAGTAATAAAAATACTGCATAAAACTCAGTTCTTTTGCTTTCTTAGTGTGCACACACATATTTAAAAACATTGTTTCTGGGGGGTGCACCAAGGTCTGCTGCCACTGTAAATGAGTGCCAGATGCCTGTACCACTTTTTTGCATCAAATTTATGAGGGTTGCTTGGGCATTGAATTTGTGTCAACAGGCTTTGCGAGCAATTGCCTTTAGCTGCTGAGCAATCTTCCCACCCTTCCTGTGAACACATTTTAAGACTTGCTTTACATTGGGCTTATAACAAGGAAAGAAGACTAGAAGAAACAGAACACATGATCTCTCATTTCCCCATTTGTTTCCACATCCTTGTCCTCCATGTGTGAGGCAAGCAGATACCAAGAAGGTATGAAATGAGCTAGAAAGAGTAGGATCACACTCATGGTTCTTCTTGAAATGATACTGTCTTTTCTCGGCATCCCCCGTAACTCTGAAATCTAGGGAAGAGTGATAGCGAACAACTTGAAACCTAAGAACAGAGAGAGTTCCATGCACCCTTCCTTCAATTCCTGTCCATTCCCATGTCACCCTTTCAGTCAAACAAGCTCTGACTCCATAGGGACAGACTTCTTAGGGTTGAGTGCCAGGCTTGCTCAGCCACCCATGAAACCTCCTCTCTTGCTACTCACACTGGTCTCCCTGATTTGCCATACATCCAAGGTTCACAGCACATTATCATGACCACTTTCTGTCAATGGCAAACACACATGCTACAGGGATGCATGTGCATGACATCCATCACACCAGTTACAAAACCCAAGTACAAAGAAAAGCCAATCACTCAGTGCACACATCACCTCCCTAGTAAGCTAACCCTAGGCATGAGGAAACTGAGGCCCCTGGACTTGCAACCAGATAAGCAGCAGGGGCCAGGCTAAGGCTGTTGCTCCAGGTTTCCACATCTAGTGTTTTTCTCCTACAGCAGGCTCATCCTGTATTTCTGTCCCAGACCCAATTCATTTTAATGACTCCCTCAGCCATTTCCTGGAAACAACTAAATATAGATGCTCTGGGCACTGAACTATCCTCAATAGGTACAAACTGCACCTTTTGCTCAATTGTATTTAAATTGGTAAGCACAAGTCTCCATTTCCAGGCAAGTTATAATGAGAGGAGATGGTGGGGACACAGGGCCACCACTCTATACGCGAATGTGGCATATGCTGGCCTTGGCTTTTCTTAGGAGCCTCAGGGAGGCAGAAAGCTTCAAGGATCATGGGGTTGGCTAGTCAACATGAGCTTAAGAATGAAAGAGTCCTGTTTCCAGCCATTCGTACCACCTAAGCCCTCATAGAGGCCTCTTCAACAAGCCTGAGAGCTGAGCTTCCAATCTAGGAAAGACTTATAGGAAATCTATGATCAATCTGGGACATAGATATATAAGAGAGACAGATCCTTGTGCCCCTTCATACACTCATGCTCATACTGGTCCCATGCCGTTCTTTCAGTCACTTCCCTGTCTTCATCTATTCATTCAGAAGCATTTCTAAGGTGCCAACTGCTCCGCAAGGTCTTCTGCTGAAGCCCGTACCTGAGTACACGCTGCTCCTGAGTACCTTACACGTTACACGGTGATGTGAACTGGGTTCCTAATGGGCTGTGAGGAAGGGCATGAGCTCACCAGGTGGATGAGGAGAGGAAGAATGCATAAAGCAGAGGGGATGTGATAATATGAAAAAGCAAGTGTAATGTGCCTCTGTTAGTGTACAAGCTTCGTTGGCAGAGGGGGACATGGATGCCATGCTGAGGAGCAGAGAGAATGCTATGGAGCTCTGCCTTCCAGGTGTAACATGGCCATTGTTGTTTTGAAATCAGGGCAGATGTGATCATCAACACACTTGTCATGTGCAGCTAGAGCTCAGGACCAACTGACATAAGACACAGGTGTGAGCAAGACAGGATGTCAGAGAGGCCTGTATAACCATTAGAGGTAGCCCTCCTAGGAGGATAGTCATCCTGGTGGGAAAGAGCAGGGCCTAAACTGAGCCAGGATCTCTATTTCTGCTGAGGTGCTGGTTATGAACTGCTCATTCCCAGATGCCCCTGGGCAGTCTGCACCTGGAGAATTGACCCTATGCGGGCAAGTGCCCATGGGAAAATGAATGCACTGGGGAGCTATGATCAATCTGGGACACTGCTGCTCACAGCTCTGAACACCAGAAGTCTGAAAACAAAGTCCCATGTGTCCTGTAAATGTGTGAGATGTAGCTTTCCTTCCTCCTCCTCCTCTTCCTCCTCCTCCTCCTCCTCCTCCTCCTCCTCTTCCTCCTCTCCTTCTTCTTCTTCTTCTTCTTCTTCTTCTTCTTCTTCTTCTTCTTCTTCTTCTTCTTCTTCTTCTTCTTCTTCTTCTTCTTCTTCTTCTTTTCTTCTTTAAGTTTTTCAAGGTAGGGTCTCACTCTGGCCCAGGATGACCTGCAACTCACAGTATAGTCTCAGGATGGCCTTGAACTCACAGAGATCCTCCTACCTCTGCCTCCCAAGTGCTGGAATTAAAGGTGTGTGCCACCACGCCCCGCTCATGAAATGTAACTTTCTAATGCCCTGGGCATTCCTGGCATTGTAGCTATCTCCATCTCATCCCCATCTCAGTATGCAGTCTTCATCTTCCCACAGTCATATTTCTCTGTGCTCGACCCTTTCCTCCTTCACAGAGGACATCAGCCAGATTGAATGAAAGCCCACCCAGTGTTCTTTCCTTGGGACGTGACTCCTGTGGAGACCCTATTTCTGAACAAGACCATGTTCTGATGTGCTGAGGTTAAGGACTCTTGCTGGGAGTGTGATGATCCCGCCCCCAGCAGGATGACCTGAGGCCAGTGTCACACAGGTTGCAGGTGCTGACTGAGCTGTGGGAAGCGCCCACCCAGGGACCAGGGAGGCCTGTCCTGCTGCAGAAGCAAGGCAGCTCCCTGGAAGAGACGCCTGCAGCAGCTCTGAAAGGAAGAGCAAGTGTGAGCCCAGTGACAAGGAGGAAGGACAAGAAGGCATTTCAGTAAAAGACAGGTAATGAGAATTCCAACCAATTTAAGAGTTCTTGATGAGGCTTGAGGGAGACCCTAACATCAGATCACTCTCTCTGCTCTCCATAAAATCGAAGTTCTGAAGGATGAGTCGGGTCTTCGGTCGAGACTGTCATTAGGGTTGTTATTAGAATTCCTAAAAAGGCTGAGACGATGCCCTTCTGGATGTTCTTGGCAGCTGCCATCATTCTCCATGTAGATAAGGCTCTTGTTTACAGCAGCTGTCTTCCCACAAAAAGCACCATATGATAAATCGATCCATATCGATTGGAACCTTTCATTAGATAAAATGTTTTAATAGTAAATTATGCTGTTGTTTGAGAGCTGATAAAAATGTGGTTGACAAAGAACCACAAATGAGATTTTAATCCACCAAAATTCATTTTGCATGCTCTGTTCAGAATACACTCTTCTGAATTATACAAAGATCAATGGATCCAGTCAAAACAACAGCTGATGTCCACTGGCTTTACATGACAGAATCTTACATTGCTGTGATTTCTGCCCTTGCAGAAGAGGAAACCATAGCTTCTTCCAAGTGGTGTATAAAAGGTTGAACTCCAGAGTTAGTTCTGTCTGGGTCCCAAGATCAAGTCCTTACCTTGCTTCTCATAGACACACACCCTGCACAAGCCTGCAGTCCCAGGCTGTGTTTTGGTTTTAGTTTCCAAAAAAACAATTACTTTAGGAAGGAAAAACATCAAACAAGCCTGACAGGATTATTTTGAGAATTGGTTGGTAAGCTCAGTTCAGCAATTCAAGTTCCTCTGATCTCTGAAGTCATTCTGTGGCAGTCTGGTCCTTGGAATGAATGGACGACTCACACCCACAGACGCATTATTTTTGGGGGAGGGGAATGATCTTATCTTCTTACACATCTGTTTGGGACTCTATTTTGTTTTTTCAGTGCTAGGGATTGAACATTGGGCCTTGTGCATCCTATGCAAATGGTCTACCACTGAGCCACATCACCAGCCCAGGACTGTTTCTTTTTTTTTCTTGAAGCAAGCCCAACATGCTGGCCATTTTTTTTTTAATGCGAGAGAGTGAGTATGCATGTGAGAGAAAATTGGCACTCCAGGGCTTCCATTCAGTGTAATCAAACTCCAGACACACACGCCTCCTAGAGCGCATTGTGACCATGCATGCTAGAGTCACTTTGTGTGTCTGACTTAGGTGGGACCTGGAGAGTTGAATATGGTTCCTTAGGCTTTACAGGCAAGCACTTTTACCTCTCAGCCATCTCTCCAGCCCCCAGCCCAAGACTTTTTAAATATGTATGGGGAATTATATTGAGCCACTTCTATTTTGGGAAGTAGTATGTTCAACCACTCCCCTACATGGCACCACCAGCTATGAGTGAGTTTATTTTATGTGTTGGACTTTGCCTCCTCCAAGCACCAGTTCTTTAGCACCTCCCATTTGGCCATTGTAGTAACAGGTCAAGTTCATATGAGGTTTCCATGGAGCTGTGTGGCCTCTTACCAAGTGCCTGGTGTCCTTAGCACCCTGTGCACATGTAGGTGGTCACGCAGGGACAACACCATTTGGAGGCTAGAGCTATCCTGCCACAAGCAAGCCCAGAAGCGGGGAGAGGCAATCAGTCAGGGTGACTGTTTTGGCATCTGTTACAGTTTCAGTGTGACACATCCTCCCCAGGGTCATGGGTGTGAGTGCTTGGACCCCAGCTGGAGGTGCTGTTTCGGGAGGCTGTGGAGCCTTTAGGTAGTATAGCCTCACTGTAGGAGGGTAGGGTGTTGAGGTTGATGGCCCTATCCTACATTCTATCTCTATTCCCTCTTCTACCGCGATGTGTAGAGGTAAGGAGAGCCAGGTGTCCACTCCTGCCATCCTGGAGCCAACTACAGTCATGGTCTCCCCACCAAGCTGATTGTGTCCCCTTAAACCATGAGCCAAATCCGTCCTTCTTCCTTTAAGTGGCTCTTGTCAGGTGTTCTGTCACAGTGATGAGAAAAACTAGTACTTTAGGTGTCACAGACTGAGCCATGGGATTCCAAGACACCTGGTAATAAGCAGTTTCTGCATGTCTGTGAGGAAGGCCCAGCAGAAATCAGCATTAGACCTGGTGTGTTCAGCAAGGCAACGGCCCTTCACATCAAAGTGGCCACACTCTTACCTCACACAGGTGTGGAGAGAACACAAAGGCAGAGGCAGTGAGGCAGTGAGGGTGACAGCTCCCCACAAAGCAAATGGCCCTTCATCTTGTCTAGAAGCAGGATATCCATGAGCGACACTGGAAGGGGATCGCATCTCCCCTTCTTTCTTTTTCCTTAAATCCTCACCAGATGATGTAAACAAGATTATTCAGTTCCTGAACATCTGGCATGGGACCCGCTTTTCCCTGCTCTCTCTTCCCTAAGGGGGTGTTCCTTTCCTAGAAATCTGACAGGCAGCTATGAACACCATGACAAAGCACCTGGACAGCTCACATAACAGCTGGACTGTCCTACTCAATCCTCCCCCAGAAAATTCCCATAAAAACCCCAGTCAGGCTCACCAGACAGGCTCTGCCTTCTTTCCTACTCTAAAGCTCTACAATATATTCTTTCTAGCCTACTCCATATGACCTGTGAATTTCATCCTTTGAATTCATAAGAAAAGAGCCACTGACTCAGTGGCAGTTCTGAGTGCCTACAAAGGTCAGCCACCACCTTCCTAAATTGCAGCCCAACCAGGAGCTAAGGGAGGCTCCATCACTCTCAAAATGCTTCAGATTCCTCTATCAAGAGGCGTAGTCACCTCTTCTGTCTTGACTGTAGTCCCTTTAACTTTAGTCGTCTTCCCTCGGACCTGAACTTTCACCTTCTTCATTCCCTGGTCTGTAACTTACATGTGGCGGTAGCTCATGGAACCTCTCAACACTGTTACCATATGAGCCAATTCCCCATGAGAAGTATAAATGTGTCATTATTGGTTCTGTTCTATTTTATTTTACTTTTAGAACTCTAAGACAACGCCTATGATCTTTTACCGTATATTCTGTATAAATAAATCATTGAGAGTAGAGATAGGCTGCACAGATACTTATCTCTTAATTTCCTCATTCCTTAATTCATTTATCTAAACCTACAGCACACATTGATCTCCAGGTATACACCAACCGCTGACGCTAGCCAGCTGCACAGAAGGAAGTCTCATCTGCCAGGCAGAGATAGACAAGCCGCAGTCCCTGCCCACAGAAAGCTGTTGGAGGCTGGGGAGGCCTGCCCTGGGAGGTGGGGAAAGGGGTCCCTCTCTGGCTATGAGATGTGCTAGCGCAGAGGGCCACAGGACACTTCTGCTTCCATTGCAGCTTCCCACCTCCAGCGTGGAAGGCAGCCTTCTCTGTGCTTCCGGACCCTTGTAAAGGACAGCTTGAAATGATGGCTCTCTCACTGGTCTGGTCAAGGACAGGGCTGTGTGGCTTTTGTATCTGTGTCACCCAGGCATAGATCAGGCCCAGGTACACCTGAAGTGGATGGCTGAAGGGAAAGGACCAATGCCACCTAAGCTGAGAGGCAAGAGCCAAGCGTGAGACCAAGGTGGCAGCAGAGACCTCCAGCTGCACGGAGCGGTTGATGCTCCGCCGGAATTTCAGGGAACTGGCAAGGTGCTTCCTGCATGTGCGCACTCCCCACAGAGGCCTTCCTCTCCTTCCGCTTGCATGTGCAGACAGCATGCCTGGTAAGGCCAAAGAGTCAGTCCTGACTTCTCCATTGTTCCAAGAAGCCCCACTTAGCTTTGAAGATCACTATGTCTAGAGATGAGCTGTGTTGACCTACGTCTACTCCAACCATACAAACCCCATTCCTCGCTATCCCAGTCACCCTTAAAGCTGTGAGTGGCCACATGTTCTATAAAATGTAAGAAGAGGCTCCCTGGAGCTATTCTGGGAAAGCATATTACTTTTTTTTATTTTTATTTACTTATTTATTTATTTGAGAGCAACAGACACAGAGAGAAAGACAGATAGAGGGAGAGAGAGAGAATGGGCGCACCAGGGCTTCCAGCCTCTGCAAACGAACTCCAGACACGTGCGCTCCCTTGTGCATCTGGCTAACGTGGGACCTGGGGAACCGAGCCTCGAACCGGGGTCCGTAG
This sequence comes from Jaculus jaculus, assembly GCF_020740685.1. Taxonomy (NCBI): domain Eukaryota; kingdom Metazoa; phylum Chordata; class Mammalia; order Rodentia; family Dipodidae; genus Jaculus; species Jaculus jaculus. The sequence continues at coordinate 199,489,466 of NC_059103.1, read as the reverse complement.
GCTTCACAGGCAAGCGCTTAACCGCTAAGCCATCTCTCCAGCCCGCATATTACTTTTTTAATGTAAATGAGTGAGTGGGCATGCTATATACCTTACTTTACAGGTGTGGAGCAGCCATTTTGTTGTCACAGACAATAATCCAGAGCAAAAGGAAGGTGTGGGTCTTACCATGAATGAGTATCTACAAATCTCTATCCCTGGGATTTTGTTTCATGAGAAAATAAACCATCATGGAAGTTGGCATGTCTGCCCTGAGGGCCCTTTACGTCCTTGCTTCCTCAGAACTCCACCTCCCAGTGGATCAGAGTACTGTTTCCTCCTATCTTATTTATGTACTTTTATTTTGCTTGTTTTTGTTTTTTGAGGTAGGGTCTCATTCTAGCCCAGGCTAACCTGGAATTCACTATGGAGTCTCAGGGTGGCCTCGAACTCATGGCGATTCTCCTACATCTCCCTCCTGAGTGGTGGCATTAAAGGCGTGTGCCATCACACCTGGCTCATTATTTATGTACTTTATAAAGCAGGGTCTCACACTAGCCTTGGCTAGCTTTGAACTCATGGAGAGCCTCTGACCTCAGCTTCCTGGGTGCTACAATTAATGGCATGAGACACCATGCCTGGCTGTTTGTTTTATTGTTTTAATTCAGTTGTTGAATGTTGAAGACAAATGTCTCATTTCTAGCACAAGAGTGACTGACTCATGAGAAAACTGTTGTCACCCATAAGCTCTGGATTCGACCTACAACCATGGAGACTTCAGTCGTGTTACTTTGGCACAGAGAATGGAGTTAACTGGATTCAGAACCATATCTATCTAATTAGATGATGGTGTTTTGTTAGGAATATGAGATAAGGGAAAATTCCTGCTTGCAGGGAGCTCAGTCACCAGGGAACTGTCTAGGGCCACACAGTTCTTGACTCTGTTACTTCCTGGGCCCTCTGACCTTGTGTGACTAAGGCCTTCTTGGAGCCTTTGAGGTCAGAACCTGCTTCTATATGAGTGGGCACCCTGGTGCTAGAAATGACTTAGAAAGAGCCTGTGTATGCTGGTCACAGCTGCTACTGTGAGAAAAGGGGGACAGTCCCCTTACAGTCACCCCCCCCACACACACACAATTAATAGTGTGGTCTGAGACCAGCCATGTAATTGGATGTTCTCAGTGGCCAGATGGGAAAGTGTGCATTGCAGAGATGGTGGAGGGAGTGCATAGATGAGCACAGGAGACCTGCTAGTGAAGGCTCAGGGTCTCTAGTCAGGGCCTTCCACAGAGTAGACAAGCATGGCAGTCTTTGCTCTTCCTGCATCCCCGCTTGTGGCTTGCTTGGGTATTCCACCCAGGGTTAAACAGAAGGAAAAGGAAGTGAAAACAGAAAGGATGCCCACTGGACCTACTGAACAACTGGGTACTTGATGGGTGGATTCCCTTTCTCACTGTACCTGAAAGGCTTGTGTGGTAAATAAATTCAGCCAAATAGTCAATAGATGACTATATTTAAAAAATTCAGACCCTTTTGAAATCTAGGTGGGAGGTCAGTAGGACCTGGCGAGCCAGAGAAAGATGCCCAGTGGTCAGCTGGGAACCAGGCAGAAAGCGATCATTGCTCACAGGTCACCTCACAGCCGCCTCTGCTGAGTGCAGCTGACCACAGGGATGGACGGAGGGCCAAGGGGCAGAGGAAGAGGTGGAGGAGGGAAGGGATGATTCAGCTACCCGCAGACATGCAGCCCAGTTCCACTGCTGCTCTGAGGCCAGCATAGGGTTGTCAGGAAGATGCAAATTGAAAGTAATCATTAGGTCTAGTCAGAATTAAGAGTCAAAGGCAAGACCCACTCATGTAACCAGCGCAGAAGGGGAATGTCATGAGGCTGTCACCTGCCAAAATACCATTTGGCAGTCAGTATTGTCACCCCACCACCGTGAGGGTCATGGATCTGTGCAGAGACCTATGAGAAGCTGAACCTGCCCTTTCGGCTTCTTCAACTTTTAAAACCTGATGCTGCTCTTGGAATTCACTCACTCATGTGTTTAACCATCATTTCTTCATGGTACAAACATTCACTTTATCCTGCCAAGCACCTGGTACCAAACTGAGAAATGAGGACATTGAAGGACACAGCATAGGAGGGCTACTCTCCAAAGTGTGCTGCTTCTTGGGGGAGGAAAAAAGTGTATGTAGCCCTTCTACTAAGGAAGTATCAAGGTGAGATCTCCTTTCTTCAGATTAAGCTTTGTTGGTCCCCATGGGTTCTCCTGCCCATAAGTGTGTGAAGAATATAATTAGTGAAGGTGGAGAGACTAGCATTGCTTGGTAGCATCAGGGATGTGCTATCTTCCTTGGTATGTAGAAAGAAAATCCCAAGAGTCCACACCTTTTCAGAAGGCACCCAGGGAAGGAGCAGCACCTGGTACATGGGATGAAGGCAAAGCAAGAGGAGGTGACTCCCATGGCTTCCCTCCCATCTATTGCGGAAGGAAACCCTGGATGTGGGGAGCCACTGGGCCTTGTGATGGACAGGTTGGTGGCCTTAATAACACAGAGAAGCCAAAGTGTGATGAAATTCACTTGGGAATACGCAGCAGGCATTGAAATGTGGAGCCTGTGTGCCACGGAAACTATGGATGCCTCCATTGGGGATGAGCAGTGGGAATCGTTCATAGGCACACCCAGGAAAGTTGCCTAGGTTATGCCAATACAATAATAATCCTTGGCCACAAGCTTAATAACAAGGGTGGCATCTATCCAAGGTTGAATACAATTGCTGTTCTTGCAGAAGTAACTTTGTCTCCTTGGGTCTTACTTTCTCTAAGGCATCCCTGGTCATATTTCTAGAGCAGAAATAAAGAGCCTTGAATTCTGAAGAGACAAGCAACAGTCTCTACCCAGGAGCGAATCCTTATGCATGTGTAGAAATGCCTTTGATAAGAACCCATTCCTTACTCAGTACTAGAGAACCCTCCAACTGAGAAGAAAGTGGTAAAGCCTTTAAGAAGTGGTTAGCCCATGCTCAACACCAAAATATTTCTACTTGAGAGTAACCCTACAAATGTGAAAAATATGGTAAAGCCTTTACCAGGTCTTTAAATCTTACTCCACCGAAGATAGTTCACACAGGAGAAAAAGCTACAGGTATGAAGAAGGTAGCAGAGCTTTCCACTGTTCTGCAAGCCTTAACCAGCATCAAAGAATGCACACTGGAGAGAAATCGTGAGAATGCAGAGGTGACAAGGCATTTAGCAATTGTCCTCAGCTCTTCTACACTTATGCAAAATAAAAATTACATGAGAGGAGCCTTCCCCATTCAAATAATGTAGCAGATCATTTATTCTTCATGCCTTGACATCAGAGAATTTATTGTAGAGAAATCCTGTGGATATAAACATGTGACAAGTCTTTAATGGAAGCTCAGTCCTAACTAAGCACCAGTGAATTTGTATCTTGGGTTGAAAGATTGAACATGTAGTCACTCTAGGAGGCGTGTTGTCAAATACACACCACAGAAGGTAACAAGGTCAGGCTTCCTGAACGGGAGCCCAGGGCCTCCTCTGCTCACAGACCTTCCATCTTCACCACAGTCACCAAAGTTCAGCCAAAGAAGAGGAGAGTTTCAGATTGTCTCCAGGTGGTGTCCTGGAGTGGCTGACTCAGGCTTGTGAGCTGGACGTCTGTTACAGTCTCTCTTTCTCCTGGCCTCACACCTCCTTTCTTCAGCCCTGTGTGAGAGAAGAGAAAGAGTTCACAAGGGGTGGAAGGAGAGAGGAGAAGGCAATAGAATCTATGTGACATGAAAGCAGAGTGAGGATTTCCTGTCAAGAGAAAGGGGTTCAGCAAGAAGATAGCAGGGAACTTCACTCTGTTCTGTTTCAGAAATAAGTTAAGACCCAAGGAGATAAACTACCCCTCAGTCTTCAGCCAAGCCACAGCTAAACAATAGAGGAACTGGGGAGATGAGCAAGAGTGCTGCTGCCATGCTGATTCTGACAATCAGTGCCAGGGGGAAGGAGACAGACTCTGAGGATATTCAACATTTACCAAAGCAGAGCTCCAGGGGCTCCTAAGAGCTCATCCTGAAGCAGACTTAAAACTCACCCACCACGGCTCAGGGAATTCTGTGGAAGAGGGGGCAGAAGACGGTAAGAGCCACAGGTTAAGACATCATGTCCACAGGCATTTTCTCCCCTCCCCAAAAAATAACTGATTGCTGCTCCCACAATGCATAAACTACAACCTCATGGGGAATACCTGCAACCCCACTGAGGAGCGTACCCAACAGAATGGGGGCAGGGAAAAAAAAAAAAAAAGAGAGTTGAAAATTTGCTGACGGTCACACAGTAAATGAAGCTTAACCATAATGTTCTCAGATTAGAAAAAAAAAAAAATGTAGAGGCTTGGAAGGTAGCAAAGGAAACTCTCATTCCTCATTTGGCTTCCACTAAGAGCAGAAATAGTAGGCTTTGCAGATGCACAAGATGGTGCACACATCTAGAGTTCATTTGCAGTGGCCAGGTAGTCCTGGTGCACCCATTCTCTCTATATCTGCCCCCTCTCAAATAAAGAAAACATTTTTAAAATAGTACACTTTGTAAAGAAGGTGAAATTAAAGTGTCAGGTATCCATTAAACCCTCACTTTTAAATATTTACATATGTGTATATGTATTTTCTATTTTATTTGCAGTTGACTGAAAATGATTATGTATTATGAATTTATAGTATGTGATATCTTAATTGATGTTTTATTTAATTTATGTTTACTTTTGTAATAATTAAAACAAGCAAACAAAAATGAAGATAGAGCCAGGCATGTTGGTGCGTGCTTTTAATCCCAGCACTCAGGAGGCAGAGGTAGGAGGATTGGATCGCTGTGGAGTGCAGTCTTCTAGAGAAGTGCATGCACTGGCACATCTGGCTGGGTCGCACATATATGTTTATTCTGCGGAAGATATGCAGGAGAAAACAGTACTAATACCTAGAAAAAAGGATTATGGAAAATATTTTTATTCATGCTCCTCCACATTTTGTAATTACATGATGCAAATAATTCATTAGCTCTAAAAAAGAAACATCAGGCTGGATCGATGAGTTAGTGGTCAAAGGATTTGCCTACAAAGCCAAACGGCCTGGGTTTTATTCCCTAATACCCACGTAAAACCAGATGCACAAGTGGCAAATGCTTCTGGAGTTTGTTTGTAGTGGCTAGAGGTCCTGGTGTGTCCGTTTTCTTTACTTCTCTCTCCCTCCTTCTCTCTATATCTCTCTCATAAATAAATAATTTAAAAAATTCTTACAAAGTGTTTTTAGGATCCTTTATGTATAGAATCATGTCATCTGCAAACAATGATAAATTTATCTCTTCCTTTCCAATTTGTATCCTTTTATGTTGTCTCTGGCCTTATTGCTATGGCTAAGACTTCCAGTACTGTATTAAGTGGGGACAGTAGACACCCTTGCCTTGTTCCTGATTTTAGTGGAAAGGCTTCCAGTTTTTCCCCATTTGGCAACATGTTGGCTGTAAGCTTGTCATAAATAGTCTTTATTATACTGAGATATGTTCCTTCTATTCCCAGTCTCTGTAGGACTTTTATCATGCAGGGATGTTGGATTTTGTCAAATGTGTTCTCTGTATCTAATGAGATGATCATGTGATTTTTATCCTTCAGTCCATTTATATAATGTATTACATTTATCGATTTGCATATGTTGACCTATTCCTGCATCTCTGGGATAAAGCCACTTGGCCGGGATAAATGATCTTTCTAATATATTCTTGTATTTGTTCGCCAATATTTTGTTGAGATTTTTTTGCATCTATGTTCATGAGGGAGATGGGTTTGTAAGTTTTCTTTTTTTGTTCTATCTTTGCTTGGTTTTGGTATCAGGGTGATGCTGGCTTCAGAGAAGGAGTTTGGCAGGGTTCCTTCTTTTTTTCTATTTTATGGAAAAGTTTAAGAAGCAATGGTATCAGTTCTTCCCTGAAGATCTGGTAAAATTCACCAGTGAATGCATCTGGGCCTGGATATTTTTTAGTTGAAAGATTTTTGATAACTGCTTGGATCACCATACTTGTATAGATCTAATTAAGTGATTAATCTCATTTTGATTTAATTTAGTTAGGTCATATAAATCAAGGAAATCATCCATTTCTTTCAGATTTTCATACTTAGTGAAGTATATGTTTTTATAGTATGTCCCTATGATTTTTTAAATTTCCCTGGTATAAGCTGTGATGCTTTTTTTCACCTCTAATTTTATTAATTTGTATTTGTTCTCTCTTTCTTTTGGTCTGATTTGGTAAGGGCTTATCTATCTTGTTTATCCATTCAAACAACCAACTCTTTGTTTCATTGATTCTTTGGATTTTTTTTTGTTTCTATTTCATTAATTTCTGCCCTAATCTTTATTATTTCTCCCCAGCTACTGATTTTTGGTTTGCCTTGTTCTTCTTTTTCCAAGGCTTTAAGGTTACTTATTTGAGACCTTTCTAATTTCTTAATATAGGCCCTTAAAGCTTTAAATTTCCCTCCTACGAGTGCCGTCATCGTGTCCCAAAGGTTTTGGTATGTAGTGTTCTCATTACCATTTGACTCTATGAATTTTTTTATTTCCTTATTGATTTCTTCATTGACCCATTCATCATTTAGTAGTGTGTTGTTTAGTTTCATGATTTTGTGTATGCTCTATCGCTTTTCTTGCTACTGATTTGTAGTTTTATTCCATTGTGGTCAGGTAGAATGCAAGGAATTATTTCAATTTTCCTGTATTTGTTAAGATTTGCTTTGTGTCTTAATATATGGTCTATTTTAGAGAATATTCCATGTGCTGCTGAAAAGAATGTATATTCTTCAGCATTTTGATGAAATGTCCTGTATATATCTGTTAGGTCCATTTGTTCTATAAGCTCATTTAATCCAGATGCCTCTTTGTTTATTTTTTCCCAGGATGACCTGTCAGTTGATGAGAATAGGGTGTTGAAGTCACCCACTACAACTGTATTTGGTGTTATCTGTAACCTTAGTTTTAATAGCATTTGTTTGATGAAGTTGGGAGCCCCATGTTAGGTGTGTATATGTTTAGGATTGTAAGGTCCTCCTGTTGAAATGTGCCTTTAATCAATATAAAGTGACCTTCCTTATCTTTCCTAACTAATGTTTGACTGAAGTCTACCTGTCAGATATTAGAATAGCAACCCCTGCTTGTTTTCCAGGCCCATTTACTTGAAACACAATTTTCCAACCTTTTACCCTAAGATAGTGTCCATTCCTTGTAGAAAGGTGAGTTACTGGATGCAACAAATAGAAGGATCCTACTATTTAACCCAGTTGGCAAACCTATGTCTTTTGGTTGGGGCATTGAGGCCATTCATATTGATTTGGCTAACTGATCCCCTCAGTGGTACAGGACCCATAGCTGGAGCTGGGAAACAAGTCAGAACCATATCTGAACATAAGCCTACTCTCCATTATCAAGCTACCATCAATCATGGGCTATAAGAGAGCCTACACCTATTAAATTCTCTATAAAAAAGTAAGGGTTTTCTCATTTGTCCTGGTGCTAACTTACTCTCCATTGAAGAATCTGCTTCTCTTTTTCAGATAGATGTAGATCCTAAGGAGAGAGCCACCCCATCATACCTCAAAAGGGCCCCTGCTGAAACTAAGAAAAAATGGCAAAACAAACAAGGGTGCTGTTTTCCTGGTGACCAGATACCAGGACAAGGGGGAAGGAGATCAACACGGAGAAAAATCAACTCCTACCAAATCAGAGAGCCAGAGACCCAGAAGCCCCCATCACCTCATCACTGAAGCAGAACAAAAATGAACCCAACATGGCTCAGGGAAATTTTGTGGAAGAGGAGGTGGAAAGAATGTCAGAGCCACATGTTGGGTTATGATACGCAGAGACATTTATCTTACCCATAACTGTGGGCTAACTCCACAATGCAGGACCCATATACCTCAACAAGGAGGGGCCAATGGGGAGGGGGTAGGTCACAGATGAGCCTAATAATGATACCAAATTGACTGTATTTGTTGAATGCAAAACTAATTAATAAAAAATTTAAAAAGAGATATTATTGAAAAGTGTGCATTTATTTTTGCCATTTTTTGTAGTTCAGTTTTTACCTTTGCTCTGTTGTAGTATTTGAGTAAGGTTTATTTTTTCCAGGTTCCTTATATGTGTGCTTTTCTTTCTCTTCAGCATGGAAGATTCTTTCAAGTATTTTCTGTAGATCTGGTTTTGTCTTCAAATATTCCTTTAGCCTGCTTTTGTTGTGAAATGTCCTTATTTCTCTGTCTATTTGAATGGATAGCTTTGTAGGATAAAGTAACCTTGGTTGACAGTTGTTATCTTTCTGAACTTGGAATACATCACTCCAAGCCCTTCTGCTTTTAAAGTTTGTGTTGAGTAATCTGCTTTGATCCTGATGGGCTTGCCTTTGTATGTACCTTGATTTTTCTCTCTAACTGCTTTCAGTATATTTTCTTTGGATTGTCCCTAATGAACAACAGAAGAGGAAACAAAGCCAGTATAAATCAGGAAGCAACAAATAACAAGTCCAAAATATAGCTTATTTAAGAATGGCAAATCGGACCATCCATCAGATTTAATGTGTAATTTATCCTGATATGGAAGGTGCAATTAGCACTTCTGGTTCAAGCCTATATGCCAGGTTTATTTGGCAGGTACTGACCTGGTGTAATCCCAGTTACCTTTTGGGATGATTTTGGTCTCAGTTATGCTGCGCTCCTGTGTGGGTCCCTCTTTAGTGCACTGTGGGTTCAAGTAGGCTGTCTGGGTCACTGGATTGCTGCTCTGGTCGCCAGTGCTGGGTGCTGTGAGCTCCCTTCCCTGGGTCTCTGGTGCTTGCTGGCGCTTGCACTGGCTGTGGGGCAGGGAAGGCTGATGGTGGCTCTAGTTCTCCCGTGGGACCATGTGATCCTCTACCTTATGATCTGCTCCTCTGTTGGTCTCTGTGGTCCTCCCTTCACATTTCTTGAGTTTGCAAAAAGCTCCAGTGTGAGTGGAAAATCCCCTCACCTGGCTTTTCCCGCTGCTCAAACCGAGCCTGGCAGCTGTGGCCCCGCGGACCAGGTGCTGCCGCTGCTGGAGCCGCTTCAGCTGCCCACGTGGGTTCTAGACGCTCTGGATCGCTGCTACTTCTCTGCTGCCGCTAGTAATTTCTTATACTCCTCACTTTTTAGTAGAAGAGTATATTTTGCTGGTTTCTTTTTGTTGTTGTTTGCTTGCTTGCTTGCTTTTTTTTTTCTTTTTTCTGCTTTTTCTCCCTAGGCTACACTGGTGTGGTTCCTACACTGACATCTTAACCTGAAATCTCCTTTTAATAAAACACCACTATTTGCAGATGTGATCCACACACACGTGTCTTCCTAAAGGCACACATATGTACAGTCTTTCCAGGTTAGAACTCACTCACACGCTGTCCCGCCTCAGCCCTGGCATGCTGGGAGTACAACGTGCACCGCCCTGTCTGGCCCTTCCCGTCGTCATCCTCCCCTGTGCCTCCGACTTGCCCACTTTTCTTTTTTTTTTTTAATAATAAAATAATATTTATTGTTATGATATAATCTTTTTTATAATTTAATTTATTAGTTTTCTTTTCAGTAAATACAGGCAGTTTGGTACCATTATTTAGGCTCATCTGTGATCTACCCCTCCCATTAGACCCTCCTTGTTAATGAAAATGGGTCGTGCATTGTGGAGTTAGCCCCCAGTTATTGGTATGATAAATGTCTCTGCAAATCATGACCCAACATGTGACTCTGACATTCTTTCCGCCCCCTCTTCCGCAAGATTTCCCTGAGCCATGTTGGGTTCATTTTTGGTCTGCTTCAGTGCTGAGGTGTTGGGGGCCTCTGAGGCTCTGGCTCTCTGATTTGGTAGGAGTTGATTTTTCTCTGCGTTGGTCTCCTTCCCCTTTGTGCTGGTATCCGGTTCACAGGAAAACATCACCCTTGCTTATTTCGCCAGTTGTCCTTAGTTTCACTTGGGCCCCTTTTGAGGTATGTTGGGGCAGCTCTCTTCTTAGGATCTGCATCTATCTGAAAAAGAGAAGCAGATTCTCCAACTTGCCTACTTTTCTAAGGAATGTCGCTCACATACATTTGCAGATGAAGTATGCTACTGAGAGTAGTGAAGATTATGACAGACATACACATTCACAGGACCATCCCAGTCACAGTCTAGAACATTTCTGTCCATGGCAGAAAGTCACTCCAACCTGCTGTCTGACTCTGCCTGTGCAGTGTTCACCAGTGTGCGTGGGGAAGATCCTCCAGATCACTGTTCATTTCCTGTTTGTTCCATCTGGTAATTTCTCATCTTTTTTTTTTTTCCTTTTTCCTGCCTTCTTTTTGGAGTGGTTTGTCTTTTATTATTTCTATCACCACTAATGACTTAGCTCATATGTTAGGGTAGGGTGTGTGTCCCATAATTGAAGTTATTCTTACTTTAATGATTCTAGTATCTTTCAAAGTTGTTTGAAGAAAAAATGTACTTCTTCATAAACTGTCTGGTCTCTTCGCTCTCCATGAGGAGACGGATTTTCACACATCCCTTTGCTTGACCACCTTTAACATTTATTTTAATGCTGGTCTGCTGAGGGTCATCTGCAAAAGTTCCCATTTCACTTCACTTTTAAAAGACATTTTTGCCATTTTGAATTCCAGGATTATCTTTCTTTTCTTTGCTTTAAGACATTGCTCTATTGAGTGGTGAAGTGCTGAATTTTTGTAATAGTTTTTGTGGGGGATGGAGTTTTGAGATAGGATCTCACTCTAGCCCAGGCTGACCAGGAATTCTATATTCCCAGGCTGGCCTCAAAATCACAGCAACCCTCCTACCTCTACCTGTTTGTTTGTTTATATACGGGGGGGGGGGGGGGGCAGGTAAATAGAGAGAGAATGGGCACACAAGGGCCTCTGGCTACTTCAAACAAACTCCAGACGCATGCACTACCTTGTGTGTCTAGCTTACGTGGTGTGGTGGTTTGATTTAGGTGTCCTCCATAAACTCAGGTGTTCTGAATGCTAGATTCCCAGCTGATGTAGATTTGGGAATTAACGCCTCCTGGAGGTAGTGTATTATTGGGGTGGATTTGTGGTTATTATAACCAGCTTTCTCTTGCCAGTGTTTGGCACACACTTCACTGCTATTGTCCACCTGATGTTAGCCAGGAGGGGGTGTCCACCCTCTGCTCATGCCATAGTTTTCCCTTGCCATCATGGAGCTTCCCCTTGAGTCTGTAAGCCAAAATAAACCCGTTTTATTTTTCTCACAAACTGGCCCTGGTCAGTGTTTTTCTGCCAGCAATGCAAATCTTGCTGCAACATGTGAGTGCTGGGGAATAAAATCTGGGTCCTTTGGCTTTGCAGGCAAGCTCCTTAACTGCTAAGCCATCTCTGCAGCCCTTGGAATATTTTTTAAAGTTTTATTTATTTGCATATATGTATATGACCCAGGGTCTTTGCTGCTGTGGCCTTTAGTAATAATCCAAGTGTCTTGTTATTTCCATGAGTTGATGGATTGGTTTTCTCTTCCCCTGCTGCTTTCCAGGTTTATGAGTTTGACTGAATTTTAGACAGTGCTGGGTGAGGTTCCTTAGCACCATGGTTAGCTTTCTCCCATGATACAGTTATTAAGGGCAAGTTGATCCTTATCAGCTTTCTAAGAGCAGGCTTAAGAGTAGAATTCATTTGACCATACTTCCCTCCCCAGTGTTTCAGATATTATTTCACTGGTGGAAATATAACCTGCTCCTTTCCCTATCTATGTCCCAGGTGTGTCTATCCTTCCAGTTTCCCTTTGTTCTTTCACTTACTTTAGTGGTTAGTCCAAGTGCCTGTCTAGTATAGGGTTCAAGCAGAGAAAAGTGGACACATTACTCACCATTGCTCTAGGATTCTTTGTCTGCAGCTGCATTCTTTCTAATATCATAACCCTTTCTCCCTCCTCTAAATTCTTTTATCTGTCTTCCCAACATAATTGCTAGATTCTGTTGGTGTTCATTCCTTTCACCCTCATCCACGTGCACATTGTGATGATGTCAGGTTTGCAATGTTGGCAGAAATCACCTGACCAAGAGCAGCTTGCTGGGGGGGGGGGGGCTTATTTTGGCTTACAGACTCGAGGGGAAGCTCCATGATGACCGGGAAAAATGACAACATGAGCAGAGGGTGGACATCAACTCCTCACCAACATTGGATGGACAATGGTAACAGGAGAGTGTGCCAAACACTGGTAAGGGGACACTGGCTATAATTCCCATAAGCCAGTCCCCAATAATGCACTGCCTCCAAGAGGCATTAATTCCCAAATCCCCATCAGCTGGGAACCTAGCATTCAGATCACCTAAGTTTATGGGAGGCACCTGAATCAAACTATTGCAGATAGTCAATCTCATTACCATCTTGATTGGATTTTGGATCACCTAAGATAAACACCTCTGGGCATTTACATAGAAGTTTAACTGAGTATGGAAGGCCTATCCTGAAATGTAGGTCACACCATCCCATAGGCCAGGGTTCCAATCTGAATAAAAGAGGGAAAGAAGACAGTTAGCAGATGACCAGCGCTCATCTCAATCTACTTCCTGACTAGGGATTCAGCATTCCCAGCTACTGCACACCCTCGGTGCCACATCTTCGCTACCATGATAGACTGAACCCCAAAGTCATAAGACAAAATAAATCTTCTAAGTTGTTTTTTATCATATATTTGGTGAGGATGATAACTAATACATGTCTATATATATATAAACTCACATATGTACATATATTAACACATATATATCATGTTTCTAGGTAAGATGAAAAATGTGTACCTTCAAATCCATCTGCTGAACAAAACCAAGGACTCACCTCGACAGAATTGGTCATAAATAGAATTAGAGCATTTTGATCGTGTTTGCCAGCTGTTTGGTTGAGAGATAGTTCTTTTCTTCTTGACACAAAATCTTCTCTTTGTGCCTTGGGGGCAATAACATCTACGGTGCTTTCTGGGTAGTCGTGAGTGAAAGCCAGGTGGAAGTTAGAATAGGGGTTATAATCTTACAACACAATTGTTTTAAGTCTGCAGAGGGTTTAGGAGTTCGGGAGGTCTTGCTGAAGAGCCCTTTATAGCTTTTGCAAACTGTCAGCAATGGACTTAATGATGAATATGTAAGGATAACATATATGTGGTAGAACTGTTCCTCAGAGAAGCCACCCGTGGCCTGGCTTGGCTGACTTCGTGGGTAGTGTGGCTTTCCCCAGTGAGGTGTGTCCCATCACTCTGTCTTCACCTAGGACTAAGGCAAACCATGGTCCTTAAACTCTATAATCACTCCTATGCATTGGAGTGAAGGTGGAACTAGCTCCATTTTCCTCATAAACCTGAACATGAAGCTTCATCCTCCACACATGGAAGCAGGTGTCGAAGATGAATCACACCCTGTGTACACATATTGGAGCCCTCACTTTGAACCTCGGTGTGGCCTGATTTGGAAATATGGTCATTGATAGTGGTAGGTTGTATTTGGTTAAGTGAAGTTCACTCTAGAGTAGTACGGGCCCTGGACAAGATGACTGATGTCCTATAAGAGTAAATGTGAACACAGACAAGCCCACAGCTAGAATGCTTTGTGGAGGGGACGTGGAGGAGTGTTGTTGATTCCAAGCACCTCAACCATAAGAAGCAAGGCATACTTCAGCCTCATTTCCACCTCTACCTCCACCAGCTGAGGCCAAGAGGAGAGACTGCTTCTCTTGCTATGATGTGAGGAAGTATATTAGTTTCTTTCCTCATTGCCATAACAAAATATGTGATAAGAAGCAGCTTAAGGAAGGATTTATTTCAGCTTGAAGTTCTAGGAAATCATTCATGATATCAGGGAAGGCACAACAGCAGGTCCAGGGGCTGGCTGGGCACATAGCTTCCATAGTCAGTAAGTAGAGAGCGAATAAAAATTGGGTCTGGCTATAAAATCCTTAAGACCCACTCCTAATACCTGCTTTCTCCAACAAGGCTCCACCAGCCTGGGATCAAGTGTTCAAACACATGAACCTATGGGAGACATTTCACATTCAAACCACCACAGGAAGCATGTCAGCCCTCTTAGCCTCCCTCCATCCCCACCAGAATGGGACAGAGGGGGATCATGTGGAGAGCCAGGATTTTGGATCCCTGGGGTTGTGAGCAGTCACTCAGAGACAGCAACAAGGGTGTGGGATCCAAGAGCTGCACCTTGCATGAGATGCTGAGAGGTCCTAGTAGACATGACAGCAAAGGCAAAGTCCACGAAAGAACAATTGAAAGAGAGCCACACTGAGCACTTTCTTCTTCAAAAGACCCCATGCACAAATGAAGACAAACCACACACAGGAGAATATTCACAAACAACACATCTGACAGCAGATTCCTATCTGGAGCATTGAGGACTCTCAGAGCTCAACAGGAAAAACAACCACTTCAATTAGAAAACAAGCAAAAGCCATCAAGAAACATTCCACCAAGGAGGAGGAACAGATGGAAAACAGGCACATGGAAAATGCTCAGCATCACTGGCAATTAAGGAAATGGTGGGCGAGCCGACATATTTGTTAGCATGGAGAGAAGTGATAGCATAAAGTGCTGAGAAATAGAATCCGCCACACACTATGGACACAGCGGCAGCTAGATGGACGAGTCTTTAGAATCTAAGCTCTGTGTGACAATTGAATTCTTGGACATTGTTCTCAGAAATGTAAGTTAGGTCTATGAAACAAAAATTTGTACATGAATATTCATAGGTTTATTTTTCAAATTATAAAACTAGAAAAAAACCTATCCTCAGAGGGGTGAATGGTTCAAAATTGAAGTCCATCCATTCCATAGAAAGTTACTCATTAAGGGATGGAGAGATGGCTTAGCAATTAAGGTACTTGCCTTGCAAAGCCAAAGGACTCGGGTTCATTTCCCCAGGACCTACATAAGCCAGATGCACAAGGACACGCACCCATCTGGAGTTTGTTTATAGTACATGGAGTCCCTGATATGCCCATTCATCCCCCCCCTCCCTGCCTATTCCTCTCTCTCAAAAGGCATGTTACTTATAGGCATGTTATTTACTTATAAATAATTCTTATTTTATTTATTTATTTTTATGAGAGAGAGTGAGAGAGCAAGAGACAAAGAGAATTGGTGCAACAGGGATTGCAGCCAATACAAATGAACTCTGGATGCATGCACTACCTTGTGTACATGCAAAGCTTTACACAAGCGTCACCTTGTGCTCCTGATTATGTGGGATCTGGGGAGTCGAACAAGGGTCCCTAGCCTTCACAGGCAGGCACCTTAACCTTTCAGCCATCTCTCCAGCCCTATAAATCATTCTTAATCGTATATGGAGTTGTATATGGAATTAATCCCAGAGGTTTAATGTGAGGAGACACTTACTTTTTTAAAATATGTTTATTTCTATTTAGTTATTTGAGAGTGACAGAGAGAAAGAGGGAGGGAGAGAGAGAGAGAGAGAGAAAGAGAGAGAGAGAGAATGGGCACACCAGGGCTTCCAGCCACTGAAAACGAACTCCAGATGCATGTGCCCCCTTGTGCATCTGGCTAACGTGGGTCCTGGGAAATCAAGCCTGGAACCGGGGTCCTTAGGCTTCACAGGCAAGTACTTAACCACTAAGCCATCTCTCCAGCCCTACTTTTTTATAATTTTTATTTATTTGCAAACAGAGAAGAGAGAAAGAAAGAAAATGAGTGTGCTAGGGCATCTAGCCATTGCAAATGAACTCCAGATGCATGTGACACCTTGTGCATCTGGCTTTATGTGGGTCCTGGGGATCAAAGCTGGGTTACTAGGCTTTGCAGGCAAGCACCTTAATCACTGATCCATCTCTCCAGCCCCCCCCCCCCAAATACTTTTTCTTCAATGATTTAGTTCTTAACTCAATAATGTATTGAAATTATAACACATGTTTTGGAAAGGACATACTGCCTCAGATAGATTATCTTGTTGAAGGAAATAGAGCCAATGTCAGTCAGAGTGAGCACTCAGAGCTGCCTGGTTCCATAGCCACCCATAGTAGGATGCAACCCTATACCTGGAAACCCCCACCACTCATAGAGAACCTCTGTGACATTCCAGATTATTTCTGCCTTCTTCAAAACTCAAGGGCTGGGGGCTGGAGAGATGGCTTAGCGGTTAAACGCTTGCCTGTGAAGCCTAAGGACCCCGGTTCGAGGCTCGGTTCCCCAGGTCCCACATTAGCCAGATGCACAAGGGGGCGCACGCGTCTGGAGTTCGTTTGCAGTGGCTGGAAGCCCTGGAGCGCCCATTCTCTCTCTCTCCCTCTATCTGTCCTTCTCTCTGTGTCTGTCACTCTCAAATAAATACATTAAAAAAAATTAAAACAAAAAAAACTCAAGGGCTGGGCATCCCATCATTGTGACTTGGTAGTGAAAGAAATTGCTCAAGTACCAAGGCAAGAACCGAACTTTGAATCCAGAAAAACTAAGACAGTAGTGTACTGTAGAAGCTGCACATTCCATGGCCCACTTCCGAAGGGCAGTGGGAGGGAGCTGTGGTCCGATTATGTGACTCTGAGCTGGAGGGGAAACTTCCTCAAGTAGGACTATGTCGGATAGCTTGAATAGAAGATCAAAGGACAGGAGTGAAATTCTTTGAAGATCGTCTCTAAATAAAAGAAGGTTGGGGCTGGAATAAAAATTAAGCAGTGAAAAGCCGAGTATGGTGGGGCAAGCCTTTAATCCCAGCACTTGAGAGGCAGATGTAGGAGGATCGCCGTGAGTTTGAGGAGGCCACCCTGAGACTCCATCGTGAACTCCAG
This sequence comes from Jaculus jaculus, assembly GCF_020740685.1. Lineage (NCBI taxonomy): Eukaryota > Metazoa > Chordata > Mammalia > Rodentia > Dipodidae > Jaculus > Jaculus jaculus. Next base: position 199,472,633 of record NC_059103.1, on the reverse strand, counting down.
GTCAGCCTGGGCTAGAGGGAGACCCTACTTCAAAAAACAACAACAAAAATTAAGCAGTGCATTGATGTCCAATACAACCTGGAGTCTGAACACCTGGGAGTGAGTAACAGCACAGCTCCTTAGCAACACGGTCCCTTTATCTGAAAGGTGAGAGCAACTAGACCGTTTGTTTTCTGGAGTATCTCAGTAGTCCATGAAATAAAGCCTTTGAAACAAAAAGAACTTGAGGACCACGTTAGCTGAGTAGACATGCGCCTGTCGTTGTCAGCTCCCCCTGCCTTCTTCCCTCTTGGGTGGTAGCCTAGCAAACTGGGAAACCATGTTCTATTTTATTCCCCAGCCAGACTCCAATCTGTATCCAAGAGCAGTAGGGGGAAGTCTAGCACAGGGAAGACCACACCTTGAATCCCTGGGAAGCAGATCCCCGGTAATGATCCTCCAAAGACAGAAAAATTCCTTCTAGGTGTCATCCATCCCATGGTCCTGCTAGTCAGCCAGCAGGGTTTGACTGTGAAATATCCTCCATGCACCTGTATGTTTGAATACTTGGCCTCCATGGGATAATGCTATTTTTAGAGTGGAACTTTTAGGAGGTGGCCTCTAGCCAGAGGAAATGGAGCACTGCAGGGGATGGCCTCGATGTTGATAGACCCGTCTGCCTCCTCTTTCACTGCGATGGGAGAAGTCCCTGAAGTGTGCTCCTGTCACCACGGAGCGCCTACTGACATGCCTCCTTTTCTTCCCTGATGGTCCCATAGCCCCCAGACTGTGAGCCACAACAAAGCTTTCCTCACTTAAGTTGTTTGTCAGATATTTGACCATAGCAGTAAGAAAAGTAATGAATACATCAGCATTCACTGTCTGGGAACCAGAGCAAGAAGTGGCAAGCAGAAAGCAATGAGAGGTGAAGAGATTCATCACACTGGGCGAACAGCCTTTACCTGTGGAACTGAGCAGAATGAGGTTCTGCTCAAATAATGGGTGAAGCCCAGGTAGGAATTAGGTTGTGTCATAAATCTTTGATGAGTCTCATTGATAGTTCATTTTGTTGAATTGATGATTTAGACTTTCCATGGAAACAAATCTCTGGTCACACCCATGCAGGGGTTTCTGGACTAGGTTAAGTGAGGTGGGAAGACCTGTCATGAGTGGTGCTTCTGGACCGAATACCAGTAAGAACGTGAGCTGAACATCAAAGTGCATGGCTCTTGCCTTCCTGAGGGGGACTGAACGGAACCAACTGCTTCCTCTTGCTGCTGTTCTGCTTTCCCACCACACGCTATATCCCCTCGAGCTACAAGCAGAAAGAAACCATTCCTCCTTTACATTGCTTTTAGTCAGGTACTTTGTCACAGCAATGAGAAAAGCAGCTAATACCGTCTCTGTCTGGGTGACTGATCTTCGTTTTGCCATAGACCCTTTCCAAGCCCAGTGAGACAAACTGCCTGTGTATTTTGGAGAAAGGAAGAAACAGCTGGGCAAGCTAGACTCTGCTCCAGCAGGCAGAGCTCTCTGGTGGTTAGCACAACAGAGCTGAGGCAGGAACTCTGGACTCAGGAGGAGGTGCCCTGTGACTCTGCTGAGTTAAGAGGACTTTCTCAAACAAGCTATAGTCTAGGAAACTGACTGCTTTCCAACTTGGGGATCCCCATGGAATGGGGGCAGGGCCAAGGAAAAAGAGGGTACCAACACATGATGTATCCATACAAAATATGCTAATTATTATTATTATAAAAAGTTGCAAAAAATAGCATATGAAACATCTGATATGTCTTTAAACTTTCTTGGTCTTTTCAGCATTGTGTAATGCGGTGTGTGCGCGTGGTGCATGAACCTGGGTACATGCAGATGCGCGTGCTTCAAGCACAGGCGCTGCGGGGCCAGAGCTGACCACTGGGTGTCCTCCTCCATCACTCATCTGAGCGCTCCCTTGAGGCAGTCCCTCACTCAATCTGGAGCTGTCATTTTTGGTCAGACTGCCTGACTAGTGAGTCCAATAACTCTCCAGTCACCACACCGCTCACACGACTAGGGTCACAGGCGTGTGACACTGCCCAGCTGTTTAAATGGGTGCTGGAGAGGTGAGCTCAGTTCCTCTCAGTCCGTCATGCTTGTATAGCAAGCACTCCTATTTGCTAAGCCATCTCTCTAGCCCTGTCTTTAAACTTTCTGGCAGACATATTTTAAAAGTATAATTAAGCAGATAGAATAATTTAGAGATGCATTTTATTTAATTCCACATGTTCAGTATATTATGGGAACATGCACTCAATATAAATGCTGTTAGTAGATTATTTAGCATATTTTTGGTACCAACTCTTTGAACTCCACATGGATTTTATACTTTCAGCATATCTCCACCCAGAATAGCCTGGTTTAAGTGCTCAATAACGCCGTGATTCACACTGCAGCTCTGACCCTTAGCCCTCCCCACCTGTGGCATGAATGTAATACTCTGCTTGCGGAGTCTGTGAGCCGTGGGATTTTAGTCTGTCTCGGGCTAACAGAGGGCCATGTCGTGTGTGCAGACTGCTTATTAATACATCTTCAAATGCAATGCCAGAGCTGTTGGAAATGGCTCACTAAGTCATTTTACACTGTGTCCTTACAAACTGTAGCCTGTCTTCTGCTCTTCCTATCCAGGCTTCCTGTTTTGAAAGTAATACTTTCTTTCCAACTTCTCTTTTGGGAAGCTACATCTCACCCACTCCCAGCCTATAGGACTCGGGAGGGATACACCCCCCTTTTTCATGGGGACATATTCCAGTCACATGCTTGCATTCCCCGTATGCTGGGATTTACTAGTGCAACGCTGAGCCAGAGTTATCTAAAACTGTTTCTGAAGTTTTCAGGAAAAGAGATAAATTTTTGCATTCTTAACCCTAGAGGTGTTAGTGGCCACACTTCCTTCTATTATCCTTTCTCTCTAGATAGATAGATAGATAGATAGATAGATAGATAGATAGATAGATGGATGGATGGATGGATGGATGGATGGATGGATGGATGGATGGATGGATGGATGGATGGATTTGATAACTTCTATACTTAGAGACAACAAACCATGGTATTTCCCTCACTTTACCCTTCATAACTCTGCCCTCTGTCATACGCCCTCCCTCTCTCCATTAGTCTCTCTTTTCACACTTCCTTCTTAAGGATACTGAGACTAGGGGGAGCAGAAGGAAGCTGACCCAACCAAGGCCTTTCCAAGGACAGCAGCACAGTGGGAGTTTGGTGTTACCTGAGCCCAGAGACTGTGATGACAGCTCCCTGCCTCACCTCCAATTCTCAGTAGTGCCTTTTCCTTCTGAGCACGTTCAGTGCTGTGGAGGAGCTTGTGGCTGTCCTCTAAGGGCAGAATGCTAATAGCCATGCTATAATACTGCAAAAGATATCCCAGGACTCCTCAATCATAGAGGCCAGACAGCAGTTCTCAGCTGACATAAGCAAGTGGGAACAGTGACCGCAGTAAGTAAAGCATTAGGGACTTGAACCCAGGGAGAGCCTTGGCTATTAGTGCAGAAGTAATAACCGTGGCTCAGCCCATTAGCCCACCAAAAGATGACAACTGTGGGCATGGTCTGACCCCAGTCTGCATCCTGGAGGACATTGTAGATCAGCTGAAAGAACCAGAGCTTAGTAGATGAACATTATGTCTGTGCTGTTCGGGCTAAAATCAATGGTGCACACCTTCACTGATGTGGTGGAGGCTGGTCAGGCTCCCAGAGGCTTCCCTCATGACTGTGGTCCATTTCCTGCTGGGCGCAATCACTCCCTGGCTTCTGGCTTTTCATTAAGTCGCATCACTGAGATGGTACTTTTAGCTTAGCTTCAGTTTTGTTCTATGTTTCTTGGTCTGGTCGATTTCATTTTGTGCTTTGACCTTTAATAATCTTCATGGTGTATCCCCCCATGATCAGTCATTGTTATTTAGCAAATTTATACTTTGTTTGGTTCCTTATGGGTTTAAGAAAGTCTTTTCTAGACACAGAATCTGTACCGTTCAAAACAGGTTTGCCACTGACTCCTCTGTGTGCTCACAGTGTTTGCTTCCAGGCAAGACACGGCCAGTCCAAACTCTAATGGCAACATCTGAGGACGGCGGGGGCCAAGTCCTACACCACAGGAATGTCACAAAAGTTGCACAGGATGAAACTGTGGGCTAGGTACATGGGACTGAGATGTCAAGTATTGGATATCTATTTCACATTATTTTGATTAAAGGAAGAAAAAAAAAGCACTGGAATGCATAAGGAGGCATTTGAAAGGAACTTTAAAAGGATACCTGATCCAAACTCCACAATAAAGCTTCCTCTTTCAAACACTGAAATGAAACTTCTGTCTGGTTCTCAGAAATGAAGTCTCATTGCTCTATGAAACTAGCTTTTACTCCTGTATAGCTCTCCTTGTTAATTTCTTAACCTACTGGGGTAAAACAAGTTGTCAAGAAACCCCAGCCATTGGTCTTGGTCTTCTACATGGGATTCAAGTCAGCTTGTATCCAGATGCTGAAAGGTCTCCTGCTTTCTTAGTGGGCACCTCTGTGGATAGGAGCCACCTATCTGGGAAGACCTAAGGAGGTTGTGTGCCCATCCCAGGGCAGTGAGCATCACACAGCCTAAGGCTCATTGATGAGAGAAGTTTAGATATATTACATGGTCCCTTACTATAGCTGAGAGAGTTGTAATCATGCCTCAGATGGATGTGGGCTGTAACGTCTTAGCATTATCCACAGTCCATCTTGTACCCTTGCTCCGCCCCACCCCAGGTTGGCTCTTGGAGCACTCCATCAGTTCATCACTTGTGAAGAGTCCTGATCCTATCCCAGCTTCATAAAACCCATGATTACAGGGACTAAAAAAATAAATTGATGACACCAAAGCCCTTCTTCCTAGCAAAACCTTGTCCAAAGAGCGCTGGGGTCTGGTCCCTACATGGTCTCCTACCCACCCTAAAATCATGGGTTTATCTTCCTCATGCTTCCAGGCTCCTCTCTTCTGAACTGTTTCATCACCAGAAAGAAAGACACAGACCAGATCACCCAGTCAACAGGAGGCAGACTCAACTGCCTAAAGCTGGAAATGTCAACAGGTAACTTGCTATGATGTGAAAGAGATGAGTGGAGATGGAGGATTATTGAGAATCCTTGGTCTCAGTCCCAGCAGGCTGAACCTTCAAAATTAGGACCAGTGATGTTATCTAATGTTTCCAGAGAAGCCAGAAAGTCTGGGCTTGTATTGATAGGAAATCTCCTAAATTTTAATTGTTGACAACTAACTAAAAAGCTTGTAATTGTTAAATGAATCTATCAAACACTTCCAACCTCAGTCCAATATTTCACATTTAACATGGAAAATGGATTCTTCTTTCTGATGCAAGCTTTGGAGAAGCACAGGAAGAAATACTGCTTTCAACTTGACAGCAAACTATGAATACAATTAAGCAGGTGAGGGCTGGGAGCTGACTCTGTGGATAAGGCTCTTGCCCTACAAGCATGAGGTACTGGATTCAGTTCTCCAGACTGTGTGCAAAAGTCTAAGCCATGGCAAACTTCTACCATCACACCATTCCAAGAACACAATGAGAAATGGAGGCAGGAGACTTTCCTGGAAGCTCAGGGACCAGCCAGCAGAGTGAAAGGAGCAGGGACCGAGAATGACAGACCTTGCTTCAACTGAGGTGGTGGGACAAGACTGATACCGAATGTTGTCCCCTGACCTCCACGTGGCATGCATGTACACACACACACAACATACACACATATGCACACACATATACATACCACACACACATACAAAACACATACATATACAAACCACAAACACCTCACACAAATACACCACACACACACACACACACACACACACACACACATACACACACAAATCAAAAATTTTATAATTTTTTTGTTATTTTTATTTATTTATTTGAGAGTGACAGACAAAGAGAGGAAGAGGCAGATTAAGGGAAAAAGAGAGAGAATGGGCACACCAGGGCCTCCAGCCTCTGCAAACGAACTCCAAATGTATGTGCCCCTTGTGCATCTGGCTAACATGGGTCCTGGGGAATCGAGCCTCGAACCAGGGTTCTTGGGCTTCACTGGCAAATGCTTAACAGCTAAGCCATGTCCCCAGCCCACAAACCAAAATTTTTTAAGTGAAGAAGGTTATAAAAGTTTCAAAGATGTAGCTATCAAAACAGGAGATTAAGAGAGGGCTTACCCACAAGATACTGGAGAGGGTATGTTGAAGACCAACCTTAATCTTCTACAGCTTCCCTCTCTCCCTCTCCCCACTCTCTCTCTTTCTCTCTTCTCTCTAATTCTTGTATATTAGTTATCTTTCTCTTCCTTTTCTTAGTGGGCACGGACCTGTAACTCCCAGTACCCGTATGGGGCTATCATCCACAATGAGCTTTTGATCAGAGAGACCTACAAGGTTTCCTAAGGGAAAGACAGATTTCTGTCCAAGTACTTGATGACCCACAAAAGGTTAGTGGTAAGACCCTACTACTGAAGATACCATATCTGTTGGCATGTAACATGGAGTGACATGGCTGGAAGCGACTCATTCCCCAGACAGTCAGCGTGTCTAGTGCCAGAAGGTGCTACATGGGCAACTGGGGGAAATGACCAATATCTGTGTAAGCAACTCATGCTCTAACCTTCTTAGCAGCAAATAACCTGTTGAGATGCCCACACAAGTGAAATAGTGGCACACAGCCATGGTGGGGAACCAGCTGCTCTTGATTCAGCTAACCTCAGTGGTGTGAGACCCATCGCTGGGGCTGGGAAACAAGCCAGAACCATATCCAAACATAAGCCCACTCTCGATTATCAAGCTACCATCAAGCATGGGCTACAAGAGGGCCTACACCTATTAAATAAAGGGTAGAGAAAGGAAGGGAGGAGGATACTTAATAGGCTGATATTGTATATATGTAATTACAATGATTGTAATGGGGAGGTAATATGATGGAGAATGGAATTTCAAATGGGAAAGTGTGGGGGTGGGGAGGGAGGGAATTACCATGGGATATATTTTATAATCATGGAAAATGTTAATAAAAATTAAAAACAACAACAACAACGAACCCTAAAATAAATAAATAAATAAATAAATAAAGTAAGGGTTATCTCATTTGTCCTGGTGCTAACTTACTCTCCATTGGAGAACCTGCTTCTCTTTATCAGATAGATGTAGATCCTAAGGAGAGAGCCACCCCATCATACCTCAAAAGGGCCCCAGCTGAAACTAAGAAAAACTGGTGAAGCAAGCAAGGGTGCTGTTTTCCTGATGAACCGGATACCACTTCAAGGGGGAAAGAGACCAACACAGAGAAAAATCAACTCCTACCAAATCAGAGAGCCAGAGATCCAGAGGTCCCCAACACCTCATCATTGAAGCAGACCAAAAATGAACCCAACATGGCTCAGGGAAATTTTCCGGAAGAGGGGACAGAACGAATGTCAGAGTCACATGTTGGGTCATGATATGCAGAGACATTTATCCTACCCATAACTGTGGGCTAACTCCACAATGCACGACCCTTATACCTCAACAAGGAGGGGCCAAGGGGAAGAGGTAAGTCATGTATGAGCTTAATAGTGGTACCAAAATGACACTTTTTGCTGAATACAGAACTAATTAATAAAAAATAAATAAAAAGAGAGGGCTCACTAGTTATATTCCTTAGGGTTTTTAATCTTTGAAATCAGCTTTGCTGAAATGATTTACATACAATCAAGTGCACCATTTTACCTGTGCAGTTTGAAGAGCCTTGACAAATGGATATGCCTGTGTAACCATCATCACAACGGAGGTGTCTTCCATCAAGCGTTTCAGTCCTCAGGACACTTGGGGACCTTCCAAGTATGGGCACAAAGGAAGTAAGAGAAAGTTTATTCTGGAGCCAAATATTAATGATCAAGGCCCAAAAACACAGATTCACATCACTACACAAACCATGTTCCAATGTGGTTATAGTTTTTAGTTTTAAGAAGTTTTTATAGCAATAGAACAAAGCTAATAATGAATCAAGGTTCTTTAAAAATATGTTATTTACAATAAAGCAGAGAAATATCTATAAGACCCAGGAGCTATCTGATGATATTCTTAGCTTTGGGTTGATGGAAGATAGAGGCCTTTTCATACATTTCAAACAGTGTATTTATTTACCAAACACTCTCAGGATGAAGGTCAAACCAGAGGTGGGCAACAAATGGCTATTAAGGGGACGAAAGACAGTCCAATATTCTGGCTCTGCAGCTATAGCATTGCATCTCTCCACAATCGCAGAAGTTCCAGTCAGTCCACCTTGAAGAAGGTTTAACACTGATGCAGCTCCTTTTTCCCCTGGAAACTTCACCTTATGGTAGCTTACTGGTTTTCCCCCTTCCTCCACCCCTTCAGCTCCGGCAAACACTGGTCTGCTTGATGCCACAATAGGTCAGATTCATCATATCCAGTCTGTGTCTGGCCTCTTTGGCTCGACATAAGGCTTTGGGGTTAATCTGTGGAGTTTGTCAGAAATTCCATCATCTTTTATTGGCTGTTTGTGTCTAATGGGCATATGTACTTCCATGTGTTTATATATTCGCCAGTTAATGATGGGTTTAACCACAGATTCTGCTCTTACCCTGCTGCTGGAAATGTAGCTACAGCTTTGGTCTGAAGCCACATTAGCAAAGAGGATGCATTTGATTAGGTTAACATTTTAGTTTGATATCTAGCTTATGATACTGATACTAAACAATGGCATTAAAAATTTGGATTCAGGGCTGGAGAGATGGCTTAGCGGTTAAGCGCTTGCCTGTGAAGCCTAAGGACCCTGGTTCAAGGCTCGGTTCCCCAGGACCCACATTAGCCAGATGCACAAGGGGGCGCACGCGTCTGGAGTTCGTTTGCAGTGGCTGGAAGCCCTGGCGCGCCCATTCTCTCTCTCCCGCTATCTATCTTTCTCTCTGTGTCTGTCGCTCTCAAATAAATAAATAAAAAATTTTTTAAAAATTGGATTTAGTCCAAAGAGTTAAAAGATATTTCCTGGCCCATAAAAGTTCATTGTTTCAACATTGTAAATAAGGCTTTTTTTTTTTCCCTACAAAATTTTGGGCTTCATCCTCATACCCAAAAGTCTTTATTTCACTTCAAAACCTCAGTTTCTTCATCTGTAACATAAATTTTATATTTGTATAATATTATATATATATATATACATAAAATATGATGGAAATTCTTTTTTTTATTTTTTTATTTTAGTTTAATTTATTAGTACAAGGAGGGCCCAATGGGAGGGGGTAGATCATGGATAAGCCTAAACAATGGTACCAAACTGCCTGTATTTGCTGTAAATAAGGCTTTCAATTGATGGCTAAGTGTAGTTTATTTTTTGAAAGCCTGAATAGTTCCTATTGTTTGCCTGACACACTAAGTGATTTCTAACTTTCCTCCTCAAGTCTTGTGGGATTCACCTCCTTACTAGCATTTGTTAGAGACAAATGCTGCTCATCACACAACATTTTGATTTGTTAACTTGACACTTTTTAACTGCCCCTTTCCAAGAATAAACTTTCTAGTATTGAACACATATCAAGAAGTTTGAACAAGGTAAGACCATAATCCCAGTACTTAAGTTTATGAGGCAGGAGGATTGTGAGTTTCAGATCAGCTTAGTCTGCAGATCAAAACCCTGTTCCAAAATAAAAATAATAATAACAAACATGGTTAGGGTTTTTAAATAACTTTATTTTTCTGGGTTTTAGGTAAATTTTTTAAATGTGGAAGGAGGGGCTGGAGAGATTGCTTAGTGGTTAAGGAGCATGCCTGCAAAGGCTATGGACCCAGGTTCAATTCCTCAGTATCAATGTAAGCCAGATGCACATGGTATTAAATGTTTCTGGAGTTTGCTTGCAGTGGCTAGAGGCCCTGATGTGCTCATTCTCTCTCTCTTTCAATAAATAAATAAAAATTTAAATATATCGAGGACAATACAGCTCCCAAGGAGATGGGCTACCTTACATCATTTATGCCCACACAGATTGTATAGCTAGGTTCCAGGGGCTGCATGAGGTGCTGGCATGAACTGGTCTGTCTGAGGTCAGGAAGTTGGAACTCTAGATGGGGAAAAGGATTTTGGAAAACCAGACAACGTGGAAGACACACACACACACACACACACACACACACACACACACACATTGGGTAAGGTCAAATTGAAGTTGTATAATGGGTGTGTGAAGGAGGAATTAAGAGAGTGTTGTACCAGGAAAGGAACACTGTGTAGATAGGATGAAGAACTTCAAATCCAAAGATCAGAAAAGATCTCTGTAACCTGCCTGAAAAATGTCTGCAAGTTCTAAGAAATATTGGATTTTTTTTTTTTTTTTTTTTTTTTTTGAGGTAGGGTCTCACTCTAGCCCAGGCTGACCTGGAATTCACTATGTAGTCTTACAGTGGCCTTGAATTCACTGGCTTTTAAAAAAAAAAAAAAAATCTCTGTGTTTTTTTTTTTCTGATGAAAGATGGTAAGATAGGAGGCTGAGGCAAGGAGCCCCTGGGGAGCTGGTGCCTTCAAGCTTTCACCTGGCTGGAACAAATCAGAGAAAAATCCATCTGTCCCTTTCTGCCAGGATGTGGCACTCTCAAGTCATTCCCCATAGCTGTCCCCAGTGGAGACATTAATAGTTGGTGTATGTGCGAATGGATGTGTGCCTGAACTTTAAAACTATATGTTGTTATCAAGGCAATAGGGAATGAAATAGCTCTTAAGTCTCCATGGTTCATGTTTCCTCTAAGTTCCAAGGCAGACATTTAAAAAATAATTTTAAGTAGTAAGACAAAATAGTCTTAATGAAAACATGGATTTTTGAAAACAAATGGGAATGCCTCTAGCAATCTGCAGGCTGCACCAGCAAGGAATCATTCCCTGTCCACAAAGGTGTGTGAAGTGACGTGATTGATGAAGTGTGTGTGTGTGTGTGTGTGTGTGTGTGTGTGTGTGTGTGTGTGACAGAGAGAGCCTAAAGCTTTGCTCTTGCTCTTAGGGTTCGTAGGAGGGTTGTTTCTCTTCTCAGGGGAAGATGTCACATAAGCATATTTCCCTCTACAAGAATGTGAGATGTGAGCACTCAGGAGGCAGAGGTAGGAGGATTGCCATGAGTTCAAGGCCACCCTGAGATGACAGAGTTAATTCCAGGTCAGCCTGGACGAGAGCGAAACCCTACCTCGAACCCCCCCCCCCAAAAAAAGAATGTGAGATGTAAAGTAGCAGTATGTGTGCCATGGGGATGTGAGTTCAAGCCCCGTGAGTCTCCTGTTCAGGTGTCCCTTGGGTGGCTTTTTGTCTCTAAGGTATCTGAGACAACCCCTGCTTGGGGATATTGAGATATTTCACAGGCAATATCTTACTGACGTAAATCATAAAGGAGCCCAACATAGTGCAGCAAAAGAAAATGCACCTTTCCAACCACCGTTGAACCCCAAGAAGTGTGTTCGTCCACTGCTGCTACAACAAAACCACCAACAACCAGGCAGGACAGGCACAGCAGACCCTGTTGCACACGGCTCTGAAGATGGGGAGGTCAGAGACTGAGATGACAGCTGGCAGCTTGCAGCTGGTTAGGGGCCTACCCTCTGCATGGACAGGGCTGCCTTGCATCCTCCTGTGGTGGCCTAGCTAGCTGCTGTGGCTTAGGTATGTGTCCTCCAAAGGCCCACATGTCAAGGGCTCGGTTCCCCACCCTGGACTGGTGGAGTTGGTGGCATCTTTAGAGTGGACTCCCATGGGCTCTCCGGCATGTGATTTTCTAGCCCCCTTCCTTTGCCTCTGCCTTTCACTTCCTGTCCATGAGCAGAGTGGTGTTGGCTCTAGCATGTGTTTCTACCATGAGCGCTGCCTCATCAGGGGCCCCAAAGCAACAGAGCCAACCAATCTTGGGCTGGAAGCTTCAAGAGCATAAGCCGAAATAACGTTCTCCTTAAAAGCAGGTTATCTCAGGCATTTGCTGTGGGACAGAACGCTGCCTGATGCACTGGCTCACCAGGTCTCGAGTATAAAGGCACTAATGCCATCCATGAGATCAAAGTCTTCATGCCTTAGTCCTCGCCCACTATGGCTTGAAGGTTTCCTGTCTCACACTCAAGTAACATCTCATCCCCAGTGCAACAGTGTTGGGAAGTGTTTCTGTCATGAAGTCTTCTCCCTCAGAAATAGATTAATGCTATTGTCAAAGGGGTTGATGGAAACGTTGGCCCCTCTTTACTCTCACTACCCTTCTGCCTCCTCCACCTGAGAGCACAGGGTTTCCTCACCTGCCGGGGCCGCAGTGCACCCGGGGCCATCGTAGACACAGAGCATCCTCAGTGGGTACAAAAACGGCAGGCACCTTGGTCTTGAGCTTCCCAGGTTCCAGAACTGTGGGAAATGAGTTTCTGCTCTTCACAAATTACCCGGTTTTCTCACACATTTTTGTAGAGGCAGTGGTAGAATAAGACTCTCCCAATCCCACCTTCTGAGGCCATCAAGTTGGATTGGAGCTCAGCTAACAAATTTTAGGAGGACACAAACATGGAGGTGAACAGGAAGGTGATTAGAAGCAGATGGAAATGGACTCTGCTTACAAGAGGCTAACGTTCAAGGCTAGAAATCTGGGTAGACAGACCATAAACGAGAAAATAGACACAAGCAAGGTAATTTCTGATGGGGGTGAAAGCTGTGTTGTGATAAAGGGTTGGGGAAAACCTGGGATTGATCTTAAGCTAGGTGATCCATCAGGCCCTATGAAATTCTTTAAAAGTACTAGCTAGGGACGGAAGGTAGCGCTGGTGGATAGATGCAGGTTAGTGTGTGGAAAATGAGTAAGGGAGGGACGTCCTCGTGTGATGAATGCCACTGGACCGTATCCTAGTAGGACCACGTGATCTGAACCAGAAAAGGGACCATAGTGATTAAGCATTATCACTGTGCCCCAGGACTCCACACTCTATGGTGTGCCTTACAGGAAGTGTTTGGTTTGGTAAACCAAGACTGTTACACCAAAGACACACATGCCCAGTCCCAGAGCCAAGGACCATGTTCTCTAACACAACAACAGGGACTGTGAAAGTTTGATCTTGAGGTGAAGAGATGACCCTGGATTGTCTTGATGAGTAAAGAAATTGCAAGGATGTTTTAAATTTTTTTATCTTATTTTATTTATTGTTTTGTTTTGTTTTTCAAGGTAGGGTCTCACTCTAGTTCAGGCTGATCTGGAATTCACTCTGTAGTCTGAAGGTGGCCTCAAACTCATGGAGATCCTCCTACCTCTGCCTCCCAAGTGCAGGGATTAAAGACGTGTGCCACCATGCCCGGCTTTACAAGGATCTTTTTAAAAATAAATTTATTTATATTTGCGTTCTTTTTCTTTTTTCTTTATTTATTAGAGACAGGTGGGGAGAGAGAGAGAGAGAGACCACCTTAGGCTTTGCAAGCAAGTATCTTAACCATTAAGCCATCTCTCTGGCCCAAAAGAACCTTTTTTTGAAAAAAATACTAAGGATTTTTATTGGTAATAAGTGAGATTATAACACAAATTAATTTTTTGACTATTTTAGACTCTAGGGCTTCTCCATGAGAAGGTTAGCTCCTTATATAAAAATGTACTATCTAAAATCCCAGAAAATATATGAAATAGTGTTCAATACATGGGCACACATATGCAATGATAAAAGGCAGTTTGTGTCTTTTGTTAGTAAGCTATATTACATTAAACTATGGGGCTCATTTCAGTGGAAAATGCTTTCATTGTAGACAAATTTTAAGTTTTTCTTACTCTCCCACAAAAAGGTTACAAGCCCTGACCTGGGCCAAGAAATCAATAATCCAACACCAATTACCCTACTTACCAAGAGCTAAGCTAAGCTCATCGGTCCAACATTTGCCGGACATGAGCAGTGCCCTAGGTTATATCTCTGACACAGAGACTGCAGGTCCCAATGGCAGCAAGGGGCACGTGGGATGGGAAACAGGAGAAACCGAGCCACTGGGCTCTCCAACAAGCACAGCGTGTCTTGTATAAGCTTAAGGAGAGGACCCCTGTGAAGCCTGGCTAGTCACTGTACCCAGCGAGGTCTTAGTTCCTCTAACTGACAAGACTGAAGCCCATCAAGAGTGGCACAGCTGAGCAGAGTGGTTGGCGGGCACCTCCGTGCCATGACTTGTCAATGTCCATGTTGGTCATGGGTAAAGAATCAGGGAGTTTCCCGGTTAAGATGGCGGCGTAGGTACCACACCAAAGCAGCCTAGGGGGGGAAAAGACCAAAAAGACTCAGCAAAATACACACTTTTACTAAAAAGTGAGGTGTATAGGAAATTGAAGCGGCAGCAGAGAAGTAGAAGAGTTCCAGAGCATCCAGAGCCTGCACAGGCAGGAAAAGCGACTCGGGCAGCTCAGCCAACCACCACGGCTGCGGCGCACCAGAAGGCTGCCAGACTCGGCTTGAGCTGCAGGAAAAGCCAGGTGCGGGTGCTTCCCCTCACACCGCGCTCTCCGCAACTCGGGAAACGTGAGGGGAGAGTGGCAGTGAGCAACGGAGGAGCAGACCGCGAGGTAGAAGAACGCTTGGAGCAGCGAGAGAACCAGAGCAGCCGCGGCTCCCTCCCCTCCCCCACCGCCTGAGCCCAGCTCCAGCGAACAGAGCAGTGGCCCGGGACCCGGCCACACCAACTTGGGCTGACAGCGGGACCCAAGCAGGAGCAGAGTTCGGCAGCAACATCAGCAGCTCCAGCACCGGTAACAGTGGCCCCAGCAGCAGCAGACCCAGGAGTGGCAGCAGCAGCAGACTCGGCAGCAGCAGCTTCAGGGGGAGCAGCAGCAGTGGACACAGCAGCAGCAGCTTCAGCAGCAGTGGTGGCTCCAGCAGTGGCAGCTACAGCAGCAGCAGAGGCAGCAGCAGCGGCTCAGTTTGCCCCGCAGGAAAAGCAAGTCCCCAGCTCCGGAAATCAGAACAGCAGCCCGACGACCCAGGCAGCAACTTGACTGAGACCAAAATCATCCAAGGTAACTGGGATTGCACCAGGGAAGGGTCTCACTTGGTCACAAGCTGACTTGGATCCCTCAACAGACCAGAAATATTAACCTCTTTGTTGATAGAGGATCTGGTCGTTATAATAACTACTCTTGCATACATACTCAGGGCTGTTTTTGATTGAATGTGTACAGTATTTAGTTAAATTTTAGAATCTACCTGTATTTTATTCCACTCAGCCTGCTTGAATACTCCTATAGCAGGGAAACTCAACCCCTAAGAACATCTTTGTAGATACTCTGAGAGTCTTAAGAGCCACACCTAACACATTAAGGTCCTACCCTGAAAATATATTACATCAAATCAATTGATACAGCTAAGAATACACAGCTAGCTAGAAAATCCAAGCATTAACTTAATCCAAGATGCAAAAATATATACATTATAACACAAGAAACACTAAAAAGCAAGACGATATAAATCCACCTAAAAGTATTAATGCATCAGAAATGTCCTCCAGTGAGAAAGAGTTAGAGGAAATGCATGAGAAAGAGTTCAAAAGAATAATTATAAATATGTTCAAAGAGGTCAAAGAACACATGAAAACAATCAAAGAAGAAATCAAAGAGGAAATCAAAGGAATCAAAGAAGAGGCAGGACACCAATTTAATGAAATAAAGAAGGCAATACAAGACATAAATAGGGAAATAGAAATAATAAAGAAAAACCAGTCAGAATTACTAGCAATGAAGAACACAGTTAATGAAATAAAAAACTCTGTAGAAAATCTCACCAGTAGGATGGATGAGGGAGAGGACAGAATATCTAAGCTAGAAGACCAGGTGGCAGACCTAATGCAGTCCAACAAAGAGAAAGACAAACTTATAGAAAAGTATGAGTGGGAATTTCAAGATATTCAGGACACTATGAAAAGATCCAATATAAGAATTCAGGGCATAGTAGAAGGAGAAGAACTCCACTCCAGAGGCATAGTAGGCATCTTCAACAAAATCATAGAGGAAAATTTCCCCCAAATTGGGAAAGAGGTGCCAATACAGATACAGGAAGCCTTTAGAACCCCAGCCAGACAAAACCCAGAAAGAACCTCTCCTCGCCATATTATAATCAAACTTCCAAACACACACACCAAAGAAAAAATATTGAAAGCAGTTAGAGAGAAAAATCAAGTTACCTACAAAAGCAAGCCCATCAGGATTACAGCAGATTATTCAACACAAACTTTTAAAGCCAGAAGGGCTTGGAGTGATATATTCCAAGTTCTGAAAGATAACAACTGTCAACCAAGGTTACTTTATCCTGCAAAGTTATCCATTCAAATAGATGGAGAAATAAAGACATTCCATGACAAAAGCAGGTTAAAGGAGTATTTGAAGACAAAACCAGCTCTACAGAAAATACTTGATAGAATCCTCCATGCAGAACAAAAGGAAAAGCACACATATAAGGAACCTAGAAAAAACAAGCAATACTCAAATACCAGTTAACAGAAGAGAGCACAGGTAGAACAAGTAACACACACACACACAAAAAAAATGGCAAACATAAATACACACCTTTCAATAATATCTCTTAATATCAACGGCCTCAATGCCCCAACGAAAAGACATAGATTTGCAGACTGGGTTAAAAAGCAGGATACTACAATTTGTTGTCTCCAGGAAACTCACCTTTCTACAAAGGATAGACATTATCTTAGGGTGAAAGGTTGGAAGACGGTGTTTCAAGCAAATGGGCCTAGAAAACAAGCAGGGGTTGCTATCCTAATATCAGACAGGGTAGACTTTAGTCCGACGTTAGTCAAGAAAGATAAGGAAGGTCACTTATATTGATTAAGGGCACACTCCAACAGGAGGACATTACAATCCTAAACATATATGCACCTAACATGGGGGCTCCCAAATTCGTCAAACAAACACTATTAGAACTAAGGTCACAGATAACACCAAACACAGTGGTGGTAGGTGACTTTAACACCCCACTCTCATCAATTGACAGGTCATCCAGGGAAAGAATAAACAGAGAGGCATCTGGACTAAGTGAGGTCATAGAAGGAATGGACCTAACAGATATATACAGGACATTTCATCCAAAGGCTGCAGAATATATATTCTTTTCAGCAGCACATGGAACATTCTCTAAAATAGACCATATATTAGGACACAAAGCAAATCTTAACAAATTCAGGAAAATTGAAATAATTCCTTGCATTCTATCTGACCACAATGGAATTAAACTACAAATCAGTAGCAAGAAAGGCTATAGAGCATACACAAAATCATGGAAACTAAACAATACACTACTAAATGATGAGTGGGTCAATGAAGAAATCAAAAAGGAAATCAAAAAATTTATAGAGTCAAATGATAATGAGAACACAACATACCAAAATCTCTGGGACACAATGAAGGCAGTTCTAAGAGGTAAATTTATAGCCTTAAGTGCCTATATTAAGAAATTAGAAAGGTCGCAAGTAAACGACCTAATGCTTCGCCTTAAAGCCTTGGAAAAAGAAGAACAAGGCAAACCAAAAATCAGTAAATGGGAAGAAATAATAAAGATTAGGGCAGAAATTAATGAAATAGAAACAAAAAGAACAATCCAAAGAATTAATGAAACAAAGAGTTGGTTCTTTGAAAGGATAAACAAGATTGATAAACCCTTAGCAAATCTGACCAAAAGAAAGAGAGAAGAGACACAAATTAATAAAATCAGAGATGAACAAGGTAACATCACAACAGATTCCAGAGAAATTCAAAAAATCATAGGGACATACTATAAAAACATATACTCCACAAAGTATGAAAATCTGAAAGAAATGGATGATTTCCTTGATCTATATGACCTACCTAAATTAAATCAAAATGAGATTAATCACTTAAATAGACCTATAACAAACATGGAGATCCGAACAGTTATCAATAATTTCCCAACTAAAAAAAAGCCCAGGCCCAGATGGATTCACTGCTGAATTTTACCAGACTTTTAAGGAAGAGCTAACACCATTGCTTCGTAAGCTTTTCCAGGAAATAGAAAAAGAAGGAATTCTACCAAACTCCTTCTATGAGGCCAGCATCACCCTGATACCAAAACCAGGCAAAGATAGAACAAAAAAAGAAAATTACAGATCAATCTCCCTCATGAACATAGATGCAAAAATTCTCAACAAAATATTGGCAAACAGAATACAAGAGTATATCAAAAAGATCATTCACCCTGACCAAGTAGGCTTTATCCCAGAGATGCAGGGATGGTTCAACATACACAAATCTATAAATGTAATACATTACATAAACGGGTTGAAGGACAAAAATCACATGATCATCTCATTAGACGCAGAGAAAGCATTTGACAAAATCCAACATCCCTTCATTTTAAAAGTCCTACAGAGACTGGGAATAGAAGGAACATATCTCAGTATAATAAAGGCTATTTATGACAAGCCTACAGCCAACATACTACTAAATGGGGAAAAACTGGAAGCTTTTCCATTAAAATCAGGAACAAGACAGGGGTGTCCACTGTCCCCATGTTTATTTAATATAGTTTTGGAAGTCTTAGCCATAGCAATAAGGCAAGAAACACACATAAAAGGGATACAAATTGGAAAGGAAGAAATCAATTTATCATTATTTGCAGATGACATGATTCTATACATAAACAACCCTAAAGACTCTACTAGCAAGCTGTTAGAGCTGATCAAAACCTACAGCAATGTAGCAGGATACAAAATAAATACACAGAAATCAGTAGCCTTCATATATGCTAACAACAAACACACAGAGGATGAAATCAGAGAATCACTCCCATTCACAATTGCATCAAAAAAAATAAAATACCTTGGAATAAACCTAACCAAGGAAGTAAAGAATCTATACAATGAGAACTTTAAAACACTCAAGCGAGAAATTGCAGAAGACACTAGAAAGTGGAGAAACATCCCTTGTTCCTGGATTGGGAGAATCAATATTGTGAAAATGGCAATCTTACCTAAAGCAATCTACACATTTAATGCAACCCCTATCAAAATTCCAAAGGCTTTCTTCATGGAAATAGAAAAAACAATCCAAAAATTCATTTGGAATCACAAAAAAACCTCGAATATCTAAAATAATACTGAGCAACAAAAATGAGGCTGGTGGTATCACCATACCTGATTTTAACCTATACTACAGAGCCATAGTAACAAAAACAGCATGGTACTGGCATAAAAACAGACATGTAGATCAGTGGAACAGAATAGAGGACCCAGATGTAAGCCCAAGTAACTATAGCCACCTGATATTCGATAAAAATGCCAAAAATACTCATTGGAGAAGAGACAGCCTCTTCAGCAAATGGTGTTTTGAAAACTGGATATATATCTGCAGAAGGATGAAAATAGATTCTTCTCTCTCGCCATGCACAAGAATTAAGTCCAAATGGATTAAAGACCTTAACATCAGACCGGAAACATTGAAACTGCTAGAGGAAAAAGTAGGGGAAGCCCTTCAACATATTGGTCTTGGCAAAGACTTTCTCAATACAATCCCTAGTTGCTCAGGCAATAAAACCACAGATTAACCACTGGGACCTAATGAAATTACAAAGATTTTGCACCGCAAAGGACACAGTGAAAAAAGCAAAGAGGCAACCTACAGAATGGGAAAAAATCTTCGCCAGCTATATATCTGATAGAGGATTAATATCTATGATATACAAAGAACTCAAAAAGTTAAATAATAAGGAATCAAACAAGCCAATCAAAAAATGGGCTATGGAGCTAAATAGAGAGTTCTCAAAGGAAGAAATACGAATGGCATATAAGCATCTAAAACAATGTTCTACGTCACTAGTCATCAGAGAAATGCAGATTAAAACTACATTGAGATTCCATCTCACTCCTGTCAGATTGGCCACCATCATGAAAACAAATGATCATAAATTCTGGCGGGGATGTGGAAAAAGAGGAACCCTTCTACACTGCTGGTGGGAATGCAATCTGGTCCAGCCATTGTGGAAAACAGTGTGGAGGTTCCTAAAACAGCTACCATATGACCCAGCTATAGCACTCCTAGGCATATATCCAAAGGACTCATCTCATTTCCTTAGAAGTATGTGTTCAACCATGTTTATTGCTGCTCAATTTATAATAGCTGGGAAATGGAACCAGCCTAGATGTCCCTCAAATGATGAGTTGATAATGAAGATGTGGCACATTTATACAATGGAGCTCTGCTCAGCGGTAAAGAGCAATGAAGTTGTGAAATTTGCAGAAAAATGGATGGACCTATTATACTAAGTGAGGTAACCCAGGCCCAGAAAGCCAAGCACCACATGTTCTCTCTCATATGTGGATCCTAGCTACAGATGACTGGGCTTCTGCGTGAGAATGAAAATACTTAGTAGCAGAGGCCAGTAAGTTAAAAAGGAGACATAAAGGGAAGAGAAAGGAAGGGAGGAGGATACTTAATAGGTTGATATTGTATATATGTAATTACAATGATTGTAATGGGGAGGTAATATGATGGAGAATGGAACTTCAAATGGGAAAGTGTGGGGGTGGGGAGGGAGGGAATTACCATGGGATATATTTTATAATCATGGAAAATGTTAATAAAAATTAAAAAATAAAAAATAAATAAATTAAAAAAAAAAAAAAAGAATCAGGGAGCCCAGTGCTTGAATCGGACAGCCAGCATTTACCCAGGTAAGCAAGGGTCTCAGCTCTCAACTAGTATAAACAATAGCCAACACTTTCAAAAGTTCATTAACTCAGGCAAAAAATTCAGAGCAAGTAACAACAGCTCCTAGTTAAGGGAATAGCTGTTATTTATAGAGATACCACATCATAATGTATAAAATGTCCAGTTTTCAACCAAAACATTAATAAACTTTTGCATTCAAGTAGTAAAAAAAGAAGAGGCCATTTAGTCCCCCCAAACACCATCACTGACAGTTCTTAAAATACTTTATTTGCTTATATATTTATTTGAGAGAGAGAGAGAATGGTTGCACCCGGGCCTCTAGCCACTGAAAATGGACTCCAGACACATGTACTACCTTATGCATCTGCCTTTACATGGGTACTGACAACTCAAACCTGGGTCCTTAGGCTTTACAGGCAAGTGCCTTAACCACTTAGCCATCTCTCCAGTCTTATATTTTTCATCTGCCTTTAAAGCAGTACAAAATAGTTTCTTTCACACAAAGACAAGATTTGCATTAATGTTAATTAATTCAATTATGTCTTCAGGTCAAAGTACAGTCCGAGTCCGAGCCATTGTAAACCTGCTGCAACGCTAACTATCCTCACTCCCAACCTGTCTGCACCTGTGGGCACCCTTCCTCACAGGCACCTGGAGGTGGGAGAATGAGAGTCAGAGGATGAGACAGACACTACACGCTGGGGTCAGAAAGGTTGACCTTGAAAGTGGAGGTCTCTTCTAGAAGCTGGAAATCAGAGGAGATGGCCACTCCCCTGCTCCCTCTGGAAGGACACAGCTCTGTTGACACTTGCATGTGAAGTAACACATCTGAGCTAGCGTCAGCTCCTTGGTTTGTGGACCTTTGTTGTAACTGCAAAAGGGAACTGTGCACTCATAACTGTCCCCGAAGAAGCATCCAGGGGCCTGTGACAGGGAAGGGGTGGAGGGCTCTGTGTGCCAGAGAGAAGTAGTGACATGTAGCACAGCGTACAAGCGTACACTATAGCCTTGCCAAGGTTGACGATGCCAGTAATGTCTGCATTGCTCCCTCTCTATCCTGTCACAATGCTGGTGTCTGTGTGGAGGCACACAGAGAAGCAAGGGACAGACAGGAGGAGCTCAGGTGCTCCTATAGGTGGGCTATGGCCCTTCCCAGGCCAAACTCCTCCCAACGTGGGCTGCGCTACTCTGCAGGAGAAAAAGATGAAGATGATTCTAACTCTAGTATGGAATCCGAGTTTTCAAACGCAATGGACTATCTGCTGGAGAGACACTGTCTAGAATTTGCTGTGCAGGACACATGCTCTCCCAACCCTCCCCTACACCCAGTGAGGAGACAGACAAGATGAATGACAATAACTATGAGGTGGGGCATTGGGTACATTGTCCCCTTAGATTTCTCAGTGGTTAAAGGCACTTGCTTACAAAGTCTGACAGCCTAGTTTTGATTCCTCAGTGACCACATGAGGTCAGATGGACAAAGTGGCACATATATCTGGAGTTTGCAATGGCAGGAGGCCCTGGCAAACTTACTCTACCTTCTTTCTCCCCGCCTTTCTCTCTATAAATTGATGTTAGATACATAGATGATTGATAGATAGATAGATAGATAGATAGATAGATAGATAGATAGATAGATAAAATTCCACAGCACAAGGGTAGAGATGTCTCAAGAGCAGAGACTCAGAAAGGCAGGAAGTTTCTCTACTATAGTAAAACCTTTAAAAATGAGTGAAGGATGGGATAGAGGTGTAGTTAATAGGAAGGTAAGACATTCATACCTTTCTATTACTTATTATTTATTTTTAGCAACACTAATATGGCATAAACATAAATAAAGGGGAATTCTATGGGCACAACAAGCCCATTTTGCAAAACAACAATCATACCCTCACACCTCAGGCCTATGCCCTTCCCTGCATATACTTTTGATTAATTTTTAGTACCAGGTAAAAATACTAATTTTTAAAAATATGAATAGAAATGGAACTTAAAAGAAAGTGATAGATTGTTGAACTAACATGAAATGCTAAGCAAGGGCGTACCACTGGGCAAGGAGGTGAAACCCAACCTCCTCAACAGAAACTTCACCAGGCCCGTCCAAAGGGAATACCCAGTAACTGACCCCCTGCTCATTGGATTCTTTGATTTTGTTGGAGAAAAGATAAATATACCTTAAATGATTATGGGCACATGGACAAATCCATGCAATTTATTTCTGAGTATATTTGGGCATTAAAAATAGACAAGGGCTTGAGAGATATCTTAACAGTTAAGTGCTTGCCTGAAAAGCCAAAGAACCCAGTTTCTATTCCCCAGGATCCTACTTAAGCCAAACGCACAAGGTGGCACATGTTTCTGGACTTTGCAGTGGCTGGAGGCCTTGGTGTGACTATTCTCTCTCTCTCTCTCTCTCTCTCTCTCTCTCTCTCTCTCTCTCTCTTTCTCTCTCTCTTTCTCTGCCTTTTTCTGTCTCTCTCAAATAACTAAAAATTAAAAATTAAAGAAACAAAGGTTATGGGGCTAGGGAGATGGCTTAGTGGTTAAATGCACCTGTTTGCAATGTCTGCCAGCCAGATTCAATTCCATAACCACCAGTATAAATCAGATTGGCATTCCTTTGAAGTGGCAAAAGATCCTGGTGCACACACGCACACAGACACACACACACAAATTTAAAAGGCAAATTTTTTTTTTAATTTTTTGGGTTTATTTTTATTTATTTATTTGAGAGCGACAGACAGAGAAAGAGGGAGAGAGAGAGAGAGAGAGAGAGAGAGAGAGAGAGAGAGAGAGAGAGAGAATGGGTGTGCCAGGGCTTCCAGCCACAGCAGATGAATTCCAGATGCATGCACCCCCTTGTGCATCTGGCTAATGTGGGTCCTGGGGAATTGAGCCTCGAACCGGAGTCCTTAGGCTTCATAGGCAAGTGCTTAACCGCTAAGCCATCTCTCCAGCCCAAAAGACAAAATTTAATTGAAGCACTTATAGAAGTTTATTTGGAAATGCCCATGTCTCAAATACTTGTATAAATTTATTTGGAAATGCCCATGGCTCAAATATGGATTAGAATGTGGTTAGGTTCAGTTATAAGCAGTAACATAAACTATAGATGTTGGGAATTTCTTTTCTTTGGCAAGGTTTGTTTGTTTGTTTGTCTGTTAGAACAGGGTCTCGTGTAGCTCTGGCTAGTCTTGAACTCCCTATAGAGCTGGGGCAACCTTGTACTTCTGATCCTCCTGCCTCCACGTCTTGAGGTGCTGGGATTACAGGTAGTTCCACCACACTGGGGTTTATGTAGCACTGCTGCTCAAACTCAGGCTTCTTTCATGCCTGGCAAGTGTTCTACCCACTGAGCTACACCCCAGTCCAACTCTGGAAATGTCAACATTTATTTTGACTCATTGGCCTACTTACAAATGACACATATTCACCATAGGAAGGAGTGAAATTAAGAGCAGTAAAAAGAAAATGATCATCCAACCCTGGTTCCACAATCCAAGAGCCAATCATTCTCTGGCTGGCAGCGTGTGCTTGTGGACCGTTTCTGTACAGTAAGAAAATGTGAAAATGGTGCCCATGGCGTTTGTCCTCCAGCTGCAGCCAGCCGCCCATTGGTGAGGAAGGGCTTGCGGGTAACCAAGCTGCAGCCAGTCTCTGTGATGAAGGGAACCTGGGTTGCCAAGCTTCTTTAGTGAAAACCAGTCCTCTTTGAAATATAAAAGGCAATTTTTGGCAGAGCCTCACCTTTCAGCCATATACAACTTCATAGGAAAAGGTGGCGGTGCACACCTTGAATCCAAGCCCTCAGGAGGCAGAGATAGGAGGATCACTGTGAGTTCAAGGCCACCCTGAGAATACAGAATTCCAGATCAGCCTGGGATAGAGTGAAACCCTACCTTGACAAGCCAATAAATGAATGAATGAATGAATGAATGAAAGAGAGAGAGAAGGAAAGAAAGAAAAACTGTACATACCTGACAGGTTTCTAAGGGAAGGACCCTGGAGAGAAACTCTTTGTTACAGTGTAAGTACATGAAAGTGGTTGCATTGTGACCACATGTGGTCATGACTAGAAGGCCATGTGAAGACAGCTTCACAAGAATCCTGTCCCCAGAGACCCATCCAGGAACTGGTAAAATAGACACTTCTCTTTTTAAACATGCTTATCAATAACTTGCATACGTGACCACACTGTGATTTATCTATTCCCATCCTGTTAGCTTCTTTTGTTCCCTTCTCCCGCCTCTATTGCAATGAGCACCCTCCTCTTGCTGAGTAGCCCTTCTTCTTAAAAAAATAATGTCCCATTGTTTTTGTCTTCCTCTGACCTCCAATTCAAAATGTAGGGAGGGCTAGAACTGTGAGGTCTTGTAAGGGTAACAACAACCACTGTGAAATCATAAATGCACCTGTCAGTCCAAGCCCAGGAGACAGTGCCCAAAGTCCTCCTTCCCATCTTGTGGCTCTGACATTCTGTCCCCTCCCTCTCCTGTAACATTCCCAGAGCCTTGGAGGGGGTGCTAGGGATGTCTGATTTAGTGTCGAGCTCTCAGCAACCTCTTATTTTCACTTTTTATGAGTTTTGAGTCTCCTCTGCTTCTATTGCCATCTCCTTAGAGAAGCTTCTCTGGCTAGCAGTGAGAACAGCACTCATATTCTTTCTACCACTTTCTCTTTCTCTGCAGTATTCCCTGAGCCCTGGTGAGTATGAGAGATGGATTTCAGAGGAGGACAAAAAGAATGAGACATTAAAAAAGAAGAAGGGCTACTCAGAGAGAGGAGGGCGCTCATTGGAATAGAGGTGGGAGAAGGGAACAAAAGAAGCTAACAGGGTGGGAATAAGATAAATCTCAGTGTGGTCACGTATGCAAATTATCAATAAGCATGTTTAAAAAGAGAAGTGTCTATTTTGCCAGATCCTGGATGGGTCTCTGGGGACAGGATTCTCATGAAGCTGTCCTCACATGGCCTTCTAGGCATGACCACCATGTGGACACATCGTATGGTGACAGCACAAGGCTTTCTCTTTTTGGCACGTTGATGGGTCTTGGATTTTCCAAATACTCACTGATGACTGTCAAAAGGAGCTTCTCTGTGAAAACACCAGCTAATGGGCATAAACATACACATTTAGAGGGCAATTTGATGGGCTCAACATACTCATTTAGCCAAAGAACAGTGGTAGCTTCCCTCAAATTGACACTTGTAGTGGTTTGATTCAGGTGTCCCCAGCTAATAGCAATTTAGGCATTAAATCCTCCAGGAGGTGATGTTGTGTGGGGGACTGGCTTATGAGTATCATAGCCAGCTCCCTCTTGCCAGTGTTTGGCATACTGTCCTGGTGCTTTTGTCTACCTGAAGTTGGCCAGGAGGTGATGTCCACCCTCTGCTCATGCCATCATTTTCCCCTGCCATCATGGAGCTTCCCCTCAAGTCTGCAAACCAAAATAAGCCCCTTCCTCTCACAAGCTACTCTTGATCAGGTGTTTTCTGCCAGCAACTCAAAGTTGACTGCAACACCACTTGTAGCACTACGTGAATGCGACTTTGGAAATATCTTCCTGTCTCTCATTTTGCAGCTAGGGGAAGGAAATGGAAGACTGTGTAGGAGAGGCAAGGAGCCTGGGTCACCAGAAGGACAGCAAGGACCCATGAGATGACATCACGGGCAGGAAGGTGCTGTTGTGGTTTGAACGGGGCACATCCTCCCAGGCCAGTGCACTGGAATAGCCAAGGACTCCAACTGATAATATTAAAGGGTGGAAGGGATTTATCCAACTATGGTGGTTAGAGTTAGATGCTGTCACCAGGATGTAGCCTCAGTTTGGATCCTGGTGGCTTTATAGGGGGAAAGGAGGGAGTCACTTGAACATGTTCCCTGTGTGAGCACACAGTGCCCTATGCTACCTCCAGACTCAGCTGGAAGGATGAGTATCACTAGAGGTCAAACCACTGGGGATCCCCGATTTTGCATACTGACCCTCCAGAGCCCAGACCATAACAAACCTTGTTTCATTATAAAGTTATCCTGCCTTGGGTATTTCACTGTAGTCATGAAAAACTGACTTACACAGACTCAACTTATAATTAAACCACCCCTACAAGAGCAGGCTTAATCGCCTTTCAAAAAGCTTACCTTTAATATTGTTACGATGGCAATTTAAATTTCAACCTCAGCTTTATAGGGACATTCAAACCGTAGCAGTATCTTGAAGAGCTGAAGCCATTGGATACCCACAGATGCACTGAGTATACACAAACATCATCTCTTCCTTATTGTTTGATTGCTAGACCTATGATGTAACTAATGTCTGGCTCAGTGTCCCTCCATCCTTGAAGCTTGCTGCCCTTCTCACACGGGCTGAAGTCCTTTGCATGCAGAACTCATACCAAGCGTGGCTCCAACACCTGTGGCTGTGTGAATGTAAACAGCTCTCAACACTTGGTCCTCAGTTGTCACTGCTCGGGAAGGTTATGAGCCCTCTAAGAGGTGGAACACGCTGGAGGAAGTGTGTCACTGAGGCCAGGCTTTGAGCTGTTAACAGCTCTGCCAGCGAGTCCTGCTGCTGTTCTGCTCTTTGTTTCCTGCCTGCTAATGTGACACCAGCTTCCTGCTTCAGCCTGCTGTGTCTCTCCACCCTCTGGAACTGTAAACTGAATTAAACCCTTTTCCTTCCATCACTTGCTTCTGGTGGGGTGTTTGTTCACAGCATTGAGAAAACAACTGATAGGGATACTTATAGGAGACTTCACTTAGCTTTCAAATGTCCATCATTGAGCCGGGTGTGGTGGCACACGCCTTTAATCCCAGCACTGGGGAGGCAGAGGTAGGAGGATCACTGTGAGTTCAAGGCCACCCTGAGACAACATAGTGAATTCCAGGTCAGCCTGATCTAGAGTGAGACTCTGCCTAGAAAGAGAAAAAGGAAAGTTCATTATTTTGATATTTTATAGTAGCTTCCTCTTCAATACATTTTCTTCCAACTTCAAGAGCAAATTGTCCACAAGAATGAGTCTTTTTGATCAGAGTCCATTGTTGCCTTCCACAAGACCGCACACTTCTCTTTGAAGAAACTCTTTCTGTGCCTAGCAAAGCAAAGCCAGAGAGGCTCTCTTTGCTCCTGAAATTCACTCTCCCACTCTAGAGCAAATAATCAGTTACCCAGTGCTCTGGGTCTGCCAGCCTGCCTTCCCCTTCCCAGGCCCTAGTGCCAGGGGTAGCACCGCGTGGGGTCTTGCACAGTGACGTTGCCTAGCCCGGCTCCATCCCCCTATGTCAGCAGAACGCTGTGCTTGCAGGGGAGGTGTGGGCAAGAGCGCTCTGGACAACTGAATAAGCATTTCCCCCAGGGAGCTGAAGTCATCGCTCTGCCTACACCTTAATAGGATGAAGGGCTCTGAGGTCTGTTTCTCTGGTGGGGTGAGGAGAGCCCCAGAAGGATGATCTCATGATCATTCTAGACAATCTCTTCTCATTCCAGTCTGTTTCCACAACCATCCCCCTCCCTCCCAGAGGGACCCCTTCAAAATGCAAATCAAGTAGCAGCACCCTTACCTGAAACCCTTCAAAGTTTTCCCTTCACCAGACAACCATATTCCAAGCCTTCTCCTGCCTCAGAGTTTCTGGTTGGTCCCAGTTGCCCTTTCTCAACTCCATCGTATTGTCCATGTTCCAGCCACGTGCCCATTCCAAAACACTGAGCAACCCCTGGCTAGGAAATCATGTGCTGCTGTGGCAGATACCCTCCACCACAGGGCGGTCTCTTCAGAACTCTCCACCTTCCCCCCACTGCGTCCAACACTTATACCACCCCATCCCCTTACCACAGAGATGATCATATACCGTAAAGAATAATAACTGCTGTGAGAAAAGAGCAGGAGCCATAGCAATTATCATCCATTATGTCGCACATTTTATCACCTGAAATCTCCCACTTAATCAGGCAAAATCCATGTGAGCCAGGGCTAGTGATCAAAGGTCTAGGATAGTGTGTGACACACTGACATCATCAACAAATGCTGGATCAACGGGTGACGTTCATACAGTGACCAGCTGTGTTCCACCAAGAGTCTCAAGGAGCTTTGCACTGGGAGGGAGAAGAGTGGAAATCACCTCGCCCAGGTCCACGTGTAGTTTAGCCACCCCTCTCTCCCGTCTGTTGTGTCTAATACTCACAGCGCCCCTGGTGGAGAGATGGTAGCGCTGTACCCTGCAGGACACTGAACATGGACTTCCAAATCTTAACTTGAACACAAAGAGGCCAACTGGGGTCCTGGGTAGACAATGATTACAGATCCTCTTTCTTTTATGGATTCTTTGGTATCTGAAAAGCTTGTGGAAACAGGATGCTGAAAGACGCAGTTACAGTTTCATCGCTGTTCAGAACCCTCCTCTGAACTGAAGAAGACAAAGAAGTGCTTCCAAACTGTGTCCAGTTCTACTCACTTAGGCAGAAAGAGACTGTCTTTGGCTTGTCTTCCTACAGCCCTGAACAGTTTCTCCCCTCGTAAGCAGCATGGAAGTGAGGAGAATATAAGCAGTGCAACCACAGTCAACAAATGACTACAAGGAACGTCCCCTTGCCCACCTTGACCAATTCCCCTCCTCCTCTGATTTCTGCCCTTCCTAGTAAGGGTTAGTATGGATTGAAGGTCTCCTCTGATTGTGCATGTGTTAGAAACCTAACCCCTCTCCCCGCCTCGACAGCGCACTGAGAGGTGACAGGTCCCCAGGGGCGTGCCTTCACGGATGGATCAGCGCTGCTGTGGTAGTCAGCCAAAATATACCCTTCCCTCCTTATGTTGCTTTTTGTTGGGAATTTTGTCACAGCAAGGATTCAGCTAATACCATTGCCATTACACAGGGTGTTTGTGACTGCAAGGGAGAATGTAATGACAGTGTGGTACCCTCTGCTGGGCTGTGACCCAGCAGGAAGTCCTGCAGCCTCTAAGTCTCAGAATTTCCAGCCTCCAGAACCCTCTGCCAAATAAACAGGCTCATTATAAATTTCCAAGTCTGTGGCATTCTGTTACAGCAGTGAAGAACGGATTTTGACAGTGACCAACTCACATCCACAGATCAGCATGTTCTCCTCACTATTAGCCGGCAGCCTTTGACCTCTGCAGCTCCTGACCTGACACCCTGAGGTTGACATTTCTGAGGCCTCTGCACTGCGGGGAGGCTTGTTACAATATGAAAATCCCATGGCTGGCATTTGAGCTTCTGTTTAGTGAGTGGGCATCCCATCCCTGTGGTGTAGGGATATTATCACTGTGGCCATCGTGGGCTTCTCTTCAGAACTGGGAGGGGAAGAACGTTTAGGAGGAACATATGACCACTACTGACCTCAGTCCATGCCCCTCTTGCCGCTCTTGAATGATACTATGTGCCCAGCCCCTCCCCCCTTCTGAGAGCCTCAGAGCCCCCCGCAGTGTCGCCAGGGTCCTCATCCCTGGTGGGATAATAGTGAGCCCTGTGTGAACTTGCACTTACTTTAGGTTATCCTCACATAGACCCTTTTAGGACGGGCCATCACCATTTCAGGAGGAAGAAACTGAAATTATGATGGAAGTTATCCAGGCCACAGCTGGTTAACTGCCTGAGCCATTTCACAATTTGAAATTAATTCAGAACCACGAAGCATCAAGTACAAGCTTGAAAAACTTCTCAATTCCGCCAGCACCTAGTAATACAGTCTCGATAGACAAAGATGTATGCATGGAATGTTCATCTTGGCACCATTTATAATTGTGAAGAATTGGCAATAAGCTAAATATCAACACAAGTAATGAAAACTGCATATAATGATGCATGAGGCAGTCCTTAGGACTGGGAATGTAGAGCTGAGCTTGTTTCCCTGTAAATTTGCCTAATGCATTTCATTGAATGAAAAAGAGATTAGAGAACACTTCTGCTGATACCTTTCTCCAGAAGTTGACACCATGGTGTTTCTTCTGAAGCTCATAGACATCTTCAGTGGGTGTTAGGAATATAGACAGATCTGAAAGGGGAGAGAGACATACTTCAGTTTATAAGATAGGAACAAACTATACACAATGTGGTGCAATTTCCTTTTTGTAAACTAGCTGTGGGCATCTATCTCAGTTGGTTCTGATCTACCATGTTCGAAGTGCTTACGCTATGCCCCTTTATTTACACATGTGTTTATTCCACATTCACTGAGTATTTTCTGTCACATACCAATGCCCTACTTAACACTAGTATCTATTCTAAATAGTTTAAAATTATGTGACTAATAAGGTTTTTTTGTTATGAATGATGTTCACATGTTTACATGTATTGCTTGAACTTGTACTGTGCCTGGATGCACTCTGGAGATAAAGTTCTAAAACTAGGATTTCTTGCTGAGACAGTAAGCATAGCTTTGATTCTGATATGATTTTCTTTCCCTGAATATCTTAATTGTTGGTTCTGAACCATAAGGCAGCATTGGCATTTCCCATGAACAGCCAACCAGGGGCTTTAAACCAGAGAAGCTCGTGTGCAAAACAGGGCTGTTAGCAAAACAGAAAAGGAGGAGCCTCTGTACAGCACACAGCCATACACAGGTCATCAGATGCTGTCCTCTCCAGACCAGAGGCCCAACAAGCAACAGGGAAAGTATCAGAGATACTTTTCAGTAACTGGAGGTGTGACAGATGTCATCTTCAATCTGTAGGTGACAACCTTGAAGCCTGTGGGATCTGGCTCAGCACCTCTAGCCTGCCCAAGATAGGGCTGTGCCCAGAGGCCTGTGGAACAGTTGGATGGGAATGATCTTGGGTCACACCTTCATTGTGGTACTGCCACTCTGTGATGAAAGCCTGGACTTCAGTGTAAGAGCTGGGAAAGCAGGAGAGTTGAAATAATGTGTGAGGTTTCCGGAGAGAGAGCCAGCCATGGCTACGGAGTGGTGCTACCCATCATTCTTGGTTGGGAAACAAATAAATCTCCTTTCTTAAATTGCATGTCTCCCTCTGTGTTCTGGATATCACTCTTTCTCCCCATCTGCTGTACAAGTATCCTTTGCCCTGGCCCTTTGGCTCAGCATTATCAATCACTGTGACAAACTGCATAAGCCTGCCTGACTTCTCTCTTGCTTTCTTGCGCTAGGAGAGGGAAAGGCTGTTGACGAACTGAGCAGAGAGTCTGCAGAGCCAGCAGTGAGCAGAGCTGGCTACGTGAGCAGCTACGCTAGCTGACTCTGAAGTGGCAGTTGTGTGCGCCTCTGTCTAGCTCCACGTTAGGCAGCTGCAGCCCATGGGGAGCTTGCATCAGGCATGGTGGTATTGCCACTACCCCCACTTCCACACTTCCCACTCCCCATGTTTAACAGTGGTCAGAAGTTACAATGGAAAATGCATTCACGACCAATTCATAAGTTTTAAATCAAGGGCTTCTCTGAGTAGTGGACAAAATCCTACACCTTCATGGCCAGGATGTGGACTGCCCCTTTGCTCAGGGTATCCACTCTGTACACACTACTCACCCATTAGCCACTTAGCAGCCATCTTGAATATCACACCTGCTGATAGGATGTGGCCATGCTTTTGTTACAGTGACTCTTCTTTTAATTTGATGACTTCAAAACCCAAGAGTTACGATGATAGGAATTTGGCTGCCAAAGAAGATCTATAACAGCCTTTCTTTAAGGGAAAAGATAAAAAGGCATAGTTTAATAAGGAAGGGAAAAGTCTCAGGCTGAGATCATGAAGATCTATGATAAGACTGAATCTTGGGTCCATGAAATTGTGAAGAAATAGAAGGGAATTTGTGATAGTTTTAACATTGTACCTCAGACTGCAAAAGGTTACAGGGAGAGAAGAGAGAGACTTCATTCACTTAGCTATGATTTGCTCAACTGGCTGAGTCATGTCTTCCTAGCAATGAGCAACTGGCTTTATCCTGAATCACTAGAGGTAGCCTGGAGCTGGGACTTCTTGGACTCAGAATCTCCTTGGTGCATGGGATGGAGGGAGATACTGTGATACTCCTTGTCTCCACACCATCTTTGATCCCTGCCACCTAGGGCTACTTCTGATCTACAGGAAACATAGACAAGGTGTCTGCTGTGGTGTGCCTCACTTGTCACTTGTGTTGTGTTCTACAGGGCATGTCCCTATCTGGGCCCTAAGGGAGACCGGGGTTGGTGTTGGAAGAAGTGGGAATGTCCCTCCTGTGACTATAAGTCACACAAAGCCTGTTGGGGATGTGAGGAAGTGGGTTGCCCCTGCCCTACTTCCAGAGGCCATTGACACTATTCAGCAGAAGTAAGAGTCCTAGCCACTGTCCTGCAGGACAAAGGAATGTCTGCGCTGGACCATGGCTGCTCTGGCCACCTGCAAAGACATCCGCCCTTACAGCCAGCTTTGCGGAGCCTCTTCAGAATGCTCAGTTCCTCTCTGCATTTGCTTCTCTCTCCATTACCAGCTCTCATCTTTTCTTCCCCAAGCAAGCCTCTCATGTCAGTATCTCATGATGGGGCCTCCGGGAGTGCAATGCCTTCCCTCTCTACCTCAGGCCCACACTTGTGGGAGAAGGAAGCTGAGATGTATAGAGGAGAGGAGATGGTGAGGAACTCCTGCGTCAGACCTGGCTTAGTTTCTGTGGTTTTGGACTGGTTGGCTCCTGTCCCTCCAGATATCTTCCTAAAACCAATAATATCTCTGACATCTTTCTTCGTAAACAAATAATATATATTGGGAAACACATCGTAAAGTTTACATCAAACTAGCATATCTTTGGATTGTGTTGTGCTAGAATGTTTGATTTTAAAAATTACTAGCTACAGATAACTGGGCTTCTGTGTGAGAAGGAAAAAAACTCAGTAGCAGAGGCCAGTAAGCTAGAAATGAGATATAAAGGGAAGAGAAAGGAAGGGAAGGGGTACTTAATAGGATGGTATTATATATATGTAAGTAGAAGAACAGATTAATGGGGGTGAAAAGGCCCAAAATGAGGTCTGGGGAAGAGATTGAGTAAAGGAAAGGTGGAGGGACAGCTAATAAAAATCAAAGAGGATATAAATAAAACATATGTAATCCTACTTTTTTGGAAAATGGAACACTCAGGAGCCATAGATTGTTGCTAGAAAATTTTCAGTGCCAGGGATGGGATATCTTCCAGTGAGTTGTTGGCTAGGGAGATCCCTGAAGCTCCCAAAACATTACAGGCCATTGCTGAGGCCCATGGTTTCCCATCAGGAATAGATGGTAAGACCCAACTGCTGAAGACTTCATATACTTGGGCTGCAAGGCCCCTGAGAAATCTTGTTCGATCTGAGTTGATAAATTTCTCCATGTAGACCAGCTGACAGAAAGCTAAAAGAAGCTATTCTTCATGCAGTTCAATGGGAGAAAGAGAAATCACCAGTGAAGATACTCATCAGTGGACATTGCACGCCTTATAATTGGCCAGCCAGGCCAAATGAGCCAACAGGTGCAATAGTGGCACATCTGTTATGGGGGAAAACAACTGCCCTCTAATTGGACTGGAAGCCTGCTCCATGGGAAGGGAATATGTCCCTGATACTGAAAACTTAAAACAGGGGTAGTCATGAGCCCTAGGGGTGTAGCATCTGTTGCTGTCTGTCCAAATGTATACACTATGCTTATCAAACTGCCCAATAAGCACTTCTGTTAATGTTCACACCCTTATATTAATGCTACTCTCACTTTTGGTTGAGAATCTTCTCTTCAGATGGCAGTGACCTTGGGACGACTCAGAAGGTATCATGGTGATGGAAAGAAATGACTGCAGTGCTCAGTACTGCAATATCTGTATCACACCTTCCAAAGGTCAGGGTCTAATGCGGAAGAGGTGGTGGAAAGAATGTAAGAGCCAAGGGAAGGGCAGGACTCCATACAACATGCTCCCTCCAGACACAAAATGGTCTGGATATCCATGGCCTCACAGTGCCTGACACTACTGCATAAGACCACCATAAGAGGAGGAAAAGATCAAGACATCAAAAGTAAAAGAGAGACTGATTGAGATGGGGAGGGGGTATAATAGAGAGTGGAGTTTCAAAGGGGCTAGTGGGGGGAGGGATGATATTACCATGGGGTATTTTTGTAATCATGGAATTTGTTAATTAAAAACACCTGAAAAAAAAGAGGATCCTCAGGAAAAAAAAAATTACTGCTTGAGTTTCATAAAAAAAGAGACAGTTAAGTGAATTTTGGCTAGAGATTAGTATGGAATTTCTGACAATTTTTGAAAAAGCCCCAAACATATTTCTGCCATTGCTATGTACTTATCTGTGGTGGCTTGATTCAGGTGTTCCCCATAAACTTAGGTATTCTGAATGCTAGCTTCCCAGCTGATGGAGATTTGGGAATTAAGGTCTCCTGGAGGAAGTATATTTTGGGGGGCAGGTTTATGGGTATTATAGCCTGTTTCTCCTTGGCAGTGTTTGTCACATCCTCCCATTCTTGTTGTCCACCTGATGTTGGCCAGAGGGTGATGTCCACCCACTGCTTGTGCCATCATTTTCCCTACCTTCATGGAGCTTTCCCTCAAGTCTGTGAGCCAAAATAAACCTTTATTCCCACAAGCTGCTCTTGGTTGGGTGATTTCTGTTAGCAATGCAAACCTGACTGTACCATTATCCAAAGTAGTATTCTCAGTATTGACAATTATAAAATTAAAATTATGATGAGCTTTAAGAAATGTTATTTATTGTAAGTAAGTATTTGATTATATACCTACATATCTGGGATTGTGTAAAAATTTATCAGGCAAAAACAAAAAATGGGGGGATCATGTGTAGGAAAAGTTTAAGAAGCTTTGTCTTGGAGAGTAACTGACTTGGGTTTTGACTCAAG
Source organism: Jaculus jaculus (assembly GCF_020740685.1). NCBI lineage: Eukaryota > Metazoa > Chordata > Mammalia > Rodentia > Dipodidae > Jaculus > Jaculus jaculus. The sequence continues at coordinate 199,437,094 of NC_059103.1, read as the reverse complement.
TCCTTTTGTCAAGGAGATTTTCCCAGTCAGCTCACCTCTCATGGAGGCTTTGGAAATGCATTCACATTTTACTAAATGTGCACTGGCTGGCACTTACCCTTGGTCCCTCATAGGACATCTTTTTTTAAATTTTTTTGTTCATTTTGAATTATTTATTTGAGAGTGACATGGGGGGGGGGCAGATAGACAGAATGGGTGCGCCAGTGCTTCCAGCCACTGCATACACTCCAGATGCATGCGCCCCCTTGTGCATCTGGCTAATGTGGGTTCTGGGAAATCGAGCCTTGAACGGGAGTCCTTAGGATTCACATGCAAACGCTTAACTGCTAAGCCATCTCTCCAGCCCTTGTAGGACATCTTATTATAACAAGATCACAAGCATCACATTTAACAGTGTGTGTGTGTACATGTGTGTGTGTGTCTTCCAGACTTCCGTAACTTTATAATGATCTGTAATTAAGATATAGTGATTAACAAGTGTTAATTTTTTTTTATAAAATTTGCTGTGACATCCATCAAAAGAAATAAGCAAATTGCAATGTAACACTGCAATTTCACATTTCTAGGGTTTCATTTTTTTTTCCTGCCACAAAATTCCTGCAACAGTGTCACTGAGCACATACTGTTTTACAAGCTCTAGTTTCCACATAGAAGGGAAAATGTATTTGTCTTTCTGAGTGTGGCTTGTTTTGCCAGAGTACACATTCTTGTACTCTGAATTTTAATTTTATATGTAATTTTATTTCTATGATATGCATTCTCCAAAGTGGATTTTTGAGTCAAAAGTTAGAAGGAGTTATAATTTTCATAGAACAAAGTGCTTTCTGGAATGACGATGATAAATTAGAATACCACCAACCACATATGAAATGTCCCTTTCCCTTAAGCCTTAGCCAGATACTAATTACATAAATCTAATAATTTTGGTTGATGCAGCAGTCAGAAGGGCATCTCACATTGATTGCTACAGCCATGCCTTCCTGGATGAGACTGAGGGGGCAGCTGCCTTTCACTGCCAGAGCAGCAGCAGGTGATGTCACCTGTTGTTAGACAGGAGGAACACACCTTGAAGTCCAGAAGTTATACACCAGCAAAGACTGTTGTCCCACTGAGGGCTGTGCCCAAGGGTGCCAGGCAACCACAGCTTCCTGGATTTTGCCACCAGAGACCAACATTGTCATTCATCCTGTGTGTTATCTTCTCATGCTTTTTTATGAGGAGGGGGAGAGAGACAGAGAATTGGCATGGCAGGACCATAGTGTCATGGATGCTTGAAGTCCTGGATGACATCTGAGACCAGAATGAAAATCAACCATACCTAGTAGAGAACAAGACAAAAGACACAAGGTCACAATAGCAGCCTTCCAGAGAGCCTCCAGTGGCAGCCTGTGAAGGCCTACGGGCACATCTGTAACTCCACTTGGGAAACATTTTGTCAGGCACAAACAAGTTGGAATTGTGATGGGTTGTTATGGAGTTGTCTGTTCTCAATGTTCTGTGTCCCTTTTAACCCTAGTCATCATTTTTGCCTTAAAGACTTTGGCCTGTTATTGCTTTGCCCAAACACCTTCTTCATAGCTTTCCCCTAGCATATGACTTATCTACTTAAAGATTTCTGCATCTCCAGGTCTTTCTTCTTCCACTTTGGAACTAGTTCACACTTAGGATATTACTGCTGTTCATTCAGACATAGTCCTTTATGTGAGCCTGTTAAAGCCTGTTGCAAATTCTGAAATTAATCCCTTTGTTCCTAAATAAATTGTATCAGTCTGATTCTTGCAAAGTCCAATGATTTAATGTACAATTATGTTGATATTCTAAATCTTCTTTAAACATATATATGCTTATTGGTATTATTAACTGCAAAACTTTTTTTTTTTCTTTTTTTCCCAATTTTTTTAAACTTTTTATTTATTTATTTGACAGCGACAGACAGAGAGAGAAAGAGGCAGAAGGAGAGAAAGAGAGAGATGGGCACGCCAGGGCCTCCAGCCACTGCAAATGAATTCCAGACGTGTGCACCTCCTTGTGCTTCTGGCTAACATGGGTCCTGGAGAATTGAGCCTGGAACCGGGGTCCTTAGGCTTCACAGGCAAGCACTTAACCGTTAAGCCATCTCCCCAGCCCAGATGCAAAGCTTTTGTAGAAAGTTAGCTACCAGTTTCCATATTTTTTATTTATTCAGTATACCTCCTTACATCTTAAATATTTTTTTCAGGAGTTTCTCTCTCCTCTCTCTCTCTTTCATCCTATCCCCTTCCCTTCCTCTTCCTCTCCCCCTCACAGCTACTGTCCTTACTTATACAATATTGAGCCTGTGAACATTTCAGCATGCATGATGAAGGACAAAGTAATAGATATAAAAATCTAATAAAGGGCTGGAGAGATGGCTTAGGAGTTAAGATGCTTATCTGTAAAGCCAAAGGACCCAGGTTTAATTTCCCAGGACCCATGTAAACAAGACGGACAAGGTGATAAATGTATCTGGAGTTTGTTTGCAGAGGCTGGCGGATCTGGTGTGCCAATTCCATTCCCCTCTGCCTCTTTCTCTCTCTCTCTAAAATAAATAAAAATAAATTTAAAAAAATTAAGAGAATCCAGTTGGAAAGAAGGGGTTCGATGGAAGGGAGACAGAAATAAGGAGAAATTAGAAGGTAATGGGAGGGGACTGTGAATAAAATATATGATGGAAATGTTTGAAAATCATAAGTAAAAAGTTTTTAAGGGCTGGAGAGATGACTTAGTGGTTAAGGTGTTTTCCTTGAAAGCCTAAGAACCTGGGTTCAATTCCCCAGTATGCACATAAGCCAGATGCACAAAGTAGCACATGTCTCTGGAGTTCATTTGCAGTGTCTAGATGCTATGACATGCCATTCTCTCTTTTCCCCTTTCTCTCACTCATAAATAAATAAATAAATAAATTATATTTTTAAAGTATTTAAAAATCAAACTGTTTCAAATTTTCAAGAGTATAAGTCAAGAAGTTTTAGGAAAAATATATATGTGTCTATTATGTAATCACCACCAACATCAAGATTATAAACCTTAATCATTGCCCCTAAGAATTCCATTTTCATTTCGCAGTCCCCACATTCCTTAGCACTGGTAACCATTAACAAGATCTCTATTAAGAAGGTTTGCTTTATCTGGAATTTCATATGAATGGATGAATATAGTATATGGTATTCTGACTGAATGGTTGCAGCCAGCATAATGCCTTGTAGATTCATCTGTGCTAATACATAGATCAATAATCATATTCCTTTTGTTATCCATAAAACTATTTCCTTGTACAGGCACAATGGTGTGTTCAACTGCCCTCCAGTTAAGGGTATTGGGCCCGTTTTAGACTTTGAGTGTTATGAGTAAGGTCTCTGACATATGCTTCCACTCCTCTTTGATAAATATCTAGAAGGGAGACTGTGAATCCGGAGTAAGTGAATCCTTCCAGAAACCTTCTAGAGCCTGCTTGTTCTGCTTGTCCTCAACTCATGCAAACTAAACATCCTCAGAGAGTTCTTGTGCTAGCATTCATAAGTGATAAATGCTCTTCCCCTCCTTTTCCCCGGCCCTGTCATATTGTTTTACATGACCATCGGCCTTGGGTCACTAGGCAGCAATGACACCATATTGATCAGCACTATGTTGGGTCACTAGGCAGCAATGACACCATATTGTTCAGCCCTATGTTGGGTCACTAGGCAGCAATGACACCATATTGTTCAGCACTATGTCGGGTCACTAGGCAGCAATGACACCACTGTCACTGACAGTGCTTCTCACTGTGGAACTGAGCAGGGCACCGGCATCAGCTCCTTTTACTTCCACCCTTTCTCTTGTGCATTGCCATATTTCCTGTAATCCCTTATTTCTATTGAATCACCTGTCTATGACTCCTCGATGCCTTATCTTTTTGTTTATTTGACTTTGTGTCCTTCTACATAAGAGTTGTCTTTTAAGAAAGAGTTTTTATGCTCCAAATTATGTCCCATTTGCTCCATGGCCATCGCAGTTTTCCTCCAGGTTCCCTCTTGCATTGGGGCCAGCCGTCTTCATTTTCTTTTCTAGTCTCTCTGCCGCTTTCTCCAAAAAGGAAGCATAACCTGATCTGCTATCCACTCTCAATGACTATTCGAATGCAGTTCTCATCTTGACCTTCTCTGTATGTTCAATATTTCCTGCTCTTCCAAACAGGTTAACAACATACCATATTAGCCATGTTCCCTTTTGTGATTTCTCCCATCTTGTTATATTGCTCAACTGACTGATTTTCCCAAGAAATGTCTTGGCCAAAAGCCACAGCACACTTCAAGAACTCCAGCTAGGCACACTTTGCATATCTTTAAATTGAAATCTCAAACCCACCACCACACCTAAGATCTGCCCAGTGACACCGCCTCCAGCCGGGTGGTTACAGATGCAAACTACAAAGTAATAAAACACTGAGTATATTGGAGGCCATCTAGTCAAAGCACCGCAATCATATTGCCTAACCAATTTATGTGGTGTTGGGTGTTTATAACATTTTATAAATTTACCATATCCTTACAGCCAAATAATATACACTTCTCACTCTACACAGATGGAAACTGAGGCCCCTGAGAGAGGAGACTAAGCCATACAAGGTTTTGGAAGACATGTCCCTAGAGGCTATTTTCCTAGCTCTGACCTAAATGTCAATGTCTGAGATATTCATAGACACAGCATGCTGTGCTCCTGCCCCAAGCAGATCCTAAGCTGGTCCACCTCTGAGCTGAGAGCTAATCCCCATGCTCGTGAATGTCCACCAGTAAGACGCTCTTACCATGAAGGTGCATGCACGTGGGGCTGGCTGGACCCTGCTCTCAGGGTTTGGTTGTTCTAGGACTGTTCTTGGTTTATTTTGGAATTTGGACCCAAGTTTTCCCATCTTGATGTCAACAGGTAGTCAGTGACAGGCAAATTGAGGACAAGGATGAAGGAATGTTATTCAACTTGGATGTTTAAGCCAACACAGGATATGTATGTGCTATGGCCCCATCATATAGTCACTTACCCAACTACCTTTTCAACCCCCATGAGTATCTGGAAGAGGCTGTGCCATAGCAAGCCGTATCCCAGGCCAGCCTTAACTCTTGATCTTCCTGCCTCCAGCTCCTAAGTGCTGTAATTACAGATGTGTGCTACCACCAGGCTATATTTTAAGAGGCTGTCATATTGCTGGGTTCTGTTGTAAACCAAATGAAAGATGAAGCCAATGTGAATAGGGGACAAAGGGCTCAGCATCGCTATTTGTCTTTGCCATCTTAATCCCCAGAAAAAATGAACCAAGAACCTGGGATTTCCCAACCCTGTCCTTGTTCACTGGGCTGTCTCTGTGTAGCCTGCAGAAGGGCCTACCAGAGCTAAATGGAGAGCCTGGGGGCCAGGGAAGTACATCCGGCTCTGGAGTACAAGGTGGTTCAGGCAAGTTGACAGAGCACAGAGTGTCACCAAGGAAAGTCTGTCCTGACATCCACTTCTGAAACCCAATATTTAGTAGCATAGAAAGCCAGCTCCCTGTGGTAGTGCTGTGGCTAGGGTGGCTCCTCAAAGCAGGTATGCCTACAAGGAGCCAATGAGAAGCATCAGAGCTGGTTTGAGCTGGAGAGAGGAGAGAGAGAGAGAGAATAACCATAAAGCAGAGGAGTCATCAGATAACTTTCTGGCTACAGGGCTGGGTTGACTCTCAGGCCAGAGAAAATGGCTTCTCTCTAGATGGTGCTGGGGCCAAAGATGTCAGCTGTCCGAAAAATGGTCTTTCTCATAACAGTGAGTTATGGATAGTGAAATAAATGAGGCCCGGTAAGCTCCCTTAACCACCAGAAGCAGATAATACACCAGAGTCCAGAGTTAGGGCCATGCAGGAGACACTCACCCTCTGGTGCTGAACTTATGCCCCATAACCCCAAAGTGAGTGTTTATCATGTCTTAAGTCCTAGGCTCCACTTCTGTTAAGACTGCTCCCAGTGGAGTGGTCAACAGGGAGCTATGGCTAGGATGCATCTAACATTATGTTCTGTTATTAAAACAGGAGCCCAGGACCTACCTTATGGTTTTCCTCACTTCTCTTGAGTGTGTCAATGGGATCTGACAAATGTGGCACTCAGCACAAATCCCTAGGTCCCTGTGTTCCTTACCCTGGTTAAATAGCTACATGGACACTGAGCAAACTTGGGGAACAGCGGTGATGGACTCCCCCTGAATGATCAGCTTTGGACCCACTTCCCCTTTCCTGGTACAGAGCCAGATCTTTGTTGAGGGAAAACTACTTCGTCCTTGTCAAAAGGATAAAGTTTGAGTTTGATCTCCAGCTTTGTATGATGATCTACCATTCTAAGCCACTCAAAACACAAGATTCTGGCCCCCACCCTTAGGAGTTAATCCAGCTGAATGGGTGCATCACCAGCCAGGACACTGGCCTCGCACACACACTTGTGAAGGAACTGGGACGAATATGTATTCCTGAGGTGAGATCATGTACTTAAGCCTGCAGAAATGCCTGCCTGTGGCAGCGCCTGGCAGACACTCACAGCTAGGGTAAGTCTGCCTGCTTTTCTGAGCTCTGACTCAGAAAGTGTTATTTTTCCTTTTTTTTCCCCTTTCTATCTTTTCTGGATTCTGGCCAAGCACAGACACGTTGGGTTTTCTCACAGTTTCTCTGAAGACTCCCCCTCCCTACCCTACTCACCACATGCAGCTGCTTGCTGACCTCCATGCAGAGCCTGCCTGTCTCTGACCCCTAACTCAAAAGGCACGACTTTCCCATTTCCTCCACCCATCTTCCACTTCCCAGCAACTGCCACAATGGACAGCATGCCTACCCTGTTGTGCTGTCTTAAACACTAACAAAATTACCCTCCAGCTTTCTTTTGAGCCAGTTTTTGACTTTTATTGGAAAGACTAAGAATCCCCAAGAGGGGACCCAAGTTTGCAGGTAACACCTTGAGGAGACAGCAAAAGAAAATACTACCGCATCCCAGGGATAAGGGGAGAGAGCCCTTCGAGGACATGGCTGACAGTAGCCATCACAGGCATGCTTGGCTCAGCAGTGTGGCACCTACGGGGAGGTTCAGGATAGTAGTGGCAGCACGCTCATGTGCAACTGCTGTGCCAGGCATGGAATGTCTGAAGGAGTACACTCACACAGGCGAGTGTGACCAGGGAAAACACTCCCAGCTTCATCCCTCTGAGAAAGGATGACCAAGTCAGTTGCATTTGTTTGGAACAGAAGAGTTGAGAGTGCATTGTTGTCCTGCCCAAGCTTGGAGAACTCTCACTGTCTTACTAGCCCAGGCCACCTGGATGTTTGCATAACATCACTGTGGTGGTTGGAATATAAAGTGTTCACATAGCTGCATGTGTTGGCAATTGAGCTTCATACTTGATCCTTGGCTGGTGTCAATTTGGGAGGCAGAGACTTGCAGAGGGAGATATGTTGGGGCGGGGCGTTGGTGGACCTGCTCTAAGCCCAGTACTGAGACTACTTCCATTCTGGTATGTGACAGCTTCCTGTTCTTCTCATGTTTTCCCAGCCATGATGAAACTTCCTTTCGACACTGTAGCAGACAGCTTCAGGTTTGCTGAGATGAACTGCCAAACCAGGCACAGTTATGGAGGAAGGGATATTTATTGAAGCCTACAGATCCAGGGGGAGTTCCATATGGTAGAGGAAGTCCCAGGCAGAGAGAGAAAAAGCCAAAATCCACACCACACAGCACACTTCAGGAACTCCAGGCGGTGTTTTTAATGTGAAATGTCTCCCCATAGACTCATGTGTTTGTGATTAAGCCTCATACTTAATCCCTTACCTAGTAGAGCCTTTGGGAGGTGGAGTCTTGCAGGAGGAGGTGGTCACTGAGGGTGGACCTTGGGTACCAGCCTTACAAGGTATTCAGAATCCACTTACTCTTATTGCTGCCACCCAGCTGATATGAAAAGATATAATGCCCAGCCTCTGCTTTGCTATGCATTCCCTGCTGTGACAAAACTTCTCTTCAAAAGTTTTAACTGAAATAAACCCTTTTCTCCCATAAGCTGCTTCTGGTTGGGAGTTTTGTCCCAGCAATGACAAGGTGACCTCAGCCAGAGGCTAAGGCCAGATGATCACTTGTACCAGACTAGCCCAGATATCATAATGTGTGACCCTATCTCAGGAAAAATCCTCATTATGGCTGCTTCTCTCATATCTGTGATTCAACTAACCTTTTTATATAGTTGAGCTTGTGGCTTCCACTTGAAAGCAGTGTCTTATTTTAATAGAGAAACCATGGCTCAGAGTCAGCAATAAGCTGTGATGGAGCCTGACACACAAGAATGACTATTCAAATATCACTTCCACATGGTAGCCCCCAAAGTATCTGTCCAGGATTCTCTCCTCCATCTGAACTGCAATCAGCACAGTCCCTATTTTTATTTATTTATTTATTTATTTATTTATTTATTTGAGAGTGACAGACAGAGAGAGAAAGAGGCAGATAAATGGAGAATGGGCACACCAGGCTCTCTAGCCACTGCAAAGGAACTCCAGACACATGTGCCCTTGTGCATCTGGCTAACGTGGGTCCTGGGGAATTGAGCCTCGAACCAGGGTCCTTAGGCTTGACAGGCAAATGCTTAACCACTAAGCCATCTATCCAGCCCTAGCACAGTCCCTATTATCTGCCACTGACACACCAACTGACTGGCGGCCCTTCTAGAATGTGCTCATGTCTGCCATACACATGACACTGAATTTGCTCAGGAAGAGAGAACACAGTGGATTCACCATGAGCTCACCCTGTGGTGTCAGCTTGACGTGGTTTCAAACCCTGACTTCATATGAACTGGAACGTACTTAGGTCTCTGAACATCTTTTTCAGCGTAATTACAAATGGCTCCCCTATTTCCTTTCTAGTCTGATTGCTAAAATACATGAATGGAAGTCTGAGAAAATGGCCCATGCAGTCTCTGCTCCATAAAACACTGCTCCTTCCTTTGTCAAGAACGCTGGTAAAGGAAATATCTGTTGGGAAAATGAAAACAATAAGGAAGGTAGAGAAGAGCAGGGCTGAGAGGGAAATTCACACGTTCATATTGATGCATGGAGCACCAAATAGATTTCTGTATGTGTGATCCCATGGGATTGAGAGTGATGTTGGAGGAGAGGTCTAAAGTTTGAGAAGAAAGGCTGTGCGGACAGAAGAATGAGGGTTTACAAAGTCCAGACTGTAGGTTGGAGCATGGGACGGAAGAGAAATGCAGAGGGTCAGGATGAGAGAAGAGCTCCCAGGTCCCTAGTGAAGCTTTGAGACTAGGAAAATGATGGGGAGGAGTTTGAAGAGACCAGGCTGTTATCACAGGTCTGAGGTAGCCCCTGCAGGGAGAACTGAGGGCCAATCTTTGAAAGGGAATGTACTTTCAGCAGAAGGCCACCTTGGGTGTGATGGACAGGAAGGACAGACGGGATAAGGTACTGTCCTGAACAGCTCCATGTCCATGGATTCTGGAGCCTGGGTCTGCCCTTGCAAGCTCTATGATAGAGCCAGAGGAATGGCCCATGGGCCACAGAGAATGCCTTTGTGCCCTCATTGTTCTGTTTTTTATTCCCCTTGAAGTCAGAGGGCTCAGTTCTGCTGAGCAGTGCTGAATTCTGATGCTACTAATATGACTGTGGCATAATTGATTTAACTGTTATTTTCTCAACCAGGTTGTTGTCCTATCTTTCTTCTTTCAAAGCACTGAATTCCACCCAAATAAACCTGACTCCCTGGGGACACCCCGGGGCAACCAATGTGCTAGAAGTTTTTGCTAAGTCAAATTTCAGAGGAGAACTGGGACTCCTTTTGATTTCAGAATGTTACAAAAAAACATGGTTAAGTAGCTCTTACTTATTCTTCTGCCAGGCCACTGGGGGAGAATTTTGAAAATTTATACTCACAGACAATAAGCTTTGTGTCAAAGGGGACTGATGTTCCCAGCTGTGCTGAACAATTAGCATATTCTTCATTCTGTGTTTATCCTTTCATTGGGACATATAATCACTGTCTCCTTAAGAAAGCCGGCGGATCTTAATCAGATCTGACTTTGCAAATCTTTCATTTTCCCAGACAGAGCATATAAATGGTTGCCTGTACATGATAGTACATTAACCCCAATCTTGCTTCTTGAGGAAGACATTAAACCATTATCACAGAGTTCCAGAGCGCAAGCAACATAGAGACATTCCCCTTGACCCTGCCCAGGTCCGTTTTTACCATCCAGCCTGCTCAGCGGCTTCTGTGTCCTGCACACATGCCTCAGGGGCAAGGAGAATGGGCATCTTACTGTCTCTGAGTGTCCACTCTCTGGATGGGCTTACAGCTTGCCAGAGGAAGTATCCTCTGCTGTGTTCAGCAGGGGGCTCCCAAACTTCCACTGCTCTGTGGAGAACAATGTAGGTGACCACCTCAGGCAAGTCATTTTACCTCTCTGGGCCTCAGTTTCCCCGTGACGACTTGCAGAACAATACCATGTGTGATTATGTGATGGGGTGTAAGGACAGTTCTATTGCAGAGTATCCTCCTGCCATACAATGAATGGATTCTCTGCCAATGATGTCATCAGCACCCCCATGGATGGCTTCACTTTATTCATGTCCATCATCAGTATCTCCTTTGTCTTGTGAACAGTAATAAACAACTCACGCCACACCACATGTTCTTAAGTGCTTTGCCCTCAGTGCTGGGCTTGAAATGCTCCTGAGAAAGTCAGTTGCCTTCCTGCTTCTTGATTCTCTATCTTTGAAGCAATGCATGAAAGTACCTTCCCTGAACATTGGTCGACCAGAGTTGGGGAGGGGGCAGTGTCAATCCCCGGCAACCCAGGCTGCCCTTCCAGGGCAGTGCTCATTGGTCTTCACCTCCCTTAGGACTTAGGACATTGCCACAGCACTTAGCAGGATCACCAAGTATTCTTGGCATGGACACTGTCATATGTTCCTTCTGTCTCCGCATCGTAACCATTTGGTGATGAAGGAATAGATGCTATTTTGTCCATTAAAGATTCATAAAACTGAGAAAAAGAAGAAAAACAAGGCTGATCTATGTCACTCAAAGCATCTCTATAAAACTACCACTATCTGTCATTCTCAATCAGGTGCTCCTCCATGGAATAGCAGCATTCAGGTGACATCTTTTCCCAGGCTACTACTTCAGAAACACAAATGGCAAACACACACATAAGAAAATGTTCAACATCCCTAATCATCACAGAAATGCAAATTAAAACAACTATGAGATTCCACCTTACCCCAGTAAAGATTGCAAACATCAAAAAATCAAATGAAAATAAATGCTGGTGAGGATGTGGAGAAGTAGGAACACTTATCCACTGTTGGTGGGAATGTAGGATGGCACAACCACTTTGGAAAGCAATACGGAGGCTCCTGAAAAAGCTGACTATAGAGATACCAACAGACCCAGTTATTCCCTTACTGAGCATCTACCCTAAAACCTTTAAACCACAGGCCATAGAGCTTTGCTTAACCATGTTTGTAGTGGCTCAATTCAAAATAGCTAAGAGCTGGAATCAATCCAGATGTCCATCACTATAAGAATGGATACCTAAGATGTGATATATTTACACAATGAAATTCTACACAGCAGTAAGAAAAAATGACATAAAGAAATTTGAGGAAAAATGGGTGAACCTGGAACAGATCATTCTCAGTGAACTTACCCAATCACAGAAAAAAAAAATTGCCACATAGTCTCACTCATCTACAGCACCTAACCTGAATCTACCCAAGATACCTTACATACCCAGCAAGCATCTCATGGACTAGACACTAGGATGGATGGGGAGGGAGGGGAGGGCATCAAAGGGGTGGGAAACACTAATCTAGACCCAAATGGCAATGGTACCATAAAATTCTACTTCCTAAAAGGCTGAACAAATGGTTGAACCTTCACCAGGCCTTTACAGGAAACACCTGAACCACAAACACTGGAGAGGGTAGGATCAAGTCTAACCTAAACCTTCTACATCTTCCCACCCTCCCTCTCCCTCTCCCTCTTTCTCTCCCTCCTCCCTCCCTCCCTCCCTCTCTCTCTCTCTCTCTCTCTCTCCTCTCTAACTCTTGTATATTAGTTATATTTTTCCTCATTTTCGTAGTGGGCACTGACCTGTAACTCCCAGTACCAGCATGTGGCTATCATCCACAATGAGCTTTTGATCAGAGAAACCTACAAGCTTTCCTAAAAGAAAGAGAGATTTCTGTCAGAGTACTTGATGACCCACCAAAGGTTAGTGGTAAGACCCTATTGCTGAAGACTCCATATGCAGCTGACACATAAAATGGAACGGCATGGCTAGAAGCCAGCAGAGAGTCAGTCCCCAGACAATCAGCATATCTAGTGCCAGAAGGTGCTCCATGGGAGACTGGGGGAAATGACCAATATCTGTCCAAGCAACTCATGGTTTAACCTACTTAGCAACAAATAACCGGTTGTGATGCCCACACAAGTGCAATAGTGGCAGGCAGCTATAATGGGGAACCAACTGCTCTTGATTTGACTAACTGATCCCCTCAGTGGTACGGGACCCATAGCTGGAGCTGGGAAACAAGTCAGAATCATATCCAAATGTAAGCCCTCTCTCCAATATCAAGCTACCATCAATCATGGGCTACAAGAGGGCCTACACCTATTAAACTCTCTATTAAAAAAAGTAAGGGTTATTTCATTTGTCCTGGAGCTAACTTACTCTCTGTTGGAGAATCTGCTTCTCTTTTTCAGACAGATGAAGATCCTAAGGAGAGAGCCACTCCATCATACCTCAAAAGGGCACCAGCTGAAACTAAGGAAAATTGGCGAAACAAGCAAGGATGCTGTTTTCCTGATGAACCAGATACCAGCACAAGGGGGAAGGACACCAACACAGAGAAGAATCAATGCCTACCAAATCAGAGAGCCAGAGCCTCAGAGGCCCCCAACACCTCATCACTGAAGCAGACCAAAAATGAACCCAACATGGCTCAGGGAAATTTTGTGGAAGAGGGGACAGAAAGAATGTCAGAGCCACATGTTTGGTCAGGATATGCAGAGACATTTATCATACCAATAACTGTGGGCTAACTCCACAATGCATGACCCATATACCTCAACAAGGAGGGGCCAATGGGGAGGGGGTAGGTCATGGATGAGCCTAATAATGGTACCAAACTGCCTATATTTGCTGAATAGAAAACTAATCAAAAATACAAAAATAAAAAATTTTTTAAAACTACTAAATTATAAAAAAATGCATCCCACATATGTGTTAAACTGTAAAAAATAAAGATAATTTAAAAATATAATAAATCTACCTATATGAGAGATACTTATTTAATGCCTTTAAATCTTTGTTTTCTCACCTTGGTTATGGTGGCCATAATAGTGTGTACTTAGTAGTGAATACTCAATAAACTGGTCCAACTTTTAGCCTTGAAGTAGAATTTCCTACACTCTCAATACAACCTCTATGAAGAGGAGTCAAGAGCTTGCTGGGAGCCAGGCCTAGTCCCAGCAGTGGCACATCAATGTTCTCTTTCCTGAGACTTTTTTTTTTTAATATCAAACAATTTTTTGTTCATTTTTATTTATTTATTTGAGAGTGACAGACAGAGAGAGAAAGGCAGGTACATAGAGAGAGAGAGAGAATGGGTGTGCCAGGGCCTCCTGCTACTGCAAATGAACTCCAGGTGCGCCCCCTTGTGCATTGGGTTAACATGGGTCCTGGGGAATGGAGCCTTGAACCAGGGTCCTTAGGCTTCACAGGCAAGTGCTTAACTGCTAAGCCATCTCTCCATCTCCAGTCCTTATGCCCACCACATCTGTACCGCCATGGCCACTTCTGGGTCCATTCCGACCTCAGACTTAATAATCAGACTGGCCACGACTGACTCCAACATTTCCTAAATGTTCCAGACATTTCCTAAATGTCCAGACAGCAGTTCCTGACTGGCCACACAAAGGCTGCTCGTGCTCAAAGCCTCCACCTCTGTCAGGCTCCTGGCCGGCCTGTGCTCGAAGGCTGGAAGAGTGCTTGGGTGGTGGGTAATTATCCCACCTGCTGTCCATGCCTGCATTCAGATGAAACATTATTCAAATTACCTCTCTCCAAAGAGCTGTGTCATCTTCCCAGGGCGCCAGGATAGGCGGCCAGCCAGAGAGCCCGCTCTTGAGCTCCCTGGTAGTGGACAGTGAGAAACACTGCTGTTGATGGTGTTTGTTTTCTCTCACTATTCAATGCCAAAGACTCTTGGTCCTGCCTTCAGGGAAAATGTAGGAGAAAAGCAAGAGAGAACACCGGGCTTGATCTCTACAGACAGACTGTTTACGGAGAGGAATAGCGAGGGGCAGCAGCCTTCCCACAGGATGAACGCTAAAGCACTGAGTCAGGCTGGGGTTCAAACTTATAAGAAGGATCCGAAGGCAAACGGGCTGAATTAGCTGCAGGTCCAAGGGAAGCAGATAAGGCATCCAAGTTATTTGCTCAGAACAGGCTCTATAGCAGAGTCGACTAGAGAGGACTGGGTGTCTCCATTCTTTTTTTTATTTTTTTTAAACATCTTGTGGACTAGCTTTCCCTGTTCTCCAATTATGTGGCACTCTTTCTTTCTTTCTTTCTTTCTTTCTTTCTTTCTTTCTTTCTTTCTTTCTTTCTTTCTTTCTTTCTTTCTTTGAGAGCGACAGACACACAGAGAAAGACAGATAGAGGGAGAGAGAGAATGGGCGCGCCAGGGCTTCCAGCTTGTGCAAACGAACTCCAGACGTGTGCACCCCCATGTGCATCTGGCTAACGTGGGTCCTGGGGAACCGAGCCTCGAACCGGGGTCCTTAGGCTTCACAGGCAAGTGCTTAACTGCTAAGCCATCTCTCCAGCCCGTCTCCATTCTTTATAGCCTTCTCATCTTAAGGTTAGTTATTAACTCTTTAATTCCCTCTAGTTTTCAGGAGAGGCTATTCACCCTTCACTGCCTAGCCTTTCTCCTGGGATCACTCACCTTCTCAGGGCTTCTTCTCAAGGACAGGATGGAAGAAGGGAGGATGGCAAAAAGGCAAGGAGTAGAAGACCAAGAAAAGGAGGAGAGTGGGAGGAGGAGAGGAGAAAACAATGTCAGTGTCCATAGATGTATGCCTGTCTTATCTTCCTTTTTCTTCTTTTATTTTTTGAGTGTTTGTGTATGTGCGGTGTGTGTGCAAGTGTGTGCATGTTTGTATATGTGTGCACACATTCATGTGGAAGCCAGAGGTCCCTGTCCAAAGTCTTCCTCAATTGCTCTTTGCTTCATTTTCTTGATAGCTTTTCTCACTGCAAAGCTCACTGGTTCAGCTAGAATCTAGCACAAACCCTGCAGATCCTCCTTCCTCTGCTTCCAAGCGGTGAGATTATAGCGACACACTGCCTTGCACGTCAATTATATGGGTGAGGGTTCCATCTCAGGTCCTCACGCTCACATGACAAGCACTGTTCCCACTGACTTATCTCCCCAGCCTTAGTCTATTCCTGCTGCCCCCAGAGCACCCATCCTCCCACCATAATGCAGCCACAGAAGTGCATCAGGTCCAGAGCCCACAGGGCTGGTGACAAGTCTCCCTGCTCTTACTGCAAGCACACTCAGTGGTCTGTGCCTTGGGGCACCTCAAAAAGGTGCAGCTTTTGTACACAAGCCCATCCATTATGTACTGTATCCTGGGCAGGTGTGCCTTTGGGAGACACGGCAGTGCAGCCTCAGACCCCCCTTCCTGCCAGCATCAGGGTCTATGGCCAGCATGTACCCCTCAGCTCTCAGATCCTTCAGCGTCTGCTCAGCTACAGGGAGCCACTGTGTCTGAGGCCATGCCATCCGAGGGACGGTCTACATCCAGAGTTTACATGAGGCAGAAGCATCAAGTTCCCATTATATGGGTCAGGGCTCAATCTCAGGTCCTCACGCTCACATGGCAAGCACTGTACCCACTGACTTGTCTCCGCAGCCTTAGTCTATTCCTGATGCCTCTGTGCTGCAGGCACTGGTGGACAGAATCTCAGTGCAGAATGCCCCATGGGTTAGCTGTGGCTCCCTGGGTCTTTTCTGTGGTTGGATATTTTCTTCCTCTGGGTACTGCTCCCTTCCATTTCTTTCAGACATGATGATCCCCAGGAAGCATGTCGATCCCTAAACTCTGCCTTCTCCTCACTTCTGTCAACGCAACCTGTACCAATGTTACTCAGAGGCGCCAGAGTAAACCATGGGAGACATTACAATGACAGGAAATGGGTTGCAAAGATATCCCAGTTGGCAAAGTGCTTGGCCCTCAAACATGAAGATCTATGTTCAGAACCCTAGCACCCATGTAAATGCTGGGTGTGGCCATGCAACCCTTGGGAGGCAGAGAGAGGAGGGTCTCCAGGGCATTCTGGCTAGCGAGTCTAGCTGAATCAGTGAGCTCCCAGCTCAATGAGAAACCCTGTCTCAATAAGTAAAGTAGAGAGCAATTAATGAAGATACCTGACATCAACCCTGGCCTTCACGTGCATGCACAATGGTGTGCCCACACACATACAAGCACCTGCATTACACACACACACACACACACACACACACACACACACACACACACACACAGAAGGGAATACTAGTCCATGGAATGTATCTGTCACATGAAGTAACTGTGAGAATGACAACACTACATAGCTGTTGATGTGTGCCACCATGTCTGCCAAAAGCTTGCAGAGGCCAGCACCCAAGAGCCATCTGTGAGCACTAGAAAGCACCTTTTTAGAAGTAAGACCACACTGACCTATTTCAATGGAGATGGAAAGAGCTGACTAGCCCAGAGTGGCACTCAGTTAGAGGAGACATGGTGCCAGGCAGCTGGCATCCACCACACGAGGAAAGCGCCCGCTGTAGAATTCCTTCACCACTCACTATCGTGATGGAGAGGATCATGGGAAATATGCCCTGAGCAACACAGCAGGCCCTGGACTCAGGATGCAGCAGGTGAGGAAATCAGTACTGACGTGGCAGGTCCAGGATTGAACCCAAGCAACTAGGCCACCAACTGCATTCTCTTCATGGCCACGCTATCTCACTTTGCCTCACCTCGTGTGACAATTAGAAATGCGAACATGAAGCGGTGTGTCCCCAGCCTGTTGCTTATGTCTATCAGCACTGGTCCCTGTGTTATCCACATGTCCTTGTCCTGCTTCGTCTTGGGTTCAGCTGTGACAGCAAAGACAAAGGACTTTCACCTTGTTCATGTCCACCTTCCCAGAATCACCATCACACTTTATAAACCGGCCTATTAAGAGTCTCATTTAAGAAAAACAAAAGCTTCATGCAACCTCCAGCCTTGAGAAATTGGCTTATTGAGCTTTATATTCTCCAGTTTCATCTATGCTGATGCAAATGACAGAATTGCTCTTTTTCTTGAGTTGAAATTATATTTCATCATACGTGTGTATGTATACATCACATTTTCTTGAGCCATTCATCTGACAATGGGCATTTGATTTGTTTCTATATCTTGACTAATATGAACAGTCTGCAATAAACATGGAAATGCAGACATCTCCTGAAAATCATGGTTTCAGTGTGTTTGTCCAAAATAGAAATGGTAGCTCATATGGTAGTTCTAGTTTTGTTGTTTTGATCAAATTCCATATCATTTTTCATAGTAACTTCACTAGTTTATATCATTTTTGTTCTTTTTTTTTTGAGGTAGGGTCTCACTCTGGCCCTGGTTGACCTGGAATTCACTATGTAGTCTCAGGGTGGCCTCGAACTCATGGAGATCCTCCTACATCTGCCTCCCAAGTCCTGGGATTAATGGCATGCACCACCACTCCCAGCTTCCATTTTACATCCTACACACAGAATCCAACCATCGGACTCTCTGTACATCCTGCTCACACTTTCTGTCTTTGGGGTTTTGGTTCGTTTGCACCAGCTCACCTAACATGTGTGAGGTGATGTCTCGTAACTTTCATTTCTATTTCTCTGATGATGTGACTTGTCATACTGCTAGTGACCACTTGTCTGTCTTCCTTGAAGAAGGATTTTCAAATCCTTTGCCTATTTCCAAAATATGG
This sequence comes from Jaculus jaculus, assembly GCF_020740685.1. NCBI lineage: Eukaryota > Metazoa > Chordata > Mammalia > Rodentia > Dipodidae > Jaculus > Jaculus jaculus. The sequence continues at coordinate 199,419,001 of NC_059103.1, read as the reverse complement.
TTATTTAGCTTGTTCATTTTTTTTCCTATTGAGTTGGACACATATGTCTATATTTTACAAATTGACCCCTTGTCAGATAGTCTACAAATATTTTATCCCATCCCACCGATTATCTTTGCATTTTATTCTCCCTCAATCTGAAACTACTGTGGGTTTTTTGTTGTTGTTTGTTTGTTTGTTTGTTTTCTTTCCTTCTTTCTCAGCCAGATTTTTATATGGATTTTTATGGAATTGAACTTGGGAACTCTCAGACTCACTTAGGCCTTCATGCTTAAGAGGCAAATGGTCATAGGCACTCAGCCATCTCCCCAGCCTTTTTCCCCTTTTCCTGTAAGGATATTTACTGAAAAAAAAAAAAAAAAAGATATACAAAAAAAAAAAGCTGCTCATGTTTAATGAGTGCAGTTTGAACACACACATATACATTCATGATATTATCACCATAATAAAGGCAATAAAAACTATTTCCAAACATTTCTTGCTTTCCTCATGCATTTATTTTTATTGTGTATCTGTCTGTGTGTGCAGAGAATTCTTAGTGGGAGCTCTACCCTCCTAACAGATGTTTTATTGCATCATACTATGCTGTTAATGTCAAAATGTGTTGTACTGCAGATATCTAGAATATATTTGTCCCTCAAAACTGAAACTATCCATTGAATAATTCACTTTCGTCTCTACACAGCTCCTGGCAGCCTCCATTATCCCTCTTCTGCTATGATTTAATTATTTTAGATACCTTACGTATAAGTGTGAAGATTTCTTTCCATTTTCCTTGGAAATAATCTTTCGGAATGATACCAAGAGCACACTTAGTGACAACAAACAGATAAATGAGGTGACAGCAAATTAAACCCCTCCAACGCAGCCACAGCCATCCCCACTGTACCCTGCGGGGCCACTAGGATCATGCTGTTTATCCCTCTCCCTGATATACCTGCCCACCTGGTCCCCTATGCAGCTCAGTGCCCCCAACCCTCAGGGAGACTTTCTCAGCCTACACAGACCGACCTCTCATTTCTCAGAAACTGAACACTGTCTATAGTAATCACTTGTCAATTAATCATGCTACACTAATGCTCTCCCTCTATGGCAGTAGAACATAAATTGTTATTTTACTGTGAATGTTTACATATTGTCCCCTAAACCAAACTGAAGTCTCATCAGGAGCCTGGTCAACTTGACAAGGCTTTCTGCTCATCAGCGACCTTCCTATGCTTTTGATGCCACAAGAAAATATACAACAATAAGCAAAACCTGACTTTCCTTCAGGGAAAAAATATGTGAGGAGACATCTAGACCAGGCTGAAAGTCGATAATGAGAACTCAGGTTTAATTTTTATACTTGCAAAGTATGTAACCTTGGATAAACTGCATAGCTCCTGGGAACTATTTGTCAGAAAGGAATCCTGTCCTGCAAGATTTGAAGTTGCTTTTTTGTTGTGTTTTGCTTGAGATGAGGTAAGAGAATCCCATGGAGAGTGAGAGGGAACATTATAAAAATCTCCTCTGGGAAAAATTGTGTGATGTGTACTAGAAGATAAAAGAAAACAGGCTGATTATATTCATTTACTGTGAAATAGCATTTTATGAACACTTTACATGCTATCTCGTGCCATACTCTACTAGAGTTAACTTCACAACTGGGTAAACTGAGGTATGAAGAAGTTAAGTAATTTGGTCCCTGCTGCCTCCAAAACATTATAGGCTATTGCCAAGACCCTTGGTTTCTTATAAGAAAGAGATGGTAAGACCCTGTTGCTGAAGATTTCACATGCCTGAGCATCAAAGTCACTGAGAAATAAAGCTGGGGCTGAGCAGAAAACCTTCTCTCTGTATAACAGCCAACTGAAAGCTGGAAAAAAGCTACACTGCATCAGCCTTATGGGAGACAGATATCATAGCAGTAAAAACAGTGGACACTGGAAGTCTCAAGTTTGGCCAGACAGACCAAATGACTGAAAGAGTGCAATAGTGGCATGTCTGCTCTGGGGGAAACCAACTGCTCTCTAATTGGACTGGAGGCCCTCTCTATGGGAGAGAATACATGCTTGGTACTGAAAATCTAATCAAGAGCCTATGGCAGGGAAGGTCATGAGCCTTAGGGGTATAAAGCCTGCTCTTGTCTGGATCAATGCATGTATTACTCTCATAAAATTGCCCTGAAAGCATTACACTTAATATTCATACTCATATATTAATGCTAACCTTACTTTTGGTTAGAGAAGCCTCTTTTTTCAAATGGCAATGACCACTGGGATGACCCAAAAGGCAACATAGTGCTAAGAGGAAACGGAGGTGTGTCCAGCACTGAAACATCTCACACCCTCCAAGACTCAGGGTGCATTGTGGAAGAGGTGGCAGAAAGAATGTACGAGCCAAAGGAAGGGTACCCCTCCTTACATAAAACTGTCCAGACAGAAAATGGCCTCGCCATCCAAGACCTCACAGTACCTAGCAATACCTACACAAAACCTGCATAATAGGAAAGAAAGATGATGACATCAAATTAAAAGAGAGACTAATGGAGGGAAGGGATATGATGAAGAGCAGAGTTATGAAGGGGAAAGCAGGGGAGGGGAGGGAAATACCATAGTTTGTTGTCTGTAGAAATAGAAGTTGTCAAATATATATATATGACAAGTTTCTTAAAAATGTGCCAGGCGCTAATCCTTTGTTAGACAAAGACTTTGCACTCTTTCCGTAGATGTAGATTGACTTTCTGTGCCTCAGTGATGCTTTAGGTGTGTGACACACCTTTAACCCCCTAAAAGTACTTTTTGCCCATCCCGTCAAGGACAGCCAAGAGCAGGTCTTGCTCACCCAAGAAGGATATCTGCATACAGCGTCAGGGTCTCTCTCTCCTTGTGGATATGTGAACTTTCAACTCCAGAATGGATTGCAGTCTGAAAAGATCTATACTGTCTGGACATTCTGAAGAACATCACAGTAACTCAATCAATATGTCAATGGCATCTCACTAATCAGTATGCACAAAATATGTCAGGGAGAAATGGCAGTCTGTAAGGAACATATGTTCCAATTTAAGTTGTAATGTTATGACTTAGGAGTTTGCCGTGTTAATGGTATGTATAGAGATCTAGTGGTTGAAAGTATTTTTGGACATTTTTACCAAAAAATGTGTGATCATTCCCTAAGCACCTTGATCTAGTAGACCTCCTCAGCCTCTGCTGTTTAGAACACAGTTGGCCGCCAGTGTACATGGTTGATTCCTCATCCATGCATTCAACCAACTGCAGCATGAAAATATTGAAAAACAAACTGCATCTGTTTGTATGAATAGAGCTTTCTTCCATGTCATTACTCCTCAAACAGTACAATATGGCAATTGTTTACATTGTGTTAGATACCAGAAGTAATCTGGAGATGATTTAGTGCATGTGGAGGACAGGCACGTTCTATGAAAACACTGTACCCCCTTATATAAGGGCCTGGAGAAGCCAAGGCTTTGTGTATCTATGGGGGCCCTAGAGCCAATCACTTGCATGTACCCAGGGACCAGCATTCCACACTCTTTACCACATGGGAGCAAACAGCCTAGAAAGACCTTTGTAGTAGACAGCACTCACAGTGCTGGGATGAACTTCCAACCAGACAGTGTTTATGTGAGGAAGAGGTTTATTTCAAGCCTACACTTTCAAGGAAAGTTTCATCAATGGCAGAAGAAGATGATTTCATACATCAAGCCCAGACAAACAACCAAACAGCCAGCAACATCAAAAAGCACAAAGCACAAAATTCCACCAGAGCTCAGACTTCTCTGCACACCTTTGGGCTGGAAACCAGATCCAGCCCCAAACACACCTTGCTCTGGACCCCAGGATCCACCCCCAGTGACACCTTCTCCAGCATGGTGGCTGGAGACCTGACTTACAAGGTTTAGTAAAACACCTAAGCCCATGGGGGACAGACATTCACACTACCACAACCACTGACAAGCAACAAATGCATTTGAACTCTATACCACCTCTGTTGGCTAACGAGATCAGCATTAAGCTTTGTACCACACTACTTCCAAGAGGAATTAACTACCCATTTGGTAGCAATTGAAGGGACATGGGCCCCTTCATCCCTGAAAAGGGCCATGCAACCCCTTAATGGTAACTGACAACTTGTCTGGTAGCAGTGACTCTAGTCAGTCCCTGTGTGACAGGGCTGAGGTAATATTGAGACCTCCTGTTCTACAGATGCTGGCTTCCCCCAAAGAATGCACCCTTCCTAGCAGCTGTGTCTAATCATGGGGTTTGGGGTAGAAAAACAAGTCTCCAGGCCTTGAGGGGAAAAGTCTAGCCACAGAGTCCTCCCAGAGCAGAAGGAAACGTGTGGAACAAACACACCACACCACACCATACCACTCCTCACTCTGCTTACCTCACCTTCCTTTAACTCAGAGAGATTTAATCCCTGAAAGCAGGCCCCAGTTACAATCTCCAGTGAATACAACATAGGCTGAGATTCTGTACTTAGATTCTGTACTTAGAAAGTCCTAGAGGAGGGGATGAAGCCAGCCAAATGACAGAAGGGCAGTCATGAAAGAGGGAGTCCATCTGAGGCAGATGACAACCTGAAAGAAACTGTCTTGTAGAGTGCCCAGGTTCCAGATTCAAAGTGCATAGTAAAAGAAACCTGTGGTGCTAGGCTGAAGTCAGCTATAGGGATAAGGGTGAGAGTAGGGTAGAAAGCTCAGAGTTACTGAAATAACCTGAGTGATGACAAGACAATAAAAGAGTACAGCCTCCCACCACCCGCAGTGTCAATTTTAATCTCAATCCTACTTTAAGCATTGGTGGCTATAATCAACATTATTGTATGGAGGACAAAAATAATGGGACATCAAAGCAGAACAGCTACTTGGAAAGAAGAGAGTGCTCAGTGGAGTGGAGTGGAATGGAGGTGGAAAAAAAACAAGGTACTGGGACAGGAATACAAATTGCAGTGTGTTCGGGTATTGAAGTTCTCAATACAAATGTTAAAGACAGAACAAGAATTGGTGGGTAAGAACGGCCATAGGACAGAATCCTTCCAGGCTTCTCCTCCTGAACACTTCCCACAGGGGATACGGAGAACTGTGGAGCCCTTCTGAGGGAGGCACCAGGAGCTCATCGGGTACCAGAGAAGAGCTTGTTCACAAGCCGGTGATGCCCATCCATGATCCTCTTAGGTCGGGACCCCAAGCAGGATTTTCGTACCCAAAAGAATGCCTTAGGCATGTGTGAGCAAAGTTGGGAAGGTCCCATTTGATCCCAGAAGACCTTAGGACTCGCGCATCTTGTAGAACAATGAAGATGCACACTGTGCATCCAGAGCTATCTGAAGTCCAAGATTGTACAATTTCTTTTTTTGTTTGTTTGTTTTGTGTTTTGAGGTAGGGTTTCACACTAGCCCCGGCTTACCTAGAATGCACTATGTAGCCTCAGGGTGGCCTTGAACTCATAGCAATCCTCCTACCTCTGCCTCCCAAGTGCTGGGATTAAGGCATTTGCCCCCATGCCCAGCACAAATGTTTCTATAAAAATATAGGAAACATTCTCAAATACCCTTTCTCTTTTTTTATTATTTATTTACTTATTTGCAAGCAGAGAAGAGAGAGAGAGGAGACAGACAGAGAGAGAATGGGTAAGCCAGGGCCTCTAGCCATTGCAAATGAACCTCAGATGGTACATTCATACATATATGGGAAGTTAGACGGTAACTTCACACGCATATGGGAAGGAAGATGGTACACTCACACGCACACTGGAAGAAAGATGGTACAATCACACACACACTGGAAGGCAGATGGTACACTCACACGCATACCGGAAGGCAGATGGTACACTCACACACATACTAGAAGGCAGATGGTACACCTACACACATACTGGAATGAAGATGGTACACTCACACGCATACTAGCAGGCAGATGGTACACTCACACGCATACGGGAAGGAAGATGGTATACACACACACATACAGGAAGGAAGATGCTACACTCACATGCATACAGGAAGGCAGACAGTACATTCACACTCATACGAGAAGGCAGACAGTACATTCACGTGCATACAGGAAGAAGTTAGCTACGGCTGACTGAAGACTAGAATTACTTTTGTAGCCTTTCATATGCTTTCTCATCGCTTACCTGGCATGACATTAATCACGGCAAGTTTTAAATAACTTTGCCCCTGATTCAATTTCCCTTCCTCTTGAATGCCAGCCACATAGCCTTGTTTATAAGGAGCATTAAACAAAGTAGAGGAAGGAAAAAAGGCTCAATCAATTTTCCTTCTTGTTAATTTGGGATTTATTATTGGCTCATTTGCTCTCAATGGTGGGAAGGAGGTACACCCTTCCATGTCTGGCCCTGGGCTGCTACCTGGGGAGCTTGGCAGTGACTCTGGTCAGCCACCTCATAATGGAAGAGAGAAAGGAATAAAGAATGAAACTGTTTTATAATCATTATTTTCTCTGAATGATGGGAAGAGGTTTGTGGAATGTGGTTAAGTCAGTCTTCAGCTGGGCTTTGTAAGAAAGCAGGAGACTACACACCAGTTAGCTTTGTAGGCAAAAAGCCCCTGTAGAATTGTGAACTTTCACTCACTCAACTATTCATAGATTGATGACTTTTAAACATTTTTATTGATTTATTTATTTGAGAGTGATAGAGAGATAAAGTGGGGGAGATTTAGAGAGAGGGAGAATGGGTGCACTGGGGCCTTCAGCCACTGCAAGCGAACTCCGCACACATGCACCACTTTGTGCATCTGGCTTACATGGGTCTTGGGGAATCAAGCCTGGGTCCTTTGGCTTTGCAGACAAGTGCCTTAACTGCTAAGCCATCCCTCCAGCCTGATTAATAATGTTTAGTAAGTCCCTGTTGTGGTTGAATCAGAAGTCCTCCATATAAACTCATGCATTTGGAATGCTTAGTCTCCAAGTAATGGCAATTTGAAAGGTGGAGCCTTGTTGGAGGACATGTTTTATTGGGGGTGGGCTTTGGGGTGTTATAACCCAGCTTTCCCCTTGCTAGAGACCAGCTCACTGTCCTACTGCTATTTTCCATCTGCTGTGGCAGAGGTGATGTCCAGCCTCTGTTCATGCCATGCTTTTTCTTGCCATCATGAAGCCATTCAGATGCATTTACATAGTGACAGCCAGGGAATCCCCTAATGGGGAGGAAACTGTAACTAACCTCTGTGTGAAGGTGTGAGTGAATGGGTGACTTAGTCCACGTGCCTTCTGAGTTTGAATTTGTAGTCCTACAGCTGGGCATCCTTACGATTCCCACTAAGGCTATAGGATTCGATTGTGCTTGTTCTACGGTAGTGTGGCAAGTGGCGTGAGGTCTCATGGCGGGATTGTAATAGTATCCAATCACAAGTCACAAGTTGAACCCACCAAGGCCAAGCGCTGCCGAAGTTCCTCCAAGACAACAGGCATCTGAATGGCTTCCTTCTGAGGTGACAACCCCATCCCTTGTCCGTCATGCATCACCAAAACTGGAAGGGAAACACAAGAAAGGGGAGGCACTGCAATGGCTCTTAATGTGTGTGTGTATGTGTATGTGATGTGTATGAGAGCTCTGAATTTATGAGTGTGTGGGCAAAGGGGGAGGCTCTGTGATGTCTCCTAGTGCTGGGTGCTAATGGCTAAGGCCGTAAATGATTTTTGCTCAGGGTCTCTGCCCCCTGAGCAGAGCCAGAAAAAGACCTGAGATCCCAGGCTGAGGCCGGGAAGACCTAGGATCCTATGAATGACACAGAGGGTGAGACCTATGCTCAGGTCTCTTGGGAAGGGGGTTGCGGGGCTGGCTTTGGCTCAGCATGTGCTAATGCTACTGTGTTCCTGGGACCCTGGTCCTTGCTATATCTGCAGTGCTGGAAGTTGATCTAAAATGTTGGGTGCTGGGGTGGGTCCCAAGCTATTAAAGGTTTCCTTGTGAACCCAAGGGAAACTTCTTGTAGAAAGTGTGAAAGAATTTGCTGTAGCTGTTTCATTACCTTTTGTCTCCCTTGACCTGTAAATGTACGATGGGAGAAGGAGGCAGTCGGCAATACAGGCCTCCCTGTCATCTATCTCAGCGCTATCTCACAGTGCTCCCCAGGGGTGATGGTCCATCAGAAGAAGTAGAACACTGAAGCTATCTGTGTGTGTGTGTGTGTGGGGTCATTGAAGTTTCTGGGTTTCCAGAGCAGTCCAAGACGAGGGGCGGGGAATAGACATAAAATTAAATTTCTGGCTGTTTACTTTTCCTTGGGAGTGGATATGGGAGAATAAATTATCTTCCTTTTGTTTACTAATTGCCTGTTGAGAGGGGATGAAAGCTGTTCCCCAAGTGACCTGATAACTCCAAGGTCAAATCTAGCTATCTGTGAGCTTGTATGTTTTATGGTCCAAAAGTTTTTTTTTGTTTTGTTTTGTTTTTTTTCCTGTGGTGGTCAGTGGTCCATCAATCCTTCAGTTATGTGAAGTCTCATGATAAGGTGGTAGGGAATATTCTAAGACATTGTTCCACCAGAGAGACTGGTTGATGCATTCATGACCCCACTGAGTAAATAAAGGGAGAAAGACCAGGAAAGGTAAATAAGCAGAAATGGATCTTCAGAAGACTTGAGAGGAAAATAAAATACTATCAAACATTGGCCACAGTAGGGTTGATTAGAAAAGAGAAATTGTATACAACTGGGAAATATGTGTTTAAGAGATTCTTTTTCCTTTGAGAGTAGTTTTCTTTTGTCCTGATGGAACATAAAACTGTTTTAATTACACAGACACATGGACAAAATGTCATCTTGCATCTGCCAAAAAAATGGTACCTTTGTTAGTTATTTGCTATTAAATTATTTAAAAGGGACCAAAATATCCTAACTGGTTTTGTAAATTAAAAAAATAACTATGGGAATTATAACCCATAGCAACAATTTCTTAGTTGGTCTCAGAGAAGTCAGGTTACATATAGAAAGACAGTACATTGATTAATCTGTGAGGCAAATATAGCCCAGGATCATTAGGTTCTGGATAGAATGCAATTAATTCTCCTTAACTGTTGAAGATGAAGTTCTAATAATGAAGGTACAGCTCTTAGGAAAGTTAGTTTTAGTTCCTTTTTGTGTGCTGGACAGGCAAAGAAATCACTCTTAAGAAAAAGGGTGCTTATCAGAGCTACCAAGGACATAATTATCTGGATTGTATTAAGTTTATTAGCTCCCATAGCCTGGCTATTGCCTTATACAGCTTCTCTGTATATGGCATGACATTTATAAATGACACAGACAAATATTATATCCAAGGTGAAACATGATAATTATAGGTGAGAGAAACAAGTTTTGTCTATAAAAAGAGACATTAACTTAAAGAAAGCTAATTAAAATTGAGACTAATAAATAAAATACTTTACTTAGTACAGGCAAAAAATCTAGAGATATGAAAGGATGTCAAACCAAAAAGACTAAAGGTTTGATTATTTCTGTCAAGTGTTATATAACCATGAAATTATGAGCTTTGAATCATTTGGCCTAATGTTGTCTGTTGAAATGAATTTCCCTATTAAATGAGTTTTTTTCTAACAGGAATGATATAAGATCAAAACAATATATATAAAGAGAAGAATTTATGTATTATATCAAAATAACCAGTTTGTTCATTGGGAAAACATACAAGTTTAACATTCAGGCATAAATCTAAATTGGGATTATTGAAAGCTTCCCTGGAAAAAGATAATATTTTAAAGGAAGAAATCTTGCTGCTATGAACAAAAGAGCATAAAATCAGTGATTAATTAATAAAAAATTAATATAAAGATCTATTTGAAAACAACTTTTATAAACATCAACAGAAGTATGATAATATCTGAGAGTAAAATTGGATTTACTAAGAATTTTGGTTATGGGAATTTAACATTCCCTAATAAAAATACCTTCTAATAATTTAATTTTAACCAGTTCAATATATTTTAAGTTAGCGTTATCTGAGACCGGTTCTGTGGTTAGAAAAAAATAATTCTTTTTAATGTTAATAAAGTTGGGTCAGCCTTTGTTGGCCTTTGAGTCTGATATCTCTATATCATTACTTTTAAGATTTAGAACCCAAAATAATTTGGAGAATGGATATTAACTCAATCTCACTTCTCTATACTGGAAATAGATAATAAGGAGTTATAAAAATGTAGCTTAACATTTGGAGACATTTAGAATTAATCAATTTTAATAGAAAGATAACAGAAGCCAGGCGTGGTGGCGCATGCCTTTAATCCCAGCACTCGGGAGGCAGAGGTAGGAGGATTGCTGTGAGTTCAAGGCCACCCTGAGACTCCATAGTGAATTCCAGGTCAGCCTGGGCTAGAGTGAGACCCTACCTCAAAAACCAAAAAAAAAAAAAAAAAGATAACAGATATTAAAAAGGCTATTAATTGATTAAAGGATAATATCTTGATGTTTCTGTCCAAAATATGTATTTATTAACCAGGTATGTCATGGTATCTAGGTTATAAATTGTGATTGCCATGCCTCAAGCTGTCAAGATTAGACTTCAGCTCTCTGATGTTAATCTGTGTTGGTAATGTTTGTAACTCAGGCAAATTAGCATGCTCCTATGCCAACCTTTTAACTACCAAAAAACTGAGCCTTAATATCAAGGTTTACTCATTAGTATTTAATCTTCTACTATAAGATTATTATATGTAAAGATGCTGTAACTATGAGATGTCCCTGTCTTGTTCATGCTAGTTCTGCTAGGTGGTCATTAGTGAAATTATAAGTCTTATGAAAATGATTCGGTTATTGTGAACTGTCATAAATTAAGTTATAAAATCATCCAATGGTTAGAGGTGCTTACTTACAAGATTACTTTATGTCTGTCAGAATGTCTCTAATATATGTAAAATTCAAGTTGGTTTAGCTCAACAATAACCAGGTTCTGCTTTATTCTTAAGTTGTGTGTCACCAAATTCTCAGTAAAGGTTTTAGTTAAATAGTTGTCTCATTACTGGAATCTTAAGTTCATTGCTTACTTAAGACATGCTTCCTGCTCTAGGACATAGCATCTTGTCCAAGTGATTTTTATAGATGGCAAAAAAACTTAAACTCTGCTATCCTGCTTCCAGTTTTACTAAAGTGGTTTTCAAACATACAAGTTTTTATATTGACTTGTCTTTTCCTGAAATACAAGTTCTCAATCAAATCAATTGATCTTAGTTGTTGGTAAACAGTTGTTTTCAGGGCTACTAACATGTTCTACCTGTACTTATAACTGGCAGATACTTAAAAGATTAAATATGCATACTTTCTATGTTCCTGACATGTTTTATTGTTACCTGACAAGTAACCTTAAATATTAATCTGAATGACTTAAACTTTTGTGTTATTCTCTAACCAGATCTGCCTTATTAACTAGATATGTTCTGCACTTCTTTAAAGAGATCTCCTTTGCTAGTCAGGTGTGTATAGTCTCTCTGAGTGATTGATAACCATATGTAGAAACCAAAGTCGATTGGAAACATCAGTTAAGACAATATGTTGGTTCCTACCCCCAGATCAGAAGGCCACAGGAGATGATGGGACACTTCTAACCTCAAGCCTCTGGTAAGTTACCTGTCCTCTTGGTCAGAGAGGACATGGAAACCTGGAGACCAGGAAATGGACTCCAATCAGTGTATCTGCAGAAGGAGAGTCACGAAGATGCTTGTAAGGGAAGCCACATGGTCAGCAAGGGCTTGATTCATCCAGAAAGTGACACAATAGTGAAAGTCCTAGAACTCTTCACAGATCCCTAAGATTCTTTCCTACAGATCCATAACTGTCTAAAGTACAATATGTTATTAACTGTGGCTGCCTATGTGGTATTGACACCCAGTAAGAGAATATAACCACAAAATACTACAATATAAACAAAAATTCAGACTAATAGTTTCCTTTGTCTAATGTTAGCTTACATTGCTAAGCTCTTATATTAACATATTTTCTTCTGCATATGTCTGGCTCTGGTTAACTAGCCACTGTTTGCTTTTACATAAATATAGATATATAATATATACATATATATGTGTTATATATATAATATATGGATATATATACATATGAAGGAAAAAAATACCCAAGGGTAAAACTCACCCAGGAAAGGTACAATGAGTAAGAATACAAACTCTATAAGAGGAGTTAACTCAAGAAGGAAAAATCTAGACATAACCTATTCTATGCTGATGGCTCAGGATGGGATGTTTGACGAGGCAGTAGTCAGCCCAATTGCAGGGGTAAAATAAACAATCCAAAGATTGTCAGTATTGACTATGTTTACCTAGTGGTTATGAATTTGTATTGGTCTAGTATCTCCTCATTATGCTACATTACACTGAAAATGCTTACTTTGCCATCATGTGTTAAAATATGCAGCTTGTTTTGATTTCATTGGATTCATAGTTATCAAACAATCCTAAATCTCAGATGAGGCTTGAAGCTTTAGAACTATCTTAAAGTTGGCGAAAGGTTATGAGGACTTATTAAACTAGTCTCAATACAGTTTACGTTTTGAGAATGCCAGGTGTCTATGAAAAAATTTTAATGGCTTAAATGTGTGAGCCCATAAAATCAGACCTAAATCTTGTCTCCAAAGGATAGAGCACCACCAAGGAAAAAGGTGTGTTTGGAACAAATCTGGAGCCTAACCTTAAGATTTAATATATTAGTGATGTTGGTTGTTTGATGGTATTCCCTTGGAATGTGTAACACAAGGAGACCCACTTACCCCTATGAAACCGGACACATCCCCGCCAGCCTGGAATGTGATCTAACTAAAAGGCTGGAAGAAGGAGTCACTCCAGCCAGTTTGGACTAGGCCCTCATACTGTCATATGTCACTAAAACTGCTATTAGAGTTACAGGTGCCACTCTGTGGACTCATCACACTTGGGCAAAAAGGCCCATGCAGATGAAGGGAGTAAATCTTGAATGGCACAAAAATGTCTATACCAGCCACTCTGAATCACCCTGCAGAAGTGTCAGGAGCGCTTCAGAGATCTGCAGCTCTGCTCTCACCACACCCGGAAGCTGGTCAGTCTACACAAACCTGAAGGTTGAGGATCTATACGCCTGCACCAGTCACACACCAGGAGACCACTGGCCTATGGGAAGCACTTTTGGACCGTGGTCATGATGCTAATCCATCCAATTGGGTCTGGCAATGGCACCATTGCTGGTATTCCCAGTGGGATGGGGCAGTGGCCCGATGGGGTTAAAACTTGGGGAAAAGAATAGCTATAGCCCTATTCTACATAGTGACAGAAAACATGGTTGGAGAGGCTATCTATTTTTGTGGCAGTCTATGCCATATCAAGCCATATAGTACTGGGAAGCACCCATGAATTGGAATTAAAAATTTAAAAATAGGAAAAAATGGGAGTCTCTACACACTTTTAAGAAACCTTGTCTGCTAAATTCATGGATAACATACACCAAATAACCACGTCATTGATAGACCTTCATAAGCAGTTAATTCCCTGGCTGAGAGGCCTGAATCTGCTCACAGCTGATAAGGAGGACTATGCTTCTTTAAATAAGGAATGCTGCTTTCTACAAACAAACCTGGAGTTACTATGAATAGACTCCAGAGGCTTGAAGAGAGTGTGGCAAAAGGAGAGAAAATTAATAAATTCCTGTTGTGGGACTACTATTGGTAATGGGCTAACTGGACTTTGCCCTGATCAAACCACTAACAAAGATCTTAGGATTATTATTTGGGCCCTGCATCCTGGACATCCTAAGTAGACATTACCACTAGCTTCTCTCAGCTCAAGGACTTATTATAGTCCAATGAAACAAGAAGACTCAGATTTAAAAAGTTGGAGTATTTTATATAAAATTGACAAGACTTCAAAAGGGGGAAACTATTGAAGAAATATCATGTATTTAATGATTCTAGCTTATATTAGTTTAGATGGAATAGAATCAATAATCAGAAATGTAAATATACCTAGGACTTTCAGTGAAGCGATAGATGTTTCACTTTCCTCCTCCTCTGAAACTGCAGCGGGGAGATTCCTGTGATGGTAGCTAAAAAGAAATGTATGACTCTAAGCCAGACCCCTTTGGACAATATATAACTACCATATCTCAGAAGACAGCTGCCTGTACTTCATCTTATTTGACAGAACCCTACACTTATGGATGTAAATCTCTCCTCTCTGTAAGAGAGGGAGAATTCAGACAAAGGATTATAAAAAGGGATAGAAGTCCAGCACAATCTGAGTTCAGGGCCTCTGATAGGCTTTTTTTGTTTGTTTGTTTTTTGTTTTTTTGCATTAGCCAGCAGAGGTCCATGCATAAAAATAGGCTCTCTCCCTCTCTCTGAAGTGGATTTTTCCTGATTATTCTCATTGACTCATTAATTCCTATAACATCTCAAATATAAAAAAAGTGAAGATTAAAAATCTTAGAGGAAGTTTGAGTTTAGTTACTTGGAGCAATTGATTGTCATTATAGCTGATGATGAAAATCACTCAACTTTTCTGAAGTCCACATGGACATGGGTGCAGGATGCTTGAAAGACAGGCAGGACTCCATGACGTGGAAGGAGCAGTGTTTTATCTGTACCTGCTGACATAGGCCAGCCGGACTCTTCTTCATAGGTTAAACCCTAAGCACATTAGAGTTTTAATTTCTTATTTATTTATTTTTAATATTTTGTTTGTTTTCAGGTAGACGTCTGTAAGTACACACTATATATTGGTACCATCATGCCCCTCTTCACTTGCCCAATTTGAAAGAGGGCCTGAATCTGTGGTATTGTGGGCATTCACCCTGTTGTTATGGTTTGTAAGCTTTGGGAGCCGCAGTCAGTCATTGGAAGGAGTCAATGCTTTTGCATGTTGTCTCACACCCTCTAGCTCTTCTTCTTTCTCTTCTGCACAATTTCCTTAGAATTGCTGGCTCTGTTTTAAGTCTATTCTAATATTTTGTTCTTAGTCCTTACCAATTTATCATAAGACTCAACATAACTGAAGGATTTATGGGCCACTGACCTCCATGGAAAAAAATTTTGGACCCACTTTTCCTAAAAACAAATTGTGAATAAGTACATCTGGGAAATAAATAATGACAACAATGTATATAGTAACTTTAGCGTGGATTGGGCCTGGTAATTTGGAATTTTTACATAGCAATCCAATAGTATGCTGCCATGTAGATGAGAAAAAAGGGGGCTGAAAGTCACAGAAACCATGACAGTGGCTTTAAATGTAAAATTCCACTGCCTTCTGTGGTATACAAACAGATTTGCCAATGCAGACTGTAGTCGAGTATCAGGGTTTTTTTTTGTTGTTTGTTTGTTTTACTGCACAGAGGTAACGAAATCCAAGGACAAACAAAATCAACCAACAATTCAAGAAAACATACCTGAACCCCTATCTGAAGATGAGCCAGGATGCCCACATTATGCAGGACACAGAAGACAGCCCAGAGGAATTCATGAGATGAGCAAAAATGCTGCTTATAGGAGAGTTTGAAAACCTGCACCACTGTGATGCTGGATACACAAAATGAACTGAAGCAGATTTCTAGAAGCTGCTAAGAACTCAATACTAGAATAGACTTAAAACACAGCCACCAAGGCTCACAGAATTGTGTGGAAGAGAAGGCGGAAGAGCCAGAGGGTGTGAGGCAATATGCATTGGCTCCATCCATTGACTGACTGCTGCTCCCAAAACTTATAAACCATAACAACAGGGTGAATGCCCACAATCCCACAGATAAAGGCTCTCCATCAAATGGGGCAAGGGAAGAGGGGCATGATGGTACCAACATATGATGTGTACTTTTAAAGTTTCATCTGAAATAAAACAAATAAAATTAAAAATAAATAAGAAATTTAAAACCTCAATGTGATTGGGGTTCAACCTACAAATAAGAGTCCCACTGTCCTGTGTCAGCAGGTAGAAATAAACTATTGCTCCTTGTACATCATGGAGTCCTGCCTCTCTCAAGAATACAGCACCAATATCCATGTAGACTTCAGAAAAGTTGAGTTATTCTCATCATCAGATACAAGGATAAGCAAATACTCCAAGTAACATAACTCAAATCTCCTCTAAAGCTTTCATATCTCCATACATTTTATATTTGAAGCAGGGCCAAACTCTCTACCAGCTGGATTTGAACTCCTGCTGACCCTCCTCCCCCAGTCTTATTCATCTTCTTAGCTAGGGTGTGCTATTCCTAGAGAAACACTCTCTTTGTGTTCTGCACACTCATATGTCAGACATCCTCTTTACAATAGACCTTAAACTTCTAAGAAATGGGATGAAGTCTAAGATATTGCTCAGTTTCAAAGAACATGATTCTGTCTCGCACATGGTCACTGATTCAGTAGTCAGATGGTCAACCTGGCAATTTATCTGGAAAGAGCAGATTCTCTAATCTCCAGGTGAAAGCGAATATCAGGAAGACCCAGAGAATCTCTGTGTGATAGAAAAATGAGTCAGCTGACAAGCATGTGAGTCACCTGGTCACATATGGCTGGGACCTGCAGACCTTACAGAGGACTTGAGACATTGGCTATGAGTGTTCAGCTCCTTTTCTGCCTGAGATCCACCATCCTGGGGAGGCAGTAGGCATGAGGACTCCTAACTTCTCAAAAAAGAAAATATGACCAGCTTAAACCTATATGCAAATATCAACATTCTTACAAGCTCATGGAAAGTTGTTGAAGACTGGGCAGAAATAATTAAGAACCTCAGGATCAGAAAGTGTATCTTGAGGGATGTTGTCCCCTCAAGGAGTCTCTTGAGAACCTTCATGACCCATATTGAGTTCTTAGCAGCTTCTAGATTTCCTTTTGGTACATTTTTTAATTATAAATTTTTTAAACATTTTATTTATCTATTTTATTTATTTATTGAGACAGAGAGAGGGAGAGGGGGAGCGAGAGGGAAAGAATGAGAATAGGCACATCTGGGCCTCCAACCACTGCAAAGGAACTCCAGACACATGCTCCACCATGTGCATCTGGCTTAAGTGGGACCTGGAGAATCAAACCTGGGTCCTTGGGCTTTGCAGGCATATGCCTCAACTGCTAAGCCGTCTCTCCAGCCCTTTGGTACATTTTGTGCATTTTCCCATCACACTGTTGCAGGTTGTCACACTTTCCCTAGAAGCAGCACTGTTGCTCATCTCACCAAGTCCTCTGTGCTGTCTCCTGGGTCCTGTGTAATTTAAGCCTCCTGGCTCATCTTTCGATAGGGGTTGAGCTACCATTTTTTAAATTGTTGGTTGATTTTGTTAGTCCTTAGATCTCATTGCCGCCGTACAAGACAAATAGGCTCTCAACCACAGTCTTCATTGCTGAATCGGTTTGTATGTCCCAGAAGGCTTTAATAACTGTTTTGTAAGACTAACAAAGACAATGACAAGATTGAAACAGCCAACCATGTATGTGAGGCATGTTGTATAAACCTGAGAAACTGTAGTTACCTTTAAGGAAATTTTCACTGTAGCAGCTCAAGCTATATTATGCTGAACCTCAGAGCCAAGCCTGAGCATAGAGTAACAGGGGCTCCAAAGGAGACCAAAGCACAGCCTCAGCTTGTCATCTGTTGCACTGTCAGGACCTGCACAAACAAAGATTAGAAGTGTGAGTAGGCACCTAGTAAACTTGAACAACTGATTTCCTTGGATCTGCTTGAAATCAGGAGCTAACAGGGACCACATAAATATCTCAGCTGAGGCAAAAGCCTACAAGATATCTTTTATAAGGTATGCTTTAATTGTTTTTAATTAACAACTTCCATGGTTGTAAATAACACCCCATGGTAATGCCCTCCATCCCCCACTTTCCACTTTGAAACTCCACTCTCCATCATATCTCCTCCTCCTCTCAATCAGTCTCTACTTTATTTTGATGTCATGATCTTTTCTTCCTATTATGATGGTCTTTTGTAGGTAGTGTCAGACACTGTGAGGTCATGGATTTCTAAGCCGTTTTGTGTCTGGAGGACCACATTGTAAGGAGTCCTACCTTTCCTTTGGCTCTTACATTCTTTCTGCCTCCTCTTCCACAATGGACCCCTGAGCCTTGGGAGGTGTGATAGAGACATTGCAGTGCTGAGCACTCCTCTGTCACTTCTTCCCAGAACCATGATGCCTTCTGAGTCATCTCAAGGTCACTGCCATACAAGATATACTCTTTAAAGTACACTTCCTTGTCAAAAACTCATCTTGTATCCTCACATCAATGCAAGCAAATAGTGGATGCCATATTCTATGCTGGGCTACATGGAGAAATAAAGGGTTTTCTCTAAGGGAAATTGGCTTATAGACAGAAGTAGCTCCAGGATCCACTTAAAATGTGGCAGGAGAGATGAGGGATGGGCTGCTTGGGTGGAAATAGTGTTATGCAGTCAGAGCATTAAAAGAGGGTTCATGGCTTTGAATGGAGGGATATACTGATGAGGACATGGTCCTATGGCTTCAGAATCAATGCTTTAGTAAACATTCCTGTGTATAATGTCAGTACCTGTTTGGATTGACTCTGAGGGTCTAAACTTTAAAAATAAAGGAAAACAGGAAAGGAGGGTAGAAAGTAAAGGGGTTTAGGGAGGAGAAGGTAGAGGAGATGAAAGAAAGGAGGAAGACAGAAGAGGAGGAAAGAAGAAAAAATGGTGTGGCCCAGGGAGAAAACACATTTGTAAATCAAACAGGACCAAGGCAGGCAATGGAGAATGTCAAGCACTAAGAAGAAGCCTCTTCCATGAGAACCGAAGCACTTTGGAGTTAGGGAAACCTGGCTGAATCAGCTGTGCCCCCAATGTCTGCAACCTCAAGGGCATCATCTGACTTCTCTGTGCCTAAGTTTATTCTTATTGCTTTGGGAGTGATACCACCAGCGGCTACAACTTATTGGGAGGATAAGTTGTTGTGTCCATCACCTTTCTGCCACTGAAGTGACCAAGGACATCAGCTAAGAGGAGGAAAGCTATGCTTTAACGCACTCTGTCCTAAGGTTCAGCCCCATCATTTTGTCATTTGGCTCCATCATGCCTGGGCCTTGGTAAGGTCAAGCATCATGGCCGGGAACACTTGCAACAGACCTACTCACCTCAGGCCTCCAGTGACCTTCTTCCTTAGACTAGGCCCCACCTCCTGAAGTTCCCACTAAGCTATGAATCCCTGAATGGGAAATATATTCATAGAGTCAGACCCTCATGATCCAATTACCACCTAATGCTCCACCCATGGACAGTGCTGCGCTGGAGACCAAGCTGTCAGCACGTGAGTGTGGGGTGTTATCTCAGACATAATCCATGGCAGATGGATTGCAGTATCCATATACGTCAGAGTATCTGCCATGCAAATTAAACTAAACAGTAGGCTGCATCTGAATGGCATCTTTGGTCCACACAGCTTACGTCAGAAGCTAATGTCAGCTTCCTCACCCAGCTGAGCTTATAGCTGGACTCTGGGTTAAAATCTTCTTGGTCCAACACTGGCTTGCATTGCAGAGCTGGATTTAGCCACTGACACAGTATCAGCCCAATAGAGTGCATTCTTTCTAGTTACCTCCTCAGCCCTTTTCTACATGCTCAGGCTCCAGGCCTGTAGGCAGGCAGCATCCTGCTTAGAATGCCATCCTCACAGCCACGTTACCATTCCCCTCACTCCTCCATCAAGCAAGATGCCCCTTGAGCCCCTGGGTTCATTTTATGTGCTGTTCTATGTCCCATACCCAAACAGCACCTGGACTCAGCCACACACACACACACACACACACACACACACACACACACACGCACACACACAAGAGGCTAGGAACTATAGCAGGCAGCTCCACAGTGCTGAAACATTCAACCAAACACAGTTCTATGAGAGGAGGGGATTTATTTCAAGCTCATAGATCTAGGGGAAGTTTCATCAATGGCAGAAGAAGCTGGCTCCCATTCGTAGATCCAAACATAGAAAAAAACCACTGCCAGTCAGAAAACACCAAAAATCAGCAAGCAGGACCCCAGCCAGAGCTCAATCCTCTCTTCATACCTTTGGGCTGAACTCAGATCTGCCCCCAGGGACATCCTAGGGCTGGACTTTAAGTTCCTCTGCCAGTGACACCTCCTGTAACCAGGCAGATGGAAACCAAATTATAAGCTTTAATAAAACACCTAAGGCTGTGAGGGACACAAATTCCACCTACATTAGTATCATGTCTATATTTCCAAGCGATTCTAATGAAAATTCTAAGCCTTTAGAATCCAGTAACACACTCCCCATTTGGCATAAGTAAAACCCTAGGTTCAGTCCCCATCACTGCAAAGAAACAAAGAAAGAAGGGGGAGACCCAGAAAGTTCTAAGCCCAGACCTTCTGGAATTACTGCTTGAGAGGGCTCTGAAGTTAGCTCTTACCATCAACACAGAAGTCCTTCAGGCCAGGTGAGCCAGGCCACCTTGCAGCTTCTCCAGAGCTGTGTTATCATTCTGCTGGTTGAAGGAGAAGAAAGCATTCTCAGTGGACGTGCAGCCAACAACAGGTCCAGCCACCCACCTACTTTTAGAAGAGTCCACAGGGGAAACTCTGGGGAGAGCTTCGGATACTATTCAGCCCAGACAGAGACCAGGCCACAACCACAGGGAGATGGCTCACTGTTACTGCTGCAGCATGGAAGGCCAAACACCAATGCTTAGGCAGGGTTGCCATGTTCACGGAAGCTATAAATTAATACTTCATTCATTGACTAGATCATCATTCACATGGCCCCCATTTTTACCTCTGCATCTATTGAAAAGCTTTCTTATTCTATACAAGATAGGGTGGTAATTCATGTTCCCATGGGTTGCTGTGATGGCTATTAGCAAAGTATAAGAAGACCCACCTTCAGACCTAGCCCCAGAAAGCACATGGCAGGACTATTCTGTGAGCTCTCTCCTTGAGAGTCTCCTTGCCTTTGTTCTCAGTTTTGCTGGAGTGACCTATGAGGAGAGGAATGTTCAACTGACCCCGTCTACAGCAAGCATGTATCCTGTTCTCCAGGACTGAGGCAGGCTCGTAGTGTAAGCTGTGTATTTCTAGCACAACATCAGCCCAGGCAAATGAGAACAAGTTAGTCATCCCATCTCACAACAGCCAGGCTGCAGGAGACCTGTAATGGTTTATGTTCACTGTGAACTTGACTGAACGTGGAACCACCTACCAGACATGTCTTTGGGTGAGTCTGTGAGGACATTTCCAGACAGGTTTAACTCAGGAGTAAAGACCCACCCTGGGTGTGTGTGGCACCATCCTAGGGGCTGGGGTCCCAGATGGAATAATAAGAAGGAAAATAAGAGACAGCAATGTAAGCTCCATCATTCATACCTTTATGCTTTCTGACTGCATGTGCAGTATGTCAGCCTCCTCACGCTCCTGCTGCCATGCCTCCCCTGCCAAGGTGGACCCGGCCCTCAAACCCTGAGCTGAAACCGTTCCTCACTAAACTTCCTCTGGTCAGATATCAGTCATAGCAACAATGAGAGTAGCTAATACAAGAACCAACCATAAGCCCAGAAGCTGCTCAAGGTGTTCTCTGTGTGAGGAGAATAAGATTCACTTTCTTTGATTTACAAAAGCTTTGACTACTCCATGCCCATCAAATAGAACACTGGAAGCACCAAGTAGAGACTGGGGTCTCCAATTCTGGGTTCAAACCCAGGTTCACCATTGATAACTCATGAGCTCTTAAACAGGTGACTTAACTTTCTTCAACTTCAGTCCTTCATATACGTTTAGCACAATGATACCTTTGTTTGTAAAACTGTCACCTCTATATACAAGAGTAGCTTGGATTGAATGTTTTTTTTCTTGTACTGTCTTTATCTGGTTTGGGTATTGCAATGATATCTGCCTCATAAATGGATAGAGGAATGAGTTCTAACTTATTGAAGCAGTTATATAAAGTTGTAATTATGTTTTCTTCTTGCCTGCGGTTTCACTTCCCCAAATTTATTTACTCATGGTCACCCACAGCCCAAAAATACTAAAGGGAAAGCTCCAAGAAGAACTGAGTTGTTCTTGTTCATTTTAAGAGCAGCACAAGGAAACACGGTGTGTTCCACCCCATCATGCTGTTAATGTGAATCACCCCCTCACTCAATGTGTCCACACTGTATAAGCTTCTTGCCCACCAGTCACTCAGCAGCCCATTTGATCTCTGGAATGACTGCTGTGGCACCATGGTCCTTGTGGTCAAGTAATCTTGATTTTATTTAAGAGTGGCCCCAAGCACAAGGGTCGTGATGCTGGCAAATGGATCTGGCAAAAAGAGCCAATACAGTGTTCACTTTAGTGAAAATAAGTTGTCCTAAGGATTTTTTTTCAAATAATATAAGTAAGAGTGCTAAGATCTATGGTAAACTATTATTGTTAGCTTCTTAATGTGCTTAATTTATAAATTAAGAGGTGAGGGCTATAGTATATGCTTCCACAGTAGTCATTATACTCCAGCAATAAAGATATTTTGGATCTTCTTTTGCTTTTCTTTGTTTTAATGCATATGTGTATGTTTGTGGGGGGAACATGTGTGAGTGTGCATGTGAAGGTCAGAGGACACATGTATGTTTGTGGGGGGAACATGTGTGAGTGTGCATGTGAAGTCAGAGGATACATGTATGTTTGTGTGGGGTACATGTGTGAGCATACATGTGAGGTCAGAAGACACGTGTATGTTTGTGTGGGACACACATGTGATTGTGAATGTGAAGGTCAGAGGACACATGTATATTTGTGAGGGTACATGTGTGAGCATGCATGTGAAGGTCAGAGGACACATGTATGTTTGTGTGGGGCACATGTGTGATCGTGCATGTGAAGGTCAGAGGACATGTGTATGTTTGTGCGGGGGTACATGTGTGAGTATACATGTGAAGGTCAGAGGACATGTGTATGTTTTGTGGGGCACACATGTGATCATGCATGTGAAGGTCAGAGGACACGTGTATGTCTGTGTGGGGGTACATGTGTGAGCGTGCATGTGAGGTCAGAGGACGCTTGCATGTTTGTGTGGGGCACACGTGTGATCGTGCATGTGAAGATCAGAGGCACATGTATGTTTGTGTGGGGCGCACGTGTGAGCATACATGTGAGTTTAGAGGACATGTGTATGTTTGTGTGTGGTACATGTGTGAGCATGTGTGTGAAGGTCAGAGGACAACCATGTTTCACCCTTGGGAATGCCACTCCCTCCTTTGAAACAAGACCTCTCATTGGCCTGAAACCATGAATGAAGACAGACTGGCTGGTCAGTGAGCTCCTAGAATCCCCCTATCTCTACCTCCCCATCCCTGGGATTACAGATGCATGTCACCATGCCCAGCCTTGCACATGGACATTAAGGATCACACTCAAATCTTGCAATGGAAGAACTTTAACTACTGAATTATTTCCCCAGACCTTGAATCACAGTTTTTAGGAAACCTTCTGTCTATGTAAAAAAAAATAAATTGACGTGGTGCCTTCCTATTCTCCTGCTCTGATGACATAGCGTCTGTGGTTATAGCACTGGCCAATTTCTAATGTTTATACTGATAATTTTTGTTGGTCAAGCTTATCAAATGCTCTTCAAGCTATGAGTTTTTCAAAGAAACAAATGTTACCATCATCTATATATTTAGTTCCTGTCATTCTAGCTTCATACTTATACTTTTCATATATATTAGAGAGGGCACAGGAAGCATAGCATGAAAGACAAGAGGCAGGAGAGATGACATGAATAGGCCTTCCATGTAGAGCGAAGGAGGAGATGCCCAAGAGTCTGAGGTGCAGGCTCACTTTCCTTATCTGAGTTCCACATGTGGTCTGTGACTTCTGAGCATCTCCTATGAAGCCTGTACAGCCATACAGTTAATGAAATGGGGCCTCAGTGGCCAAATCTCAGTGGCCTGAGAAGGTATTATTTGAACTATCAGTCCTCAGATGTCTTCATAGCAGAGACTTTTAAAAGAGAAAAAAGTTCATCAAGAAGTGGAAGGAGGGCTGTTAAGCGCTTGCCTGTGAAGCCTAAGGACCCCGGTTCGAGGCTCGGTTCCCCAGGTCCCACGTTAGCCAGATGCACAAGGGGGCGCACGCGTCTGGAGTTCGTTTGCAGAGGCTGGAAGCCCTGGCGCGCCCATTCTCTCTCTCTCTCCCTCTGTCTGTCTTTCTCTCTGTGTCTGTCGCTCTCAAATAAATAAATAAATAAATAAAAATTAAAAAAAAGAAGTGGAAGGAAACCTCAGGCCACATGAAGATCAGAGGCCAAAACACATAAGAAATGTCTGCTGGAAGTAGATGCTCAAGGCATGCTCTGAAAGCTCTAGGGCCCACACAGTCTGCTTGGAGGCTGAAATGCCAAATTGCATTCCATCCTCCTCTTTTACAAACCTTCAGGGCCCCTAACCAAGTCAGAAAAGTAAAACAGTGACATCTAAGAAGAAACCACAGTGAGCTGTAAGGGAAGAAAAAGCTGGTGCACTTCTACCAAGAGACTGTCTACATCCTAAATCTCAAAACTGCAGCTTCTAGGTAAGCTTCACCTGGAGCACCTTGTACTTCATCAGACCCCTGATAAGCTTAGAGCTCACTGTCTTCCTCCAAGAAACAGCTGAAGACCAATGAGGTTGAACTGAGTACTCCAGTCTATGCAGCTCCTAGGTGAAAACTTCCGAATTTGAATTCCTAAGGCCTGTGTTTTATCCCAGGGGTTCACTCTCTTCCTCCAAGAAACAACTGAAGACCAGTGAGGTTGAACTGAGTACTCCAGTCCATGCAGCTCCTAGCTAAAATCTTCCGAATTTGAATTCCTATGGCCTGTGTTTTACCCCAGGGGAGATCTCCAGCTCATCACTGGCTCACTGCATGCTGGTCTCCCTGGAAGCTGTTCTTCTCATATTGCCTCATTCACTTCTCAGTTGTTCAGTCCATCTCACTGGTTGTCACACATCCAGTGCCCCAGGGCCATAAATCCCAAATATCTGCATGATGGTTTGAATGAATGCAAGGAGATGACCTCCACAGGGAAGTCTGAAAAGCCTTACTTCAGATTTGCCACATGACTTTGGACAACTGACATCCTACCTCTGGTTCCAACTGGTCATGTGAATTCTGCAAATTCAATAAATTTCTGATTTCCTTCTTGGTGCAAAAGGTTACTGGGGGAAGTATCACAGAAAAATGAAGAGGAGAATGCTTTTCAACACTACTAACCCAAATCAAAGATGCACTGAGAGAAAGGGTCCAAAACCACTGGCATGAGGACTGAGGTGACTGAGCAATGGGAGTGGCTACATAATGGGTGGGTCTCCGTGCAAAATAAAAGTGCATGACCCTTGTTAAAAAATTCATCTGAATCTCAAAATGGTGACATCAGAGCAGTAAATGGAGTGCAGGTTCCACTAAACACCCCCCAAGTGGTCACATGGTTTTCACACCCATGAAGATGGTTTAAATGCACAGCCCTTGTAATGGACCCTGGTAGCACCTTCCTTTAGCAACAGGAGCCTCTTAGCATAGAAAACTCGGGCTTGGAGAACCAGGAGAGAGGGGAAGCAGGCACTTTCCCCACTGGTTGGTTCCCAGGCCCTCAGATGTGCCTCCTGAGTCACAGAAGTTTATCATTATAAATGATTTAGGGCAACTATACTGAAGGGTCAAGAGACATTTGACCTCAGGACAGATACTGAGTTGCCTTCTTCTGGGAGGGGTGGCACTATTGTTACTGATTTTCTGGGTAGGATTTTGTTGTCTCATGAACATTGAAAACTGTGGGCAGTAGGAGGACAAGCAAGCAAAAGTTTTATTGAGAAGTAAACTTGAAACAGTGCCCCGCAACAGGGAGGGGTCCTCAAGGTGGGTTGCTAAGATGGAGGCTATTGTAGACAGTGTCATATTGCTGGGATGAACATTAAACCAACAGTTTTATTGGAGGAAGGGATTTATTTCAACCTTACAGATCAAGAAGAAGGTCCATCAATGGAGGAAGCATCTGGCTCCCAATCATAAATCCAAGCAGAGAAAGAAACTACCATCAGCCATCCAATACCAGAACGCGGCAAGCAGGGACCCTACCAGAGCTTATGCCTCTCTGCATACCTCTGGGCTGGAAGTCAGACCCCCTCCGTGACACACTCTCCTGTATCAGGGGTCTGCCTACTGAGAGCTGAAACTGCAAACTCAAGCTTAATAAAACACTTGAATCTTTGAGGCCATATATTAAACTACTATACTGGTCTTATTTAGGATATATATATGTGTGTGTGTGTGTGTGTGTGTGTGTGTGTGTGTGTGTGTGTGTGTAAGTATGTATGTGTAATAGAAAACAGAGGAAGTATTTCATTGGTCTAAAGGAGACCCTACCAGTCTGGATCATACCCTCCTTTAGGTCTGGGCTCTTGCTCCTCCAGATTCCCCTCTTAGGCATCACACTGAATGAGAGCAAGTCAGTCAGCTTTGTTGCCTGAAATAATCAGTATGCCTGGATTTTTCTTATCTGGCAGCTGGTGTCCCAGGACCTCCTTATCAGGTGATTCCAGTTGTAGGCCATCTGGTCTGCATCTTGACTGTAGACTGTGCCAACAGGATGTTCCTAAGAGACGGTACTAGTATTTGTCAGGGAATGTAGAATTTTGTTCTTTGGACCTGTGACCATAACTAACTGCACACAAAATTGGGGCTGTCTTCCTTCTAATTCTTACCAATAGCATACTAAGATAGTGGCCAGATACACTGGCAAACAGGGAACAGTGCAGTAGAGGCTGTCCTAACAAAGATTTGTCTGTCCCTCATTGTGAATAGCCCAAAGGTGAGCAACCTTGATTTAGGGATATACTGCATGTGTAATGTAACTTAAGGGAGGCACCCCAATCTTTTTATCAAGAACTTGAATATATGAACATAATGCAGTTTAGTCGTATTCCCATGGGGTTATACTCTTATGACCCCTCTCCCCTGCCTCCATACCCTTGACAGCCCTCCTCCATAGGGTTGCCAGTGATCAATTCGGGGTCATGAATGCACCAATCAGTCTCTGTGAGGGGGGCAGACAGATAATGCTTTGGAGTGCACGTTCCTACCCTGTGGCTTTTACAGTCTTTTGGTCATCTTTTCTGCAGTGTTCCTTGAGCCATAGAGGACGTGTTAGAAGTCTCCTATAGTGCTGAACTCTCCGTAGTGTCTGACTGTCTGCTTTGACAAGTTTGAGTCTCCCCAGCCTCTACTGCCATCTCTCTGGACGAGGTCCTCAGACTGGCAGTGAGAGCAGCACTTGTGTTTAATCCTACCACTTCCTCTGCCATGTTTCCTGGGCCCTGGCAGATGCGATAGGAACGAATCATCTCATCATAGTCAGTCAGCTTTCTTTTATTGTCCTAATGATGGGGCTTGGGTCTTCCTGGTATTTGCTGCCATATTCTCTAACCAAGAGTGAGAGCAGCGTGTATCACGGGGGCAAACATACACATTTAGAAGACTTTATTGAGGGCATAGTGTGTCCATTTAGCCAAATCACAGTAGATTTTGACTTGGTTCTGAGTCCTGGGTATGAATTCTCTCCCACTGAGCAGGCCTCTTCTCCAAACTTCTCCAGTCTCAAAGCAGTTGGTTACCCCATAACCTATGTGCCACTATGGTACCAGTGGATACATCTTGCCTGGCTGGATGGCTTTGTAGCTTGTAGGAACTGCTGTGCACACTGTTTGTGACCATTCTTCCCTGTCAGCTCACAGCATCCCCATTCTTCATGGATTCATCTTCTACCATACAGAATGCAGGTGTCTACACTATCCAGGATATTTCTTGCTCAACCAGCCTGGTTGGTCTGTTACCATTTATATGTAGTAAATAGTGTCATATTTTATGGAATTTCAAGTTCTCTAGATCCCCTATGTGAGGGCAAGAGATGTAAGATTGATATGTCATTGGGAAAAATGCAAACATATATTGCTATCTGTCCCATATGAATACAAACATTTATGAGCTGATTTTCTGATTATAAATGTCAAAATGGCCAAGTTCACCATATCCATGACCTCAAGAACACATATGCAAGTCAAGCAGCTTTGGGTGCAGCAGGAAAGGCAATGGGGTATGAGCAAGAAAACAGCCTACACGTGGGGAACAAAGGTAAGTCCTAGCACACACCAATGATGGCAATGGTTTTAGCATTCCCTGAGCTTGGGCACACCACCAGCTCATCCCTCCCACCAATGGACTCCACACCTGCAAACCTAAGGGGAGGTTAGAGCCAGAAAGAAGAACACGTAGGATAGAGACTGGCAGCGGGTCAGGTTCACAACTTGTGTGGCTAGGCACAGGGCAGAACCAGAAATGTGCCGATAGAGTCGAGAAGCAAAGCCAAGCATCTAAGGGAAGATGAAGCCACAGGAACAGATGGGGCCTCTGGACAGCAGCCCAGAATGGATGCATACAGCTGGCCCAGCAGAGAGCACCAGGGGATGCTGAATTCTTGCAGGAAGGAAGGAGCTCATTCAAGAAAAAGAAAATGCTCATAAAAGCATGAGAGTAACCAAAGAAAGTGGCACAAAGGGAGCTGGAGTAGAAAAGAATATCAAAGCCTGAGTAAAGAGCAGCTTCAAAGGCAGTGGGGACAGGGTGTGAGATAAAGGCTGAGCGCTCGTCAGAAACAAGACTCCTGCCACAAGACAGCTTTGCACCATGGTAGAAATCAGTAATCACTCCAGCCCCCGTCCCTGTTCTGCCACCAACCACCTGTAGGACCCAAAGTGAACAACTGTACCTGCCTCGACTCTGGTTTCTGTACATAGTACAGGGTAGTAACTTCTAACTTGTGACTCACAAGGGCTTACGATGCTCAAGGGAGGGAAAATAAATATAAGTGTTCTTTCAACTGTCTGTCAGTCTTTTGAACACACCGCTGAGGCCAACTAAAGCAGGGAGACTTGCACAAAAAAAAAAAAAAAAAAAAAAAAAAAACACTGAGAACCTGGACTGGGGACTTTCACAGAGGATCACTTCCCTCATGTCTGTTGTGGATATCATAAAGCTGAGCCTAGACTTTGTCCAAAGTGATGCAAAGGGACTCTGAATAAATGCACACAAGAGAGCAGCTGAATGCTCTCAGGTTACTGCCCTTCCCGTACCTGGGACAGGAAGACCCTGGACTCAGACTCTTGCCTTGGACTGGGACCTGCCGCCCTCCAGCATCAAGACTGAGTCTCACTCATCGTGACCACCTTACCTAGCAACAAGAAATGGTGCCCAAAACAAACAATGAATGATTGTTAGAAAGAGAAAGAAGAAAATGTGTTCTTGGGGAAAAAAATATTAAGAAATAAAGAACAATCAAAGGAAAGAGTTGATGAACTGTGAAGGAAGGATGGACTGGGAGGTAAAGGATACAAAGAGAAGCTAGTGTGAGTCTATCTTCACATAAAGAGAGCATAGATTAAAGCGTAGAAGACAGAAAATGCAGAAATGGGCTAGAGACATGGCTTAGTGGTTAAGCGCTTGCCTGTGAAGCCTAAGGACCCCGGTTCAAGGCTGGATTCCCCAGGACCCACGTTATCCAGATGCACAAGGGGGCGCACGCGTCTGGAATTCGTCTGCAGTGGCTGGAAGCCCTGGCACGCCCATTCTTTCTCTCTCTCTGCCTCGTTCTCTGTCTGTCGCTCTCAAATAAATAAATAAAAATAAACCAAAACAACAACAAAAAAAGAAAAAGCAGAAATGTTGGCAACATCATCCAGCTTTGGGCAACACAAAAGCTGCATGAACAGAAGGCTTGCTGCATGCCAGGCGCGCGCTGACGCTGTGCCTCAGCACGGCAATGGAAGGGACGAGAGCCCAAGGCATGTCCTGGGGGAGGTGTTCCTGGCAGTTAACAGTTGCTGGAGGAGTGGGAGACATTTTCTGCAGTTGGGGAGCCACTGGAAGGTTTCATGTGCTGTGATAAATAATTCCCCAGCTATGCTCCTGCAAGGCACTGTAATGAAACTCGGTGGGTTTCTCCCTGACACTCTCTCTCTCTCTCTCTCTCTCTCTCTCTCTCTCTCACACACACACACACATACACCCATACATACATAATTGGAAGAAAAGATGTCAGAGTAGGAGGGGGATTATGTGAGAAGAAGAGAGTATTCAATGAAAGGGATAATTGAAGGTAATGGTGGATTATTATGACCAAAATATATTATATACATGTATAACAATTTTCAATAGGGGGCTGCAGAGATGGCTCAGGGGTTATGACACTTGCTTGCAAAGCCTAAGGAACTGAGTTCCATTCTCCAGTACCTACATATGCTAGATGCACAAGGTGGCACATGTGTCTAGAGTTCGTTTGCAGTGGCTAGAGGTCCTGGAGCAGCCGTTTTCTCTCTCTCTCCCTCTTTCTTTCTCTCTCTAAAATAAATGAGTAAAAATCATCAATAGTAAAAAAACGAAATTTATTCTTAAAAAAGAAACAGAAACGAGCCAGGATGGCACATGACTGGGTGGCATCTGGATGAAAATCAAACATGGTCTAATCTAAAACCCACCACAGGAGAGTATGGCCTTAGGAAATCTCGTCTACTTGTGGGAGGCCGTCACGTTCCCTCAGGGAGCTGGGTGACAAGTAAGTGTGTGATAGATATCACAGGGACCCAGCACTGGAACCAGGAGATGCTCTGCCCATCCCATGGTGCCCAGTGATCCTGATCATGTCTGAGCATACAGAAGTCCTCAGTGGCCCCTTTTGATCTGGGACAATAAGGACTATGGGAATTCAAGATTCCAAGAATGAAAAAAAAAAAAAAAGCACTATTTTTCTTCCAAGCTGGCTCTGCCTTAACATAGTGCAAAATCTCAGCACCTCTTCTCCCTTTCGCTGCCTCTATGGGATGCTGCTTCCTGCTGAGCTGACCCACAAGGTTAGGGAGCAGTCAGAGACAGATGTGCAAGACCTGCCGGATGGCTCCTCAAACAAGTGGGAGCTGCAAGGTGTGTTCCTTAGTCACACTCTTGGGGGTCCACCAGGGCCCTGTGAGAGGGGCCAGGAGAGAAAACATACCTTCCCTGCCTCCAGTCAGTGTATCGAAGGCCTGCTCAAATCGTTTTTACTCAGAGGACACTGGTATTTGAAAATCACATACATAGTCGGCATTGTTACTCTAAACACAATCTGTCTTCATTTGTCATTTCAAAGTAATACTTGAAAATCATTTAAAATTTTGTTTGCCAAACTTGCACACAAAATCAATGTTCTAAGTATAAATCCACGTGGGTATTTGTCCTCTTAAAGCCAAGTACTGTTGGACCATAAGCAATTTCCTAAGTGAAACATGACCTTGGGTTGAGAAACGTGGAACTTTAAAAGCCACAAAAGCCCAGAGACTGGACAACAATCTTTCCTTTCACTTCCTACATATCTACTGGCCTTATGTCAGGTAACCCTCACAGCAGCCCACAAGGGAGGAGGAGGAGAGGAACACTACTATTTTCATTTCAAGGGAAAGGAATGGGGTCCAGCAAGGTGATAGGATTTGACTGTGGACTCCCAGGTTGCCATGGTGAATGCCAATCTAAAGAAGAGATACACAGTACCAAGCAAGGCACCCAGGATGTGCTGGCTGGGTGAAGGGGAGCAGGCTTGATGGGAGCCTGGGAAGGGGTGCAGGTGACACAGCCTGGAGATTTGCCTTTTAGCTGACAAGCAGCTTCCACCCCTCAACAGAGACTCGCCAGAAGTAACTTCAGATCCAGAATGGACCAGCCTACTCAAGGTCAGCTGTTGAAAGGGGCTAAGAAAAGGGCTATCCAAAGGTCATGGAGGATCAGAAGGGAAATCTGGGAAAGAAACAAAACATTTAATGAAGTAGATGTCTATGCTTTTTCAGAAGAGGAAAGTGGGGCACTCACTGCTGCATTTGTGTCTACTAACCCAGCAACAGGCCATGGCAGCCCTGAGCCTCCAAGCCAGTGAGGGAGGACTCCAGCCTCTGTGGCCCCAAACCCAGCAAGGCAGTTTCCCCACATCTACCCTTCCAAGCCCTTACTGGCTTATGGATGGTGATCCCTACATTCAAGAGCTTAAGGGAGCCTGTTCTAGACCTGGGGACACCTGAGGGCCAGGGTGTATAAGAACATGCCACAGCTTAGAGCAGATGACCTTCTCTCACCTATCCATGAGGATAAATGACCAAACTTGAAGTTGAGGGCCCCTGACCCTGCAAGAACTGATTCTCATTTCCAGATAGTGGACTCAATGGCAATGCTCCTGTCTATAAGTCTCGAGAGCCTCCATGGGCCTGGTTTTCTTGCCCACAGACCAACACGGCTCATTACTTTACATAACTCCTATCCTATATAACATCAAAACAGGTGTGTCGAGAAGCTCAGCCCAGGAGATTACATGAACCCCTAGCCATGTCCCAGTCCCCCTCATGTATGAAGGCCCTTGCCACTTCAACAGGTGATCTTACCCCTGTGGTGGTAAGATCACCTTCTCACACAAGCTCATGACTTAGTAATGCAGCAAGCATGTTCCACTAATGCCATAGTCCCTGCAGTCAGTGCCCTTGATAACCCCTCACCCTCCACCTACTACCATGCAGTGCAGTCCTAGATAATACACCTTGAGTGAGGCCCTCGTGAGAGGACACTACATTAGTTTCTTTCCTGTTGTTGTGATAAAGTACTTCACAAGAAACAGCTTAAGGAAAGAAGGGGTTTCTTCTGGCTTACACTTTAAAGAGAACACACTACATCATGGCAAGGAAGGCATGGCCAGCTAGTCGCATTGCTTCCACAGCCACAAAGCAGAGAGAGGATGACCAGGAAGTGGGGTGTGGCTACACAACTTCAAGGCCTACCTCCAGTGACCCACTTCCTCCATGTGGTGGCTTGATTCAGGTGTCCCCCATAAACTTAGGTGTTCTGAATGCTAGGTTCCCAGCTGATGGGGATTTGGGAAGTAACACCTCCTGGAGGGAGTGTATTATAGGGGATGGGCTTATGGGTGTTATACCCAGTGTCCCCTTGCTAGTGTTTGGCACACTCTCCTATTCCTATTGTCTACCTTATGTTGGCCAGGGGATGATGTCCACTCTCTGCTCATGCCATCGTTTTCCCTGCCATCATGGAGCTTCCTCCTCAGTCCTGTAAGCCAAAATAAACCTCTTTGTCCCCCACAAGCTGCTCTTGGTTGGGTGATTTCTGCCAGCAATGCAAACCTGACTGCAACACACCTCCTAAAGGTTGCACAATCCTCACAAACAATGCCACAGCTTGGGACCAAGTGTTCAAATGTGTGAGCCTATGGGGGTCACATTCAAACCACAGCAGCACAGACTGACTCTAGCAAAATGGATGACCCTCCCTCTCGTCCTGCCTCCCAAGGAGAAGCATCCCACTTCCCCACACACAGTCACAAGACTAAAGTGAAAAGTAAAGAACAATGTTGGGCTCCTGATGCAGTGTTCCACCTCTGGACATCTGTCTCTCAGAACAAGCCACAATGGCTTAAGCCACCTGTATGCATGCTGGGGCTACCCTTACACACTGCCACAGACTGGGAGCCTTTCAGTGCAGGCATTTTCTTTCTCACATTCTGGAAGATAGAAGTTCATGGCCAAGGTGTCTGCAGGACCATTTCCTTCTCAGGCTCCCCCAATGGGTAGACACCATCTCCCCCCAGTATTTTCACATGGTTGTGTTGTTGTGCACTGTGTCCTGAGGATACCGGCCCTATTAAATGATAACTAATGCTGATATCTTCATTTTTATTTAATTTCCACTGTAAAGACCCATTTTCAAATAAGGTCACATTCTGAAAATCTATGGATTGAGGCTTCTATATAGGGATTCAGAGAGGGGGAAACAATTCATCCCATAAGAGTATGTTTTCCTGTGACTCACAGAAGCCCACAGCCATTTGCTAGGTGAGATCCACAGTAGGCCCTGAGCTTGAAGGGCTGTTTGGTGGAGAGTTGTGCTACAAAGTCTGGTGCCCATCTCTGGTGCATAAGGCACAATCGCATGGATCAGGAGAAGACGCTGAGTCGAAAGATACCTGCTGACCAGAAGATATCTATAAGTGATAGAAGCCCATGAACAAATGGCCACGTGAATACTTCCTTTCAGGACCAGAGCATACCTTCTCCAGGCTGTCCATGTGGCATGATGAACTCCTTCAATATTGCCCATGGCTGGCAGCTTTACCCAAATAAAGAGACCTGTTATGCCAACAATCATTAACCTTGTTAGTCTTAATCTAAAATGTCCCCCATAGACTTGTCTTTTGAAGGCTTGATCTCCAGTAGAGGCACTGTTTAGGGAGGCCATGGAAACTTTGGGAGATGGAGGCCTAGCTAGAGGAAGTAGGTCACTTGGGATGGGCGGGCAGCATGGCTTTGAAGTTTCTATAGATATCTGCTTCCTGTCAGCCCAGAAGTGACCAGCAGGCACTGCACACTCCCATTACTATGATGTTCTTCTGTTCGAGAACGTGAGGCTGAATGAAAATGCACTGAGCCAAACCATGAGCCAAAATAAATGTTTCTGTCACAATGACAAGAAAGACCAGGCACTCTTTTACCAGCCGGAGGTAATCATGGCCTATGCTGTGGTGGAAGCCGGATGAGGCACTACAAGAACCATGACTGCCACCCTGAAGCCCTGGAGCACAGGCTCTTGAGCCAGGGTCAAAGTCTGTCCCCTGACAGACTGTGTGCTGTGACCTTTAGCAACTGAATGGCTTCCCTGTGAGCCTTCTTTATCATGTCTAAATGACAATAATAATTGCCCAACTCTTCTCACTAGGTTTTTGGGTCAAGTAAACAATGAACATTGATAAAAACTGAAAGAACACCGGTGCCTAGATCTGTTCCAGTGTTTAAGGGTTGGCTCATTTTAAATGTTTATTCCAGTCCAAACGTTTCATACTACTGCTCTACCATAAACGTTCATCTGGAAACTTCTTCAACCGATGCCCATTAAAGTAGCTACCCAGAACATGGCACTGAGGGCAGCACGGGGAGCTGATGGGTGGCAATACCATCTGTAGCAGCTACTTTTCTTGTTGCTGGGACAAAACCTCCGATCAGAAGCAGCTCACAGAAGCAAAAGGTCTCTTTCCAGCTTTACAGAGGGCGTTTTCTCACGATGGGAAAACATGGCGGGGCAGAGAGCAGAGCAGCACATTTGTGTAGAGGAAGTAGCAAGAGTAAACAGCTAAGAGACGCAGGGGGAGCCGGACTGCGGCAGCCCGAGCCCAGCCCACGGGGACGCACTTCTTCCAGCAGGGCTCTACCGCCCAGTGTCTCTCCAGGTTTCCCTAGCAGCGCTGACAGCTGGGATTAAGCATCCAAACACATTAGGCTCTGGGTAACGTTCTATGCTCAAACCACCAGACACCATCCTTCAAGGTTGTTGTAAAGACTGAATAAAACTGAGGGTCTTAAAATGCTCCGTGTTTGCACACTGTCGAGCATATTTTAGAAAGTGGAAATGTCCTATGTAGAGCGTAGCCATATTCTTTGACAGCTCCAGGCAGGCTATTCTAGGGGCCATCAGAGAGAAGAAGGAGCAGGGTCACATGGAGCAGGAGGTCAGAGAGACCAGATTCAAGAAGAGGAAAGAAGAGAGGCCGCTCCTAAGATTCTAGTGGGAGACAGGCACTGCACTAGGCCCTTGGCTTGCATTGTTCACCCTGAAGAATGCAAGGGTTCCCATGGGTCCATCTGTCTGCTCCTTCTGCGTCCTGAAGAAGCTGAACGTTCAGCTTCATACCAGTAGGGGGCACTCATGATTCCATTTACTACATTGCGAATGGAAATAGCATCTGTTCTAGGTGGCAGCACTGAAGAGCAGACCAGGGTTCTTTTAACGTCTAGCTCCCTTCCACTGGGGACTCAAAACCATCTGTTCCAGAGGGAAACTGCAGAGTTCTCGTGGGATATAGCACACACTCACACACGCACACACACATTTGATAGTTAACTACCAACATGATGGCTTTAGAGTGTTTAATTATAGCCTTCCACCTGCCCCAGCCTACATTGCATCACACAAAGCAACCTTGTTACAACATGTCTACAGCTCCAGGCTCTCCCTTTCCTATTCATAATGCTTCTACAGCATGTGTGGCCAACCTCTGCCTCAAGACCCCTCCCCACCCCTCCATCAGCCCCCTCTCCTGCCACTCCGACAATTCTTCCTTCCTTCCACGGCCTTGGGCTCTTTCTAACCCAGCTCGTCCCTGCTCTGGCATTTTCCTGGTCCACTACTCTTCACGCCCACTGAGGCGCCCTCTCCCCCCCCCTCTGTGTGTGTGTGTGTGTGTGTGTGTGTGTGTGTCTTTGAGTCCTTGCTGAGGCCTTTTCTTGCCATCCCAATTAAAATGCACCCCAGCCTGACCTTTTAGTTCCTCCTTATGCTTCATTTGTATCCTTCTCGGCACCAACTGGCAATTCATGTCCAATTATCTATGTCCAACACAGTCAAATTGGATTATAACATAATCTTCATGAAGCAGAGAGTTTAATCTGTTTACTTCACTGCTGTCTCTCCAGGGCCTAGAATCGTGCCTAGCACAAGGCAGACACTTCAAGAATTACTGACTATACAATTTTACAAAAGCCATATGGCAGCCCAAGAGGTAATTTTAGGACTGATTCTCAGGTTGTGTCTCTTTCCTGAGCTTTGGATTCTGAGATGGGGATTTGCAAACAGGCTAGCTTTTGGCACTTAACCTCATGGGTGAAGGAAGAGAGGCAGGCTTATTTTGGTCCTCTGTGCTTGCCTTATGTCACTTAACACTAATCCAAGCACCTCCAGGTTAATCCGTGTTAGTGAAGATGAAAGGATTCCCTTCATTTTCTGGCTTAATATGATTTCACTGTGTGTATGCATGCCAAACTCTCTACAATGAGTGTTTAAGGTGGCTATGCTGAGTTCCTTGATCTAATCCTTGCAAAATGTACTCATGAATTTAAAGATGACCTTGTATGTCATAAATCTGTCCACCACAGAGATACCTGCACATCCATATTTATTGTAGACTGATCACAATAGCTGAGCTATGCAATCAATGTAGGTGTCTGTCAACATATGACTGGGCAAAGAAAATGAAGTCTGTATATACAATGAAGTTTTATTCAGCCATAAGGAAGAATGAAATGCTGAGCAGGGTGGCACATGTCTTTAATCCCAGCAGTTGGGAGGCAAGGGTAAGAGGATAACTGTGAGTTCAAGCCCAGCCTGACAAAGAAAGACAAAAGTTACTTGTTTTCCCTCATTTGTGGGCACTGTAGTTCATTATAGGTTCATAAAGCCATGCATGTGCATATGTACGTGTGTGTGTGTGCATGTGTGTGTGTGTGTATGTGTGATGACTAGAGAGAGGAAAAATGAGAGGGAGGGAAAATAGAGAGGAGTGCTGAGAGAATGGGAAAGAGTTGAAGGTGGCCAAAATACACGTTATACTTGAAAGAAATTGTCCATGAAACTCAGCACTGAGAAGGAATAGGCATTAGGATGAGTGGGTCCCTGAAAGTAAAAAGGCAGGAAAGTTTGCACTTGCTAGAAATCAACGATGATCTGACTTCTTCTCTCTTGCATAGTTCCCTAGACCTGTTTTACCCCACACAACCTGGACCCCTCCTAGGAGGGAGGTCCTTCCTAAGAAACATTATGGTCCAGCCCTTGGAACTTGGTGTTTGGGCTAGCCTTTTCCTGAGACAGCCCCTAGCCCTAACCAACCAGCTGTCCTTCTGGTTCACCAGAGCCAGAAGACAGCCCACCACCATCAGGTCACAAATACATGTGCAAGAGGAGGGTAGGCTCATGGAGCTCCCTGACCACTTGGGAACTTTCGGCGGTTGGTGAGTTTCCCCTCAGCCCTGCCCAGGCCCAGCCAGGCCGAGCCAAGGAGAAGCTTCCAGCCCTTACTCTCCGCATGGCAGGAGCTCCTTAAACTTTCTTTTCTCTCTATCCTTCCCACAGTTTTCCGAGGCCCTCCACATGGGATCTCCAGCCACGTGGGTCCCTTTCCTTAGCTCTGTACTTCCCTCAATAAATATAATATAAATATAATATAAATGTAATAATTTAACAATTATCCTTCTCAGTCATTTTGAGTCAATTCTTTGACTAAAAGTAAACACAGACCTAGGTTTAAGAGTCAAGGATTTCCTGAACCCTGAACACCCTGTTATGTCACTATGGAAAGTGAATATATGGAAATAAAAAATATCTCAAAAAAATAAAAAGAAGAAGAAGAAGAAGCAGGTTTGGGCAGAGAGAAATGAAATCTCTTGACTGAGTCCAAGAGCTCTAGTGACCTGGGATGACTTTCGAGTTTGTTTTATTGGAGGCGAGGAGCCTCGGCTGGCAGGCATGGCACTGGGAAGGCCTGCCCTGGGCTACGACCTGCACTTGGAGCCAGGGCATGTAAACCTGGTGAGGGCCCCTGTGCGGAAGAGCGTGGTTCAACTCCTGTGAGAGGAGACAGAGGGAGGAGAGAGGATCGAGGACCATAGCACTCCTCAGAAGAGTTCTTTCTCCTGAAATACACCTCCTTAGGGAAATGCTGATGAACATCTGTGTGGGGTCAAAGGAAAGCCGGGGGACAGGCAGGAGGATAATGTTCCTTGAGACCACGCCCCTGCTCCCCTGGAATGCTAGAGCAGATCACCATAAGCTTTGCGGACTTCTCTTTTTTTTTTTTTTTTTTTTTTTTTTCTTCTCTGAGGTAGGGTCTTGCTCTAGCCCAAGCTGACCTGGAATTCACTATGGAGTCTCAGGCTGGCCTCGAACTCACAGTGTGATCCTCCTACCTCAGCCTCCAGAGTGCAGGGATTAAAGGCATGCGCCACCACGCCTGGTTAGGGAATTTTATAATTCCTCTTGTTTCCTTCTGAAATTATAGTGGAGGTGAGAATTGAGGTGTCACATAGATTTGTTATTATTTTTAGAGAAGCAATAAATTTAACCTGGGCATAGTAGTGTAGGGTAGCTAGGCAGGCCTCAGCAGGTTTGGAGGGCATTGAGGATGGATCTACCTCCATTGCTCTGGCAACACCAATGTTGAAAAAGAGAAGCGCCACAGTTACCCCTCCTAAAGGTCCCAATTGCATGCAAAGGGAGGAGTGAGCAAGTGCAAGGCTTTGTTGGAGGAAAGAGCTCCTTTTTCCTGGTCAAAAGAACAGAATCTTAATTGTACCTCTGGCCCTAGGTGAAGTCATGATGTTCTAAACTACAGAATTATTCTAAGTATGAGATTACCAAGACAACTGCTGTTTCCTCCATTGAGAGTTAAACCAACTTGGCCTGTCAATCACCTAGGCAGGAGGCCACCACTTGGGGAAGTGGATTCACCTGGAGGCATGTTGGAGAAATGAGAGGAATAGTTATCCTTTTAATGAGATAATGTACTTACATCCCCAAAGCCCCTCCTTCCAGACAGCTGCTTGAAGATCTTCATGG
Organism: Jaculus jaculus; assembly: GCF_020740685.1. Taxonomy (NCBI): domain Eukaryota; kingdom Metazoa; phylum Chordata; class Mammalia; order Rodentia; family Dipodidae; genus Jaculus; species Jaculus jaculus. Next base: position 199,379,573 of record NC_059103.1, on the reverse strand, counting down.
CTAAGCAGTCCAGCATTTCTGAGTTCTACCAAAAGAGGTGTAACCTTTCATTTCACCTTTCTAGCTCTTCTCTGGATACAGGCCCAAATCCTCAGCATGCTTACTCTGATACTCTGGGTTTTCTCCCCATTTCTCAAGACCCCACCCCATGCACCTGCATGTAGACCTCCATTGCTAAACCTGCCTGCTGTCTTAGATGCTAGCTCAAAAGGCCTGACTTTCTGTCTCCTCCCCCTCCCCCAGACACTAGTGACAATTACAGTTTGCTTACTCTATTATTTTCCCCACAAACTAATAGACTTGTCCTCGAGCTTCCTTCTGAGTCTGCTTTTAGATTCTTTTATCAAGGCAACCAATAACCCTCATAAAGGAACCCCAGTTTTCCAATAACAGTAGCGCACCTGTAACCTCAACACTGGGGAGGCTGAGACAAGGGACCAAGAGGTTGAGACCAAGCTGGGTTGCACAGCAAGACATTGTCCCCGAAGAATATGATATTAACTTTTAAAGGGAAACAAAGTCTCCAAAAAGACTGTCTCCAAAAAATAAAGTTTAAAGGGAAATAAAAAGGTTGCTTAGAATCAGGTGACTCTTGGAAATTTAATTATGAAAGGCAGAAAGTGACTGAGAAATCACCACTTTTCCTAAGCTCACTGCTCCCACACCCGGGCGTGGCATTTTACTAAGAGAGTTTGGGGTGGTCCCTGCATTTTTGGGCTCTCTCCCCTCGCTCCGGGTTTACCTAGGCAAGCAGGGAAACACTGGAATCGTCCACAGAGAAAGCGCAGCGCGGGCCGCAGGGCGGGGCCCGCGGGCGTGGGGCTTGCAGTTCTCCAATTCTCTCCTCCCTGCTGCTCCCTCTGCTGCTCCAGGAAGGGCACTCGCAGGAAGCAGGCAAGCTCTTTTCAGAGGCACGTTTAGTCTGTTATAAGTAAATGTATACGAATATATGCATGTATGGGGTAAGTACCCCTAAAGTTGAGAAGTTCACTGGGGAAGAGGGTAAGATCACACCGTGCATGTGCCGCTGGTGAGGGAATGGCAGAAGCTGCTACCCGGTAAGGTGGCTGGAGTGCCACAGACTATGGCTTGCCACGCCCTGTTTCTTCAACCGCAGCCCCTATCTCTACAGCTTCTTTTGGGGACCCTGAGCTGGTATAGTTGGAGTGGCCTTTTGTTTTTATACGTTCTGTTATGGGGGGGGGCACTGGTCTGTCCTTCCCTGTTGCCAGCAGTCATGGCGCTGACCTGAGGAGCCCCGCAGAATGGCTCTTCTGTGTCGCGAGACTGCGGGGTCCATCCTGGAGACCCGAGGGCCACCCCAGGAGTCACTCTCCATTCTGTTCCCGCTCCTGGGGACCCGGCCGCAAAGCACTGTGCAGCACATTACAGTGTGCAGAGGTGAGAGAAGGACTGCAGATGATAAGCACGGGGACTGTGAAGTGACCTTGCAGCAGAGCTGATCCAGGGGGAAGGGGCGCCGGGGAGGGACCTGCCCCTCACCTGGACTGCAGACCTGGCATACCTAAGCCCGGGCAGGTCACACCTTTGATCCAAACATTGATGGAGAGGCACTGGCTGACAGGGAAAATGTCCTGTTCTTACAACATAAAAGCAGTGACACCCATTCTCTACTCCACTCCTCTCGGACTGTTCACAGCCTCACCTAATCCAGGTCTGGTACTCCGGAATGCCACGGAGCTCAGTGCCCCGCAGGCTTTGTCTTTGTGGTGCTTCTTTGTGGTCACTTTCCTTTGAAGAAATCCTGGCTCAGGGAGGCGTGTCCCCCCCCCCCCCCAGAGACAGCAACCTCCCTCATCTGTGCCTCCCTTTCAGAGAACTTATTCTCACCTAACATCTAACTGCCTTTCTACATAGGTAGCTCCTCCTCACTCCAGTCCCAACATACTGGACTACAAATTCCATGAGAGAGGGCTTTGATCCTTCAGTGAATGAGCCGATGTGTTTCCCCAGTGTAGCAGACGGCTTCAGGGTCACTGAGATGAACTCTCAGACCAGGCACAATGATGGAGGAAGGGATATTTATTGAAGATTACAGATGCAGGGGAAGCCCCCTAAAGGCAAAAGAAGTTGGCCCCCTCTTAAAGGACCAGGCAGAGAGAGAGAGGAAAAGCCACACAGCACACTTCAGGGACTCCAGGTGGAACTAGGCACTTTGCATATCATTAGATTGGAATTGCAAACCCACCACCACAACTTAAGATCTGCCCAGTGACACCTCCTTCAGCCAAGTGGCTACAAATCCAATCTACAAGCTGATAAAACACTGAATAGATTGGGGGCCATCTATTCAAACCACCACACCCATCCTCCCAAAACCCGAGTTGCCCTCCCTGACCCAGACTCCACTCTCTCTCTACTCCTTTATGAACTGTTCTGTTTAGATCTAGAATATCCCAAGCATGGTTTCCTTTGTGAAACTGAGCACATCAGTGGTTCAGGCTTCAGTTGCACACATGTGGAACTGAGGCAATGATGCAGCAGGATGAGATGGGACTTACAGCATCCCCAGGAGAAGTGGAGGTTTAGAGCACTTTGGGAGTTGTGGTGTGCCATTCTAGAGTGGGTTACTCATATCACTGCCCAGAGAAGGCCCAGCTCACATCATCCCTGAACACTACCCCTAGGAGTGATGGTTTGTATGCATGAGATGCAGAGTCCTGTCTCCTTCTGAGAGGCTGGGAGCCCCATGTCTGAACCTTAGCCAGGCCAGCACTATGGGGCTTTCCCTCTCCAGATATGAGCAAGCAGGGGTCTTATCGGCTGCTCTGGAAAAGAGCCTGATAGGTCCCTGCTTCACTACGCCCTTCCCTTTGGAAATCACTCCAGAGACCCTGAGATGAAAGCGACACATCACACACTGAACAAGGAAGCTCATAGCTGTAACCCCAGCTACTTGGGAAGCTGAGGCAGTAGGACTGCAAATTCAAGGCGCACCTGGGCTACACGGTGAACTCGTGGCTAGTTTGTTGTAACTTAGTGAGGCTTTATTTTAAAACAAACTTGTTTTGTGGATATGGTTTAGTGGTAGAGCACCTGCCTAGCATCCATGAGGCTATGGGTTATGTAAAATGAGGTCACGTAGAATATCCCTATTCCACCATTTGCAGTGTCCACTCAGCATGGCACCTTCCTTCTAGATGAATGAATTGCTGCCTCTGGATGCCTGGCAGGTACAGGTGCATTTTGGCAGGAGGCACTTAGGAAAACCTTCCGTTAAAGGGTTATGGAGCTTCCCTTGCTAATGGAATTGGAGGTGGCATGGAAGGTTGTCAGAAAGAAACTACATTGAGAGTACAACTTTGCACAGAAGAAGTTCATTAATGTTCCCTCTCTTGGGGAAAACTCGTAGGCAGGGAACTTTATAAATATATATTAATTGTAAGTTAATAAATATAGTATCTATTTGTGGAATAAGACATGATGCCATGATTCATGACACTTATCAGTCAGTTGCTGAGATATGAGGATCATCTGTGTTAGAGCTTTCCTCTTCTTCTAGGAGACATGCCACATGTGGAGGAAGAGAAGTCATGTGTGGAAGCCTCCGTGTGGTTCGGAACCTCATGTCCAGGATATATATGTTTGCTTATATTCATACCTGTGTTACTCTCCTCCATCCCTGCTTTGCCCTCACTTGGGCCTACCAACCCTCAAAGTCTCCTTTCTTAATGTCACACACACACACACACACACACACACACACACACAGAGGACTCTGTATGACAGAGTACATGTGATATGTGTGTTTTTCTGAGTCTGACATTTTGCTCTGATCTAATTCTTAGGATGTTTAGAAGTATATTACTTATCCTTCTTGTTGCTGTAAGAAAATGCCTGACAAAAGATATTACAAGGGAGGGAGGAAGAGAGGGGAGAAGGCAGGAAGGCAGTAAGGAAGGAAGAAAGGAAGGGAGGAAGGGAAGAGGGAAAGAAGGGAAAGAAGGAAAAGAAGGAAGGAAGGAAGGAATGAAGGAAGGAAGGAAGGAAGGAAAGAAGGAAGGAAGGGGGGAAAAATAAGAGAAGGAAAATAAGAAAGAGAAGGGAAAGCAGGAAGGGTTCATGTTAGTTCATAGTTTAAGAGTAGAGTTATCATGGTGGGGAAAATATGGTGTTAAGACATTGAAGCAGCTGGTCACATTCAATCCCTAGTCAGTCCCAGAATCACCAAGTGATAAATTGGTGCTGTCTATAATGTTCCCTCCTCATTTAACCTACTCCAGAATGACCCTCACAGATAAGTCCACAGGTATATTTCCATGGTAATTCTAAATCCCATCAATTTGACAAGATTAACCATCACCATTTGTCAACTTGTCACTCAAACTCCAAATTATTGTCAACTTGATGGGATTTGCAGACACCAAGTTGAGAGAGAAAACTGATGACTGGGGAACTAGAGTTACCAGGTTGAGATATAACATTGCTGACTATGGATCTAGAGTCACCATGTTGAGAGAGAACATTGCTGACTATGGATCTAGAGTCACCATGTTGAGATAGAACATTGATGACTATGGATCTAGAGTCACCATGTTGAGATAGAACACTGCTGACTATGGATCTAGAGTCATCATGTTGAGATAGAACACTGCTGACTATGGATCTAGAGTCACCATGTTGAGAGAGAACATTGCTGACTATGGATCTAGAGTCACCATGTTGAGATAGAACATTGATGACTATGGATCTAGAGTCACCACGTTGAGAGAGAACATTGCTGACTATAGATCTAGAGTCACCATGTTGAGAGAGATCATTGCTGACTATGGATCTAGAGTCACCATGTTGAGAGAGATCATTGCTGACTATGGATCTAGAGTCACCATGTTGAGAGAGATCATTGCTGACTATGGATCTAGAGTCACCATGTTGAGAGAACATTGCTGACTATAGATCTAGAGTCACCATGTTGAGATAGAACATTGCTGGCTATGGATCTAGAGTCACCATGTTGAGAGAGACATTGCTGATTATGGATCTAGAGTCACCACGTTGAGATAGAACATTGCTGGCTATGGATCTAGAGTCACCAGGTTGAGAGAGAACATTGCTGACTGTGGATCTAGAGTCACCACACTGAGATAGAACACTGATGTCTGTGGATCTAGAGTCAGCACATTGAGATACAACACTGATGACTATGGATCTAGAGTCACCATGTTAAGAGAGAACACTGCTGACTATGGATCTAGAGTCAGCATGTTGAGGGAGAACACTGCTGACTGTGGATCCAGAGTCACCACGTTGAGAGAGACATTGCTAACTATGGATCTAGAGTCACCATGTTGAGAGAGGACACAATTGGAATGGATTGATGCTCTTCTCAGGAAGTGCACTCAAGGTGCTAGGACATGGATCTCCAAAGTCTGTACTCCCTGTATCTCTCTCTTTCTATCTCTGTCTCTCTCTCCGTCCTTCTCTGGATTGAACAGAGGTCTGGATAAAGTGAAGGCTTTGGAGACTTCCGATTCCAACTCTCTATACCTCCATAAAATCTGGAATTAATTCCAATAACGATAACCTCCTCTCCAGCTTCATAGGAGTACCCTCACAGTCTTGCATCAAAGTCTTGTACATGATTTAGAATCAAGGCTTAGGGAACATAAAGAATTTGATTTGTATCCAGACAGTCCTGTAGAAGCAGAAGGAGTAGGAAGTGTTTTCTCTTCTCAGAGGAATTTCTGCAACCATCATGGGCTCCTTTCAGCCCTAAGTGAGCAACTATTACTGATGACACCTCTGTGTTTATTGTCACTTTATCAGGATCTTTCAGACATGTTTATTGTTTGACTTTTTTCTGATGCATGTGAACTTTCACTTAAGGTAAATAAAATCAAGACCTCATTAGAATAGCAATAGTGGAAACAGCAATGTGTTTCAGAGGTATTTTTGAATTGGGTTTAGAGGTATTGTATTTAGAGGGAACTGGGTTTGAAACTTGTGCAATGATATTATTACCTTTTTTACAAAGGCTTATTGAGTTTCAAAATTGAAATGCCATGTATTAATATTGATATTAATATATAATTATATATCAGTGAGTAGTAAATGTATCTAAATTCTTAGCATCTTTTCCAATACACAGAAACATGTCTAATGAACACATTAATATTCAGTGCCATTGATATTGGCTGACATGAAGGTTCACTGAGCACTTCTGAAGAGGATTCAAAGTTATTGTTTCCTTGAACAAAGAATTAAACAAGGACATACAGTTATAGCAAAGGCTATTAGGAAAGGGACACTTTAAGGGAGGAAGCAGGCTGGAGAAAAGAGAGGTCCACATACTAGCTGCACAAAGAATCAGGCTTTTGTGTGGGAATTTTGAGCTCATTTGCATATCATAGCTTTTTCTGCTCAAGCTCTCTCTGTTACATGATGCTCTACATACGCTACATAAGATATTATGCATCTGAAATCCCCACCCAGGGCTGTGTGTTTAGTATTGTAATGAGCACCCAGCCAGCGTGGTGCCATACCTCTCCCACCATCTTTGGGAGGAAAATAGAATGGGGTGATTTCTAAGGAACCCTTACATATGGAGAATCTGGCCCTAATGGCAGAGATAGGGTTAGACTCCTGACCTTCCCAGGGTCACTTCAGTCTTCTACACTAAGCTGTACCCCGCAACCCACACTTTCCACCCTGCAGGCTGACTAGGAATGAATTAAGACCACCTTGGGAATTTAGCAGTTTTTGTCCTTATAGAATAGAGACACTGGAGACAGATCCAAAAATACCTCAAGGACTTGCTGATGCATTTCCTATAATCTCTTACCCTGGCCCTGAAATCAATTAGATCCTTCAAATTCCAGAGGTAAATGTAAGTGATAAGCTGCTCCAAAGTCACTGTAAGCCTGATTCTATGGTCTACCTCCTTCCTTTCAGGCATGCCCACAAGAGTGATTCTGCCTTCCTGACAAGCATCCCCGTGCCTTTCTCGGGGGAAAGTACTGTTGGAGTAAAGCAATTTTCTCTTGGCCTGGTGTGACTCTTGGTTGTCAGGGAGCAAAGATTGCTGCAGAGACCTACAGGCTAGGAGAGCCCCCACCCACCCTTGGCCATCACAGTGAAATGAGAACAATACAGCAAGAGCTCTGTGGTGGAGCAACGTGATGTGCAAATTCCCTTGTAGAAGAGGCAGACTTCTCCCACCAGTCCATCCTCTGCTCCCTCCTGCCTCCCCCCACCCCCATTTCAGGATGTCTCATGCTAGAGTGGGTGGATAGGTGAACAAAAGCGGAGACTCCATTATGCAGCCTTCATGAGTCACTGTCCATGCTGCGGTGGGATTTTTTTCATTAAAGCAGGGTCTCACTGTAGCCAAGGTTGGCCTTAAACTCATGGCCATCCTCCAACCTCAGCTTCCCAAGAGCCGAGATTAAAGGCATGAACCACCATGCCTGGCTACAACTTTCTCTTGACAATGTTCACACATACACATAGTGTATTTTGATCAGAAACCCCTCCTATCACATTCTCTTGTTCCTCCTCCCCATGCCCCTTCCAGTGAACCCCTTCCTCCCTCTAACCAGTCCTTCAACTCTCCCCACCATCACTTTCCCTTTTTTGACTAGGTTTTCAGTGCCATAAATTCCCTCCTGTGGAGAGGGCCTCAAATCCAATCAAAGAGCAGTTGGTTCCCCCCATAACAGTCATGGCACTATTTTCCCAGTGGGCTCATCTTGCCTGACTGGTTGCTTATGTTGCTTGCTCATTAATACTGTTGGTGACTTTTCTCTCCCAGTAGCCTACATAGCATATTCCAGCACTAAAGCAGCTATCCAGTAGGAAGAAGGCTTTCAGGTTAGTACCAGCTTGATTTCTCAGTGTTCAGCAACAGATGCATGTGATGTCTTTAACAAAAGGATCTTACCATGTAGTTATGTTGAGCAGCCAAGAGCATTAGCAAGAACTGGTATTGTTTTGGGAACCTCATGGGCCTCCCTGAGCAACAGCTCTCTGGGAGGTTTTGAGGAGGGACTTTTTGGTGAGTCAGCTGCCATTGATTTACTCATATTCCTGTAAGTAACACCTTACTCATATTTCTACAAATAACTCCCATAAACTGAGTGGCTCAACAAGGTGGACTTGAATGGATCATTATTTGGCCTGTTGGTGCCTTTTCTGGTGTGAATAGATGTTTCTCTACACCTCCTCAGGCCACCTGAGCTCCCACAGGCTCATAACAGGGATCATCTGCTCTTGGACAGTATGTCATATTGTGGGAGGTTAGGGCTGACCCCTAACCCTGTGTATATCTACAAGGGGAAGACAGTCCAATCTAATGGGAAAAATAATAATTAAATTCAATCCATAAATATAAAACACTGTCTACAATGTACTTGCTGCCCAGAGACAACAGACATTCAAGGTAACCTGTTATTGCCTTGAAGAGTCAGGAAGAGTATCTACTAGACTAAGTCATCATAGACCTGATGACGGGCAGGACATAGTACTAATGTCAGAACATCCTGGCTTTGAATAGGCCAAAGCCATGGTGATTCCTGAAAGTTGTGACCCTGAGGTCTGACATGGGCTGCAGATGATGACAGGAATGAGGTCTGTGGCTGAGGCAGATATTGTATGATATGAGAGGGAGTGCAGGATTTAGCATATTCAAAAGCCAAAGGGCAGGCTGAAGAAATGGCTTAGCATTGAAGGCACTTGCTGTGAAGCCTAAGGACCTAGGTTCAATTCCCCAATACCCATGTAAGCTAGCTACACAAGGTGGTACATGCATCTGGAGTTTGTTTGCAGTGTCTGGAAGCCCTGGCATGCCCATTCTTTCTCTCCATCTGCCTCATTCTCTCTCTCCCTCTTTCTCTAACTCCCTCTCTTAAGTAAGTAAGTAAATAAATAAAGCCAAAGGGCACATCTGCTTAGGAGCATGTTACCAGGCCACAGCCTGGGAAAATGACACTGGATGACGAGGTAAAGAAGTGAAGAGGAAGGCTGACAAAAGGGGTAACTGTAAATATGGAGGCCGTGTGTTGGCAGCACCAGGGGAAGGTTCAAGAAACTAAAAGATGTCAGTGAAGTTGGATTAAGACCCATGGAGACAGGAGGATGGAGAGCTGCTACGTGCTGGTCTCCATCTGAATCCATGGGGAGATGAGAGCTCTGAGCAAGGGTGGCCACAGCGCACTTTGTATGTTCAATACCATAGTTACCATTTTGATAGGATGCCTGCTGACTATTGAAAAATGTATAAACAGTGAAAGCAACAGAACATTAAGGTAAATAGACACCAAAATGATTAGACTGGTTCTAATCTCTGTGAGATGGGATTTCAGGAGGATTTTGCTTTTCCCATTATACATTTCTGCTTCTTACAAATATTTTAGAACAGTACACTTTGTGTTTGCTGAGAGGGAAATGAAATGAGCTTTGTTTTCATTTTCTGGAACAAAATCTCTGCAGACAATGCTCAGACCATAGGAATAAATTGCAGAGGGAACTGCCCTCGTGTGACCCAGACTGGACAAGGCCTGCTTTAAACTAAAATAGCAAGGTCTTCTGGTGATGTAATTTATAACGTGTCCTTGATGTTCTTGGAGGTTTTAACAGGCCCTAAGAAAAGAACAACTTAGAATCATGTTGCCTTAAGGGACCTTACAGGTTCAACAATTCAACTCACCTGTATTACCACGGTGGGAATGAACTCTGATGAAAAGGTTATTCAGAGAAACATACCCAATAATCAATAGCATTTCTGACCACAAATCATAACCCTGAGACAAGTAAATTTTGAAGACTTCATTCATAAGTGGCCATAAAACTTTGGTTAACTGAGAATAAATCTAAATTTTGTGTGCACGTTCATCACAACTAACAGGTACAAACTACAAATGTAAAGTCAAGCTAAAAATGAAAATTTCATGTATACATGTATATTTATGTATATGTGGTAGATTGAATGTCAAATGGACCCCATAGTTTCATGTTTGAACACTTGGTGCCCAGTTGGCAGCACTGTTTGGGAAGTTTGTGGAACCTTTGGGAGGTGGAGCCTTGCTGGAGGAAGTGGGCCACCGGTGGAGGGAAACTGAGGGCTCCACATCCTGTTCTGTCTGTTTCCTGTGCTGCAATGTGACATCAACTGCCATGCTTTCCCCATCATGATGAGACTTCCCCTTGAAATTGTAAGCTGAATTTAACCTTTTTCTTTCCAAAAGTTGCTTCTGTATGGATATTTGTTCACAGCAGCAAGACAGTAACTAATACAGTATATGTGCATGTATGCAGAGATATAGACATATAGAGAGAGATGGGAATAGGCATGGATAGATGTGGACAGAAATATAAAATGTACTGCTATCGCTCATAATGAAGATCAGGATGAGTTGCCCAGGACCTGCCAAGTGGAAAGACATATTTAAATACCCCTTAGGTCTTGGTTAGATTGAATACATTGGAATTAGTTCAATTCTCCCTACACATTAATCGTTTACTCATTGCCATTCCAGCACAAGTCCTAGCACAGTCATTTGGTTCATTCATTTTTATCATTAAACTATGATTTAAAATAAATACATCTAATTTCATGTGCATAATTGCATGAGTTTTGAAAAAAAAAAACTATACTAATGTAACCAACACCCTGGTTAAGATTTTCTTTTCCCCCAAAAGTAAAGGCATCTAAAATTATAAAATATTGTATAAACTATGTATTGCTTTCCCATAATCATTGAAATTTAAAATTCCCTGCTTTATGTATTTCCTCCCATGTTATACACTACCCTTTTCTGCATCTAACTTATTTATATTAATTTCATTTCTATTAATCTTTAGCTTTTCATCCTGTCCATATTCCCATGTGCTATCATTGTCTTCTGTCTGAAAAGCATCCTTTGGTATTTGCCACAGATGTATGAGAATTAAATTGTCTCATTCTTAAAGAAAGTATCTTCACTTTGCCCAGTTTTAATTTGTTCTTGCTGTATGTGTGCTTGTGTTCCCTCCTGCACACCCTGCACTTGTCACACACATGATACAAATAATTTCCTTCTCTCACTTCCCTCAAAGCAATAGGAACGTTCAATTTCCAAAAATTGTCTTCATGTTTTTCTGTCATTTTAAGCTACAGTAGATCCAGGATCCACATTCTAATTACTAGGTATCTTCTAGAAGCATACTAACAGATGTATAACTAACAATTTAAGAGAACAAGAAAGGAGCCAATAATTCTTTCTAAAAGAAAGAAGAAAGAAAGGAGAATAGCAACATATGTAAAGAAATAGGTTAAATAGAAAACAAATGCAATGTGGCAGAGAGAACCCCCAATATGTCCATGTCTAATTATAAATGGATTAACCATTTTCCTTAGGACCCTCAGACAGGGGCTGGGGAGATTGTTCAGCCAGTAAAGTACTTGCTACACAAGCATGAGGACCTAGCAAAATGCTAAACCCTGAGCACGGTGGTCTATGTCTGTAATGCCAGCACTTAAGAGGCAAGACAAGAAGATCCTAGCAACAAGCTAGATTAGCTGAATCACTGAGCTCTAGATTCAGCGAGAGAGCCTGTCTCAATAAATAAGATAGAAAGAAATTGTGGAAGACATCTGATTTTGACTTCTGTGTACCACATGTATTAACATGCACAAACAAACACACACATCCACACACATGAACACATCCACACATACATGCACACCCCCCATAGGATATCAGTTCAAGGGGAAGTCTAGTAAGGTGGGAAAAGTGGAGCAAAAATAGATACCTGACATCACGTTGTAACATCAGTGGGAAGGAAGCAGAGTGAGAGAACAGCAGTCAGGGCCAGACTATAAAACCTCAGGGCCTGCCCCAGTGACAAACTTCATCCACCTCCAAATGGTTTCACAGCCTTCCTGAATACTGCCATCAACCAGGGATTAAGTATTCAAGCATATGAGTCTTGGGGACATAATACATTGAAATTTTACACATGTAAAACGAAAAAGAATATGGGGTTGGAAATATACCTCGGTGGTTAAGACACTAGCCTGCAAAGCCTAAGGAACCAGATTCGACTCCCTAGTCCCCACCCACATAAGCCAGATGTGCAAGGTGGTACATGTATCTGGAGTTCATTTGCAATGGCTCGAGGCCTTGGTGTACTCACTCTTTCTCTCTAGCTGCCTCTCTCTCTCAAATACATAAATAAAATATTTACAGAAAAAGAACCTGAAGTTACCACAGTTGATATAAAAACAAATTCAGTGCCATTTTGCTCATAGAAATCATATCTCAATTGAAACTACAGAAATATACCAATTTCAAGACATGAAAATACTGGCTGTATTAGTTACTTTTCTCATTGCTGTGACAAATTGCCTGACAAAAGCAACATGAAAAGGAAGGGTTTACTTCAGCTTCCAACTCCAGGTTCCAGTCCATCATGGAGGGCAAGCATAGCACACTTCATCACAGCAGGGAAGGACAGCAGCAGGCACTCGGGGCAGCTGGTCACATTGTGTCCATAGTCAGGAAGCAGAGAAGAATGAATGCCAGCGTTAAACTCACTTTCTCCTTTTATTGCTTCCAGGATTCCAGCCCATGGAAAGGCACCATCCAAAGTTAAGGTGGGTCTCCCAGCCTCAATTCATCTAATCTAGAGAAATCTTTCACCAAAATTCCCTGATTTGTTTCCATGGTAATTCTAAATCCTATCAAACAGATTAACATCTTTTGAGAAAATGGGTTCAGCTGCCCTGAAATTGGTAGAAGTCTAACGGTATCAACATCACAATAAAAAAGGAACATCACTTAAAGGAGTCAAGCCATAAGGAAGAAATAACCATTGTAAGTCAATATATAACTTCAGTAAATAACAAAGGCTGGGTATGTGGTACACACCTATAACCCCAGTACTAGGGAGACAGATGCAGAAAGATCAGGAGTTTGAGGTCATCCAGAGCTACATAGAGAGTTCAAGGCCAACTTGGTTTCATGAGACCCCATCTCTAAACACCAAGCTAATAATAATAAATAAAGATATAGAGCAAAACTTCTATAACCAAAAGGAAAAATGAAAACAATTATAATAATATTGGAGGTTATATTACCACATCTTACCATAGCTGATAGGTCACACAGGGAAAAATACCATATTTCTGAACAAAAATGAAAGTTATTTGACACATATTGACCACCACACACAAATGTCCTCATATGATGGGCTTCAAAGCTTAAAATCCAAAGGCTTCTATGATTCAGATTATATTCTGTGATTATACTAAAAATGAGTTACAAATACATATCTGAAAGATGCTTTTGGTAACTACTTGTTATCAAATAATCTATAAGACAAAGAAAAACAACAAAAAAGACTTAGAAACCTTTAGGGCTGAACATTAAAGACTTTATATAACAAAACTTTTCTATGAAAGTAAAGCAGTCCCTAGATAGAATTACAGAGCATCAGGAAGGGAAAGGAGGCGTAAAGTTAATCATCTGGTTAGCCTCATGAAACCAGAAAAAGAAAAGCAAATCAAAGAAAACATAGAGGCAGACAAAAGGATGGAAATCAATTAAATAAAAAAATGTACATTGTTAGTTACTTTCTCATTTTTGTGAACAAATACTTTACCAGTAGCAGTTTAAGGAAGGAAAGAAGTTTCTTTGGGACTATAGTTTTGAGGGGAGACTGCCCATCATGGTGGACATTTTGAAAACATTGCAGTCAGGATGGGCAGCAAGGGACACAGGTTATAAAACTTCAAGTCCCATCCCCAGTGATGCACCTTCTCCAGCAAGACCCTACCCCATAGATGTTCCACAATTTCCACAACCTTCCTAAATAGCTCACCAGCAGCAGACCACATGTTCAAACACATGAGCCTTTGGGAGGTGTTTGACATTCAAACCTCCATGTATACAAAAAAACATGCAACCCAAAACTTATTTGAAAACAGTAGTAAAATTGGTGATTGTCTAGCATAGCAATCAAAGAAAAGAAAATAAACATGTGGCACACTCAGGATCAAAAGCAAGTCAGTAATTTAAGGCCTTCATGTATCACAGATAAACTGAGAAAATTATTTCATAAAGCATTTGATCAAAAGCACAAAATTTCAAATCCTATGATTCCAGGTAGGGTCTGTGGCTTAGGTAACTGGTTCTGAAATCCAAGCAAAGGAACAAATAAAAGCAAACGAAACATAAAATATACTGAAATTGAATGTCTGCACCAGGGCCTGCATGGACCTAAATTTTTAAACTCTCCATTAATGTACAACACAGGTGAGAAACACAGCTCCCAGCCTCTTGATTTTGACTTGTACTGGGTTGTGTTTTTACTTTTACAAATGTTTATGAGGAGACATGTTTATAAAAAGACAAGCATGTTCTTTGTACTACCTGCCACAGAAAAAAAATACAGAAACTGCAAAAATCAACCCAAGAATTAACAATACACTTGAAAACATTCAACATTCAATACTAGGCAACATTTAAAAAGCAATGAACTATACTGCCATGTATTAACATGAAAAATATCTCAATATTGGAGCAATTTGACTGAAGGCAAGTGCAGTACAATACCAATTTTTGTCAAGTTTGGAAAGATGTCAGAATCACCATGCAAAGTCAGTGGAGCGTGGCAGTTCAGAACTCAAAAATCTCTTCTACATCCCAGCCTTTCTGCCAACAAGAATGGCTTCAGTGGTGGCTGAATTTTCCTTGCTTTCTCCCTCTATGAAATGAGGGCACTGTTACTGTCCACCAGGCAGAGTTGTGGGATCAGGCAAGCTGATCAAGATGTGTGGAGAGCCCCTGGCACATCACAAGTGATTTATAGCTGTCCACTGTTGCTGTTGTCACAGCGAAGGCTCCCACTGTGTCTGGAATGTTCTATTGTTTAAAAACCCTCTGTGACAGGACCTGGGAAGGTGGCTCAGACAGTTTGAAAACATGAGGACTGAAGTTTAGATCCCCAGCACCCATGTAAAAGCTGTAAGACTGTAATATTAGCTTTCTGGCTAAGTAGTCTAGCCAAATTGGCAAGCTCTAGGTTCAATGAAAGAACTTGACTCAAAAAAAAAAAAAAAAAGGTTTTGGAGTGTGCAGGTGGGCAGACATGGCAGTGTGGAATAAGTAGACAAGACCCCTGTTTCTGGGCTCCTCCCACCTCCCCAATCTGAGTGTGCTGGAGGGTGCAGAGGTTTAGAAATCTACTTCTCTTTTTCAGACAGGAGATGGACCTGAGGAGATAAAAGACAACAGAAACCACAGAGGAATTGGGGAAATGAGCAAGAGTGCTGCTTTCTTAGGGAATCTGATATCAGCACAAGGGTGAAGGAGACAGACACTGAGGACCCTCAGCACCTACCGAACCAGAGATCCAGAGGCTCCTAAGTGCCCGCCACTAAAGTAGACTTAAAATGCTCCCAGCATAGCTCAGAATTTTGCATAAGAAGGGGCAGAAAGATTGTTAGAGCCACAAGTTGGGGCATTTTGCACAGAGACACTGCCTCCCATCCATATGCATGACCCACAATCCCCATGGGGTTGACCTGCATCCCCAGTGAGGAAGGCCTCTTCAGAAAATGTGCAGGGAGGAGGGAAAGGATGGTACCAATGCGTTGTTTATATATTAAATATGTCCATATCTAATAAAAAATTTAAGGGCTGGAGAGATGGCTTAGCAGTTAAGTGCTTGCCTGTG
The DNA here is from genome assembly GCF_020740685.1 of Jaculus jaculus. Classification (NCBI taxonomy): domain Eukaryota; kingdom Metazoa; phylum Chordata; class Mammalia; order Rodentia; family Dipodidae; genus Jaculus; species Jaculus jaculus. Next base: position 199,363,898 of record NC_059103.1, on the reverse strand, counting down.
AAACCTAAGGACCCCGGTTCGAGGCTCGGTTCCAGGTCCCACATTAGCCAGATGCACAAGGGGGCGCATGCGTCTGGAGTTCGTTTACAGAGGCTGGAAGCCCTGGCGTGCCCATTTTCTCTCTCTCCCTCTATCTGTCTTTCTCTCTGTGTCTGTCGCTCTCAAATAAATAAATAAATAATTTTAAAAAAATTAAAAAGAAAAAAATGTACCATGAACCTTCTAATAGTTCAAGCCCAAGGTAAAACAATATTTAATAATAAATAAAATATCATATTCACAAAAGAGATTTGTCTCATAAAATCTCTGTAAAGAATAAGTGAGAGAAAACATAGGGCAGGTTCAAGTGAATAATATACTGGGCAGGAGATAGATTCCAGAAATATTTCAGAGAATAAACTAAAGAGACAATTAGGAGATGGGAATGCAATTCAGAGTTTAACCTAGACATGTGGGGTTTGAAATATTTGTTTAATTTTAATATGTTTGATAATCTCTAAGTACTGGCTTTTGATATTTACTACAAATGTTTTCTTTGTATAAGCAGTCACGATTTATGAATGTACCCATATATCTAGTAAATGGCCTTAAATCTGTCTTCAAGGTTGATTGCTGTTAAGAATATCTTCACATCTTGGGGGCTGGAGAAATGGCTTAGTGGTTAAGCGCTTGCCTGTGAAGCCTCAAGGACCCCGGTTCAAGGCTCGATTCCCCAGGACCCATGTTAACCAGATGCACAAGGGGGCGCACACATCTGGAATTTGTCTGCAGTGGCTGGAAGCCCTGGTGCACCCATTCTCTATCTCTCTCTCTCTCTCTCTGCCTCTTTCTCTGTCTGTCACTCTCAAATAAATAAATATTTTAAAAGCTTTTAAAAAATATCTTCACATCTAAAAAAAGGAAAAATAATAGTTTCAAAACAAAAAAGTGGAATCACTGTCTGAAATATCTTCGATGTAAGTGTAAACCATAACTATGCTTGCTCTTTTTCTTCAATGTCAGATTGGGACTTTTAAGTATTTTGTCGACAAAAAAAAAAAAAAAATTAAAAAAAAGAAAAGAAAGAAAGCCACAACAACAACAACAACAACAAAAATAGGTTCTGGGTGGCAGAGATGGCTTAGTGGTTAAGGCACTTGCCTGTGAATCCTAAGGACCCAAGTTTGATTCCTCAGTACCCACTACCCAGTAAGCTAGATGCACAAGGTGGCACATGTATCTGGAGTTCATTTGCAGAGGCTTAAGGCCATGGCACACCCACTCTCTCTCTCCCTGTCTGTCTGTCTGTCTCTCCCTCTCCCACTCACTCTGTTTGTGTGTCTCTCTCTTTCACTCAAATAAATAAGTAAAATATTTAAAAATAATTAAAATTTAAAAATAAGGTGGAGAGCAATTGAAGAAGACAGCAGGTGTCAATTTCTGTCCTCCACATATACATGAGCACCCACACATGTGTGCACACATATACAAAATAAAAAATTTTTAAATCCTCTGTGACAAGAAAGGCAACGTTAGCGTTAAGCAGAGCCGGCAGGTGAGCACACGCGATGTCGCTGACTTGCTTTCTGTTGGTTGTGGCTGTGTGAGGTCCTGCAGAGCACGCTCGCAGGGCCTCTTTCTGTGGACACCATGTCGCTGTATTCCCCACGGCCCGTACACACAAGGCCTCCTTCCCGTGGGCACACTCCCACCTCTCTTCCCCTTCCTCCCAGTGCATCTGCACGGAACAGTGGCCAAAAAAAACCCAAAGCCATCTCAGCCCCCAATTTATCAAATGTGATGTAAGAAATTACACTCATAACATGTACTGGAATCCTTTCTGTTCTAGCCGCAGTATACAAACAGAGCATGGCCACGGAAGGCCTTTGTGAGCCTTGAATTTCACTGTGCTGACCCTGATTTCCACTTTGCTCAGCTGTCTTTCCCTGACCTGTAACCAGAAACCTCCTTCAGCCCAGTGACCTCCCACCTTACTGAGAACAAGCTGCGACCTCTAATGTCTGGCCGCCTTTATCGCTGGGCATTCTGGCGCGCTCTCAACTTCGCGCCCCGGCTCTGGTCATCCGCTCAGCGTCTCAGCTTCCACCCTCGGGCTCCGACTTTCCTGTCTTCTCCGCTCAGAGAGAGCCCCTCCACAGCCCATACATGTACTAGCCATTGTCCCCCACGATGGCCGGCCCAGCTTTGCTTTCCGCCCAGCTTTGAGCAAGGACGAGACGGAAGAGGAGGCTCCGGCTCCGCACGGGGCTAAGCGCAGGAGCGCCCAGGCGCGCAGGGCGCATCGTGACTATGATGGGGTCGGCTCTGCGCTGACAAGTCAGCAGTCTCAGCCGCGCTGCGGTGGGGCGTTTTCAGGTTCTTCCGCTTCATACCTGTGTCCGCCCCACCCAGCCCTGTCCCTCTCTGGGATTGGGGCCCACACAGGCAGCCCAGCTCTCATATCCAAGATCCCACACACTGTCCTCACACTGCAGTCAGAACCTCTTCGGTACTCGGGGGCACAAGGGTGTGCAGCAACCGAGGAAACAGGCTCTGTGTCTTTTGTTTGTTTGTTTTTGTTTTTCGAGGCAGGGTCTCACTCTAGCCCAGGTTGACCTGAAATTCACTCCGCATTCTCAGGGTGGTCTCAAACTCACGGCGATCCTCCTACCTCTGCCTCCCAAGTGCTGGGATTAAAGGCATGTGTGTGCCACCACGCCCGGCTCTTTTTTTTTTTTTTTTTTTAATGCAATTCACGGTATTTCTGACGTTCTTGCTTTGGACAGAATCTCTCAGGTTGCCAACTATCCCTGACTCTGCTGTCTGGCACCCTGCCCAGTGCTGCCCCCTATCCGGGGATACAGGCATGGTCCATGTCCCCAAAGTAGATGGGTGTTCCAGGCACATTGGTGAGCTCCATTCAGATCAGAGCCTCAAAGACGTGAGAACGGGCCAAGGCCATCTCGTGACAACGGATGGGCAAGAGGCAGGTTGCAATGGAAAGTGAGAGGGTTTAAGGGTGGGATCCGTGCATGCCAGTCTTGTGTTATGGCCTGGTTCTGTCTCTGCAAACTCAGTGCCCCTGAGCGAATTGTATAACAGTCCTTGCCTATGCAGAGGGTGCTCGAGGTGAGAGCTTGTGTTAGGTGAGTGATTAGACCAGAGCCAGGGTCTGATTAAATCCATGAGAGGTGTTAGGTAGCTGCAGTGCCAGTAGTCTTCAAAGGACTCACTTTTCCTGACGCCAAATCCGGCCAGCTTATAATAGAATCAGGAACTAATATCCCGATTAAGTGTCTCCTTGAAAATGGACTCTGAGTCGCACATTTTATATTTCATCAGCTTTCAGAGAAAGGACAGAAGAGAAGGCACTGGAGTCACTTAGAAAACCTCCCCAAAGGGAGGGTATGACCAAGGGGTCTTTGGGGACCATGCATTTGCCTGGACTGGGGCTTCTAAGGCCATTCGTGCCAGAGCCTCCTCTTTGTATAAATGCCAGGTGTCCTGGGGCAATGTTCTGAAGGACACAGTGAACATGCGTATGTAATTTCACACCTTGAAGGAACAAACATACTACGTTATAATTGCAATTTGCAGCCAGTCCCTTCCCCTAGGGGTGTGTGTGTGGGGGGGGTCTGCTCAGTCATTCTATTTCCTGTCCCTTGTCAAGGCTTCTTCACCCTCAGACAGTGCCCTCGCCCAGGTGGTCACTCATCTATGCCATTGTCAGCGAGCTTGTAAGAAGCCTGCCTGGAATACTAAGCAGGTTTTGTCCACACACAACCCAGCTTCCCAGTCTAATTGGAGTTTTCTAACAATACGTGGGCGGTGTGGTCTCAGCACAGACACTGCATTGATTTCAACCCATCGCTGCAGCCCGCCCACCTCATGTTCGCATTCTGTTCTCTGCTAATTAAACCCTGGTGTCCTTGAAGTCAAGTTCCATCCGGAGGCTATTTTGATACCTACACTTCCTTCCCTGCCCCGTGTGCCCAGAAGATTGACCCTAAAAGCCAGACTAGGACAGGTGTCTGGAAAGGCTGCTCAAGAACATGGGGAATTTATGATGTGAAAGTTGACCCTGAGAGCAAGACAGGCAGGCTGGTTTTCAAGAAATCTACCATGGGATCACAGTATAGAAACAAAATGTGTTATATATTATTTAGTATAGAGTGTATCAGCTGACCACAGCCCCATATATCCTGTGCTCTAAAATCACCCAGCAAATTTCAATAACTCTCTTCTCACAGTTGTTTCCACTTACAAGAGCCTCACACCCAGAAAGGAAGCAGCCCTCGCTCTCACCCCTTCCCCATTGCACTCTGTTTCTTCTTCCCTTGGTCTGCCCAGCACAGATTGGATTTCCAGCTTCTGCTTCCTGGACCCTTTCCTCACCCTCCCTCTCCAGGCTGCCACTGTGGTGCCTGTCCCATTCCTCGGCTCCAGCACCCTTGGCTCTAGGACAGTCTCTCTTCTGTGGCACTTTCCAGCCCATCACAGCACGCTGAGGCCATTCCTGGCCTCTACCCTGCGTATAACCAATCATATGCCACTGCTCATAGTTGTGTGGAGCTCTGAATGTCCTCCACTGGGCAGAATCATGACTGGCTAAGCACCCCTGTTAGAGGCAATACCACCCTGGTCTAGACTTGTAGCCCTGAAATGAAGAGGCCCCAGCTGACCTTACCAGAGATCTCCCCATGGAGCACCCATAGTCACTGACAGTCATGATACAACAATAAATGTCTGGTGCTGTAAGCCACCCGTGTGGTGCTTAGTTGCACAGCCCCAGGAGACGCATACACAGCCACAGGGGCTGTTCACTCTCATCCCCACAGGGCACATGCGCAACATCCCACCTGGTCCTTGCTCCTCTCCCACCACTCTCCTCTTTCCCATCGCTGGCCTCACAGGTCTTCCATTCTCCCCCTTGCTCACTGGCCACTTGGCTGCCTTTGTCCGGGGTCAGGGCCTTCCCTTCTCTCACACCAACCTCAGCCCCTCAGCTGTGCTCTGCCCCAGGCTGGAGCTTCACCTCCAGCTTGCATAGAGCTGCCAGCCTTGGGTATTTGCAATGCAGATCTAATCGATTGCCTATCACCCAAGAATTCAGAGGGGATCAATACTTCCCTTTCCCCTGTCCCACAAAGTGCAGACTCAGAAGTCCGGCCCTCGCAGCTGCCCTCCCTCACCTGTCCTCCCAGGTCTTGCACCAATGCTTCAGCTGTACTTCAGACAAAATGTGTGTGGCTCCACGTCCAAGAAGCAGTACTGACATGTCCCCATGTATTACCTCTTGCTCATTTCTATGCAGGCAGAGTACCTCAGGAAGCCTTGCACAGCCCTTCAATGCCCAGTGACTCTGCCAGACACTGAAGTGCCCACTTCTCCTACTCAATTCCAGCTTAGTTCTTCCTCGCTTGCCCAGTATTCAAACAGTGCCTGATAATGCAATACCCCATCTACCAAATTTAGCCCTTGATGAATGCCTCCTCATCCTTTAAGACCAGCTCTGTGTCTCCTTCCAGAATCATTATGGCCACACCGCCACTTACACACACACACACACACACACACACACACACACACACACACACACAACTCAGGTTGGACAACTGTCTTCTCAGCTGTGTTGGGAGTATCACTAGCTTCCCCACAGGGTCTACAGCTCCACCATCTCCTTTCTGCTGCACCAACCACACTAAAGCTCTAGGAGACACAAGTCTGTCATGGTTGAATTTTGTTCCCCAAAACATATATTGAAGATCTAATCCCCAGGGCTGTGAATAAGACCTTCATGGAAAGTATATAAAGTCTTTGTAGATATAATCAGGTCAAGATGAAATCATGGGATGGATCCTAATCCAATATGAATCACATCTGTATAACAGCAGGAAAAGAGACAAGCAGAGAAAATGCCATCTGACAATAACAGAGGCAGAGATCATGGAGACAGGTCTACAAGCCAAGGAATACAAAATATCGCCAGCAATCACCAGACACATCAAGAAAGATATGAACCACATTTTCAATCATCTCCACCAGAAGGAACCAGCCTTGCTGACACTTGGACCTTGAACTCTAAACCTCCATTAGTAAGCAGCATTTCTGATAAAATGTCTTCCTGTTGACGATGCATGTGTTGCTTTGCTACCCGGCCCCAGGAGACACATCTATGGCCATGCATGCTGTTCGTTCTTGGTGCCGCAGGGCACCTGCACGGCAGAAACCCAAAGCTGTTTGCCGTTGACGTCTCATCCACCAGCGGGTTCAGAGGAGCTCTGTTGCAAGTCTGTGTTCTTCCAATTTTTGTGAGTGCTTCAACTCTGTGTTCCATTGCTCCTTCTCTGTGCCAGCTTCTCCTGTGATGTTGGATAAATCAAAGAAAACTACTCCAAGTTAACTAAAGAGCCAAAAGCCCAGGGAGAAAAACAACAGCTTACCCATGAGAGGGAATTTTCTCCTGGAATGGTCTCTGAAGCTCCTGCCTCATCCAGCTCACTGTCACTGTGGTCATCATTCTTGCTGAGGAGAAGTGCTATCTGACATCACTGATCCCTCAAGCCTGTCCCTTACAGAAACCTTTCTATTCATGCAACAAACAAGTATTTTTCAAGGGACATTGCTGGACAGACAATGTTATAGCTGCTTCCTCCACAGGGTGTAGAGCCACGGACAACCCAGCTAAGAATCTCTGACCTCATGGATCTCAGACAATAAACAAACCAACATTGTCTTTAAGTGTGTGGTCCTAGACCCCATGGACATCAGCTAAGAAGTCTTTGTGTCTTCCTGCAAATGACAGGGAACAACTCCCGCATATTGCATGTTCTTGCTTATATGTGGATTTAAAAACTGATCTCAAGGAAGTAGAAAATAGGCTAATGATCAATGCCTAAGAAAAATCTGGGGGAAGAGGATGGAGAAAGGTTGGTTCATGGGTACAGGGTTCAGTTGTGCAGGAAGACTAAATTCTGGTATTCTGTAGCATGCTAGGATAGCTGTGTCTGACATCAATGAATCATGCATTTCAAGATAGCTAACACAATTCTGAATATTCCCAAACACAACAATATGATGTATGTCTGAGGCAATATATCTTATTGCAATGAACCTGGTCTGACCATTAACATTATCTACCAGTATCAAAATGTCACAGTGGGGCTGAAGAAGTAGCTTAGCAGTTAAGGTGCTCACGAAGCCTGAGGACCCAGGTTCAATTCTCCAGTACCCACATAAGCCAGATGCATAAGGTGGCGCATGCATGTGGAGTTCATTTGTAGTAGATAGAGGTCCCGGTACATCTATTCTTTCTATCTGTCAATCTATCTATCTATCTATCTATCTATCTATCTATCTATCTCACTCTCTTTCTCAAATATATAAATAAATAAATTATTATAAATATCAACCCAGGTGCCCATCATTAGGCAAATGGATAACACAGTTGTGGTACATTTACACAATGGACTTCTAGAAAAAGGAAGAAAAAAATGATACAATAAAATTTGTAGGGAAATGGAATGCCTGGGGACAGGTTATACTCAATGAACACACAAAATCACAGAAAGACAAACATCACATGTTCTTGCTCATCTGTGGTTCCTAACCTGGATCAGCTTGACTTGCTGGTATACCTGATAGGTATTTCTTGAGATGCAGACAATAGGCATGGAAGTGTTGGAGGTGAGGGGAAGGGAAGGTTGGAGGAAAATAAACACAAAACTAAACCCCCAAAGAACTGGTATAATAAAAATCTTTATCCCTGAAGGTAGACTAAAAGGTTTAACCCTCAACAGGAATAGGGGGGGATTACCTGGCAAGAAGGGCCCTGGAGAGGGGGAATGAAGCCTACACTTAAAAATATTTTTGGTTTTTTGCTCTGGCCTATAACTCAGTACTAGAAATTGGTTGCTACCCACATTGACCTATTGATCAGAGAGACCTACAAGACCCCCAAAACAAGACACTTGATTTCCCATCTGAGGTACGACCCTATTGCTGAAGACAGCATAAGAACACTCAGAGACCTGGCTGGAATCCAGAAGAGAGTCAGTCCCCAGACAGTTAAGCCTGTCTAGTGCTGGAAAGTGCTACATGAGCCACTGGGGGAAATGATCAACAACAGATTGAGCAAGCAGGGTTCTAAGCTACTCAGGAGCATCCACCCTGACAAGAAGTTCATACCAATACAATGGTGCACACAGCCTTGGTGGGTAACCAACGGCTTTCTGATTGGCTAAGAGATCTGCTCAGTGGAAAGGAACCCATATCTAGAAGTGGGAACCAAGTCAGAATCCTATGGAGACAAAGATTATGCTCTTCAATGTCGAGCTCCCACTAATCTTTGCCTAAAAGAGGGGCCACATCCATCAAAGTCTCCATAAACTAATAACGTTTAACCCATTTAACCTATTCTGACTTTACTCTCCATTGGAGAATATGTTTTTCTTTTTCAGAAAGTAGCAAGACCAGAGGAGACACAAGCCCTCATACTTCAGCCAAGACCCAGGTGAAACCACAGAGGATTTGGGGAGATTAACAAGAGTGCTGCTTCCATGCTGAACCTGATAATCAGTGCCAGGGTGAAGGAGACAGACCCTGACGATACACAACACCTACAAAAACAGAGATTCAGAGGCTCCTAAGAGCTCATCTCTGAAGTAAACCTAAAACACACCCACCATGGCTCAGGGAATTTTGTGGAAGGGGGAGTGGAAGGATTGTAAGAGCCACAGGTTGGGGCATCATACCCAGAGGCATTGCTCCCTACTAATAACTGACTGCTGCTCTCACAATGCGTAACACATAAGCCCATGGGGAATACCAGCAACCCCCTGAGGAGGACCCCAGCTGAATGAGGGCAGGGATGAGGGAAAAGATGGTACAAACACATGACATATCCATACTAAGTATGCTCTTAATTTAAAAAAAAAAAAAGAAATTACTAACTGGGCTGGAGAGATTGCTCAATAGTTAAGGTGCTTGCCTGCAGAGCCTGGTGAGTCCAATTACACATGTAAAGCCAGATGCACCAAATGGTGCATGCATGCATCTTGGGTCTGTTTGCAGTGGCTGGAGGCCCTGGCATACCCATTCTCCCTGTCTGTCTCTCTTCTATCTCTCTCTGCTGGAGTAAATAAAATTATTTTTATTTCTTTAAATAATTTTTGTTTATTTTCATTTATTTACTTGAGAGCGACAGAGAGAGAGAGAGAGAGAGAGAAAGAGGCAGATAGAGAGAGCGAATGGGCACACCAGCCACTGCAAACAAACTCCAGAAGCATGCACCCCCTTGTGCATCTGGCTAATGTGGGTCCTGGGGAATCGAGCCTCGAACTGGGGTCCTCAGGCTTCACAGGCAAGCGCTTAACCACTAAACCATCTCTCCAGCCCTAAAATTATTTTTAAAAGAGAAAAAACTCACAGTGAACCCCAGAATATGTCCCATTTGTATGTGTGAAGAATAACATTTTATTTTGAAAAAAAAAGAAAGCATTATAGAAATATGTAGTGTGTTTTCTGTAGTTTCCACTGTTCTTTGTCATATGTGGTATAAATTATGTGGATAAAAGCTAATGAGAAGTAAGGGATAAGAGGGAGAGCAACGAAATTTCCATATGAATAAGTGCTTAGCTCTGTCTGCAGTGACAACCCACTGTCACATCTCACTGAGGTCTTGATGCACTCCTTTCTGGTGGATGGGTCTCCAGGTTGGTTGGTTGCCTTCTGAGTTTTGTTTTTGTTTTTGTGTGTATTTTTTTTTTTTTTTTTTGCAGTGTTGGCGGGGGGGTGGTAAGGGCTTGCTGGGTTGTGCTGATCCTCTGGGGACAAAACCCAGAGGTGAGGCCAGCCCAACAGACATAAACAGCCCTGTGTCCCAGAGGTCATGACCTTGAGTGATATCTTCCCTTTTGAGAAACAGCTGAGTTTAGGGACTCCTGCTAAAAATGAGCCCGGCAGGAAAGATGCGATATCACCTCTCGTGTAGGTTATAAAAAGACGGTTTTCTGCTTGCCTATCCTTGCTCATCCCCCCAGGTCTCCACTCTGGAGAAGGCAGGCTCCATTGAGAGCCGTCCTGATTAGAGGCACTGACTGGCCAGCGGGCAGGAAGGGATGCTTGTCTGGGTCGGGATCTCAGTGAAGGCAGTGCTTTGTGCTCACCAGAGAAGAGGAGGAGAGTCCAAGGGTGTCTTTCCCTGGAGGTTAACAAAGATACCACCTGGAAAGCCACATTCTAGAAATATGGAGGGAAACATAGAAAATGTTTCTTCTAAGAAAACCAGAGGCTGTTTTCTTTCTTTTTCTTTTTTTCTTTTCTTTTCTTTCTTTTTTTTTTTTTTTTTTTTGAAAAAGAAAGTGTTGTGAAGAGATTTTTTTAAGACTATGCACTAAGGAACTACTATTATTTTGAGTTTCCTAGTTATGTTTTACTGATCTGATACCTTGGGAGTTTTTCCCCCACCATGTTTTTATTATTGTTTTCTTTCTTGTGAAACTAGAAATATAACATTTGCTACTTTCTTCAAGTATCTAAGTTTTTATGATACACATGTACAAACCTATTTGGGCCTCTTTGCTCTATGCTTTTAAAATGAATCTCAAAAGGGGCCTTTTGGTGTGCCTACTGGAAGGAGGAAAACTGGGTGCTGAGGGGAGCTATGGCTCAAGAAGGCCAGCTTGGAGGTGTCAGGATGAGGCCCCTTGCAGTTGCTGAAACTCAGGATTGACAGTCAGAGAACTCTGATCCAGCTTAAGGAGTCATGATGCATTTTTCTTTTTCTTTCTTTTCTCTTTATTTTATTTTTAGGCAAGCCTAACAGACTGGTCTTTTTATGAGAGAGAGAGAGAGAACTGGCACACCAGGGCCTCCAGCCACTGCAATCAAACTCCAAACGTGTGTGCCACCTTCTGTGCATCTGATCTATGACCTTGACCATGCGTCACCTGTGTATCTGACTTAAGTGGGATCTGGGGAATTGAACATGGGTCCTTAGGCTTTGGAGGCAACTGTCTTAAGTGCTAAGCCAGCTTGCCAGCCCTCATGGTTCATTTTTAAAACCCAGCACATCAAAGAAATAAGCTAATGATGTCATCATGACTAAACATAAGAAGGTATGAAAGTTTCTATAAAAAGTATAATATATTTGCACTTGTGCTGTGTCTTACTGTTATTGCTACTCTACAAAATTATTGTCCCTCCTCTCCTGGCAGACATGACAGTGCTGGTGAATGAGGATTGTTTTGACTCCAAAAGAATTAAAGTTGACTCAAGGGTCTCATAACCCATGAAATCAGTGAGGCTTACTAGAAACTTCCATGTTCCCAATGTCTTGTTTCACCTCACTTGCCTCACTCCTCACTTTCCTTTCTTCTCCCTCTTCTTGTTTAAACTTACACGTTGTGCATGTGTGTGCTATCAGAGGACTCTCAAGGATTTGTCCTCTGCTTCCACCCTCAAAACAGGGCCTTTGCTATTGAGCCTGTGCCGCTCTAGCTGGCCCATGAGCTTCCCGATTCTCTGTATTCTGTCTCCCATTGACATAGGCATGTCGGGATCACTTGAAATGTGTACGACGTAGTGTTTGGCTTTACATGGGCAATGAGGAGTTGAATTTGGGCCAGGGGGCTTGTGCTGTCAAGGGTCTTTAACTTCTTAGCCATGTCACTAAGACCCTCTTCTTTCTTTATCCTTTCTCTGTTAGTAAGATATCTTTCCTCTGTCATCCTTCTCTGAGGCAACCATGGAGGAACACAGTCCAGAATTCCCATGGAGGAAAAACTTGTCCATCAGCCACCAGGGGAACAACCTGCTGATAGTCTCTGGCTGCAGCCGCTTCAGGCTCTATTGCTCACCTGAGCTGTCGGCTGACCCTGACCGAGTAGACAGGCCAGATCTGGCATCTCTACTAACAGGCCCCTTTGACAGGATGGTCTGCCCTAAGCCTCTCTGGGGATTGACTGAGATGCTGTCAGACCTTCCCAGCTGGTGTAGATGCTCCTTGCTATATATAGCCCTCTTCCTTCTGCTGTCCTTCCTGTGGGCATCAGACCAGCACTGGGATGGATGGGAAGCTTCCCTTGTGTTCCAGCTTATTGTCCACTTACTGAATCATTTTCCTTCCCTGCTGTCATGGTTTGAATGTGACCCCTTAAGGGTCATGTAGTTGAATGCTGGTTCATAGCAGGTGGCACTATTTGGAGAGATTCTATACTGCTTAAGAGGTAAAAATTTGGGTGTGCTTTAAAGTTTAGAGCTCCTCCCCATTTCCTTCCTGTCCTATATCTGTTTCCTGGTCCACCAAAAGGTAAGCAAGCTAGTTCAAAATGGGACATTCATATCAGCCCCTCTAAGACTCAAAGCATATTGGTGAAGAGCGAATGAGAAGAATGTAAGAACCAGAGGATGGGGAAGGGCACTGTGGACTCTATCTTCCAGACATGAATGGATGGTGCACTCAC